>NC_051862.1:49929040-50290915 GCF_015732765.1 Culex quinquefasciatus | reverse complement strand
TGGACTCTCTCATTACAAAGACATCAGTACAGATATGGAATTAAAATGGATTGATCTCACCAAATTCCTTGATGGTGGCTTGCGTTTCTTCTAGAACCAGTCCCTCCGCATGACCCGAAATCATCATTATGATTTTCGCTACAAAGTTCTTCCTCGGCTAAATTCCGGCAATGACCACTTCCTCCGCAATCGAAAAATTCAGCGCTCCTTCAGTTAAACCTCCCAGTGCGCTTTTGTCCCGTTGCAAACAGGATCCAACTCCATGGTCGAGCAATGAAAGCTTGAGGTAAATGTTCATCAGATGATTCTTTAAATCTGGTCCATCCATTAGGTTTCGTCACTCGTAACTTCAGTCTTCCGGTTATACTCCAAAAATGACCAAATTTCATTTTCAACACAACCAATCCAACGCGATTTCATATCTACGTCCAGATTCTTTTAAAACAGATCCATTTCAGGTACGTCACCAAACATTTTAGAAACTTTTTTTTTTAAATTACGAAAATCTAGAAAAAATATGACGGAGCAAAGATTTTTCGCGACCGCACGCACCGATTACTCTGATCTCATCCAACATTCATAATACGAACTTATATCCAAATAATTGATAAAACAAATGAAGTGTCCGGGTTTCGAAGCGTCCGGGAATTCAAATCATAACATTATCGGTCGAATTCAAGTCATGAACCTGGACACTTTCAGCTTTGACTCTGACAAATAATTTAACCTTACACTTTTTTTTAACAAAAAAGCAATAGTAACAGTAACAAGTTCAGACAAAAAACATGTTTTGAAACTTATGGATATTTTTTTAAGGAAGCAATTAAATATCATTTAAAAATTGCAACGATTTTGTTTACATCTAGATTTCTTTTTATAAACAACAATTCGCCTATGATGCTGTAGCAAACTTAATGATAATTCACACAACTGTAACTGATCTTCTCATTTCAAGCATATTCAACAAACAAACTTAATTCAAAGAAAAACTAGGCCTTATGGCTTTGTATCTTAAAGTTCCAACAAACTCATGCAGATAGTCTCAAAAACCAAAAATTGTTGGGGCCGAAAAATGCCCCATTTAAAAAATGCAAAAATAACGTTAGGCTTCATCCATAACGTACGTCACGCTAAAAAAAGCCAAAATGTCTGAACTTGTTGCTAAGAAAACATCAAGCCTCTATTTGTTTTTCAAAAACCCCATCACGCGATTATCACTGGATCATTTGTTTTTTTTCTCTATCACTAACGTAATACCATTCAAACAACATCCACATATTGTTTGTCTAGCAAGAGTGTTTTTCCTGGGGGGTAACTTTCTGCTCAACTCATCACAATATTTATGTTCACTTTGCAGATTCAATCACGACCCGAGCCCCTCTTCCACGTGACCAAAACAAGTTTGGCGGAGAAATTTCTCGGCCCTGGAGAAAACCCTAGAATTTCCAACGTGCAACGTCGAATGAGTATTTCATCACATCCAAGAGATACCTCTCCGCCGCATGATGCAATTAATTACAGAAACTGGATCACACACTTGTAATGACTTTTTGAGCTAACTAGCAAACCATCATAATTATGCAAATAACGTACCGTTTCGTTCACCATGATTCTCGGTTCTGTGATTTATTGGTGTTTAAGTGGAAATTAGTTTAATTAGCTTCAAACGCCAATAACTACTTTGTATGCAGGTTTAAACTCCACTTCTTTTTTTTTTGTTAATCGTTAGACCTCTCCGTTCAATCGCACTGTCAGCGCAAGACTACCGGTCCGGTGGGTCAGTTGGTCCTTATTTATGAAGTTCATAGGATGCCGGGGCGATCACTGCCGATCGCGGTACGGCGGTTGCAGCGTTTGTTTTTTTTTTTTTTTCAAACCCATCGATTAACTCGAGCTGGGCAAACCTCTCTGCTGCTGTACAAAATAGTCGCTGATAGTGGGTTGGATTCGCAAACGAGAGAGAGTATTTCGCGCCAGACTATACGCGCGAGAAGTGACGACCATGCACTTTGGACGTGGTCAGCATCTCAACCCAGTAAAGCCTACGGGGTTGAACCCCAAAATTGCAATTAACCCAGAAACGCAATCGCAAAAATGAATAGTGGTCACGGTGAGGAATCTACGCCGTACTCTCAGATTAATGGCGAACCCTTCGCCGAGGTTCTTCCGCGCAGGAAATCCGCGGCGAAAACAAGCTTATGAATCAGTCGCTGACGAGCCCCCCCCCGTCCGGCATGACGGGAATTCCAGACAAAAACAGCAGCGCGCACACTACCAAAAACACGTGCTCGGCGCACCCCAATACTACCACGCTAGCGCGAGCATGTGAGATTTGCGATTACAACTTGCTCACGCTTATCAGAGGTGCTAACCGCACGTTTGCCAACACGGATGAGCTATACATTTAAATGCAACTTTGTATTGGGCACTTTATGTTTATTGAGTAAGTGCTGACAAAAGTTATAGGTTGTTTAAAGTTGAAAAAGATTAAGTTTAAATTAAAATACTTTCAAAAATCAAAGCACACTAAGAAGGCTGCCTCGATCAGAGGACGCCACATGGCAATCAGCCACCACGTGGTAGGAGGGCATCATCATTTTTTTTGCTTTTAAAGTGGTTTTGTTATTTCTAGGACACTTTATTCAACCAGATATTTGATCAAAAACACCTTAACAACGCTAAATGTAATTTTGAAGTCGATTTTGGAGTTATTTTCCTGCCACGTGGTGGCTGATTGCTATGTGGCGTCCTCTGATCGAGGCAGCCTTCTTAGTGTGCTTTGATTTTTCCCTATACATTAAGCTGAGACCATGAGAATTTCTGCGACGCCGGAATGAATCCGGTTCAAGGCAAGACCAGTGGCCTCGGATCGTCTTGCACCCTTCGGAGGAATTGTTGCCCAGACCATCCCCTAGGACCCCATGGTATGCAAAAGTCGTCATTTGTGAACGGCTGCCTTGTACAGAGCAATTTACCTAAATGCTCCAGTTTTACGGGTTAATTCCCATTTAAACTTGTTCCTGCTCAAGGCAAGCCAGTTTCCAACCAAATGGGCTGAAATTTTGGCCTGAGCCTCCATTTGGAGTACTCTTTCGGACAATCTCATATAATTTTTGATTTGAGCAACTTTAATTTTTTTGACCCTGGCTAGTACTTATTGTCAAAATTCTTCAACGCTGAGCTTTACTTAACATTTTTATAAAAAAAAAACTAGAGTAAAATCATATCAGCCCATTTCAAATATTTCATTCCATTTATAATCAATTCCAACGAAGTATCACTAAACGCACCCCGCAGCTAGTGAGTCGTTCCGAGGCGGGGGGATGGCAACCCTATTCCGACCAAAGCAAACTGACAACAGTCGACATTAGCACGGTTGTCAAATGAGAGCCCACAACAAAAGCACTAGCTGTCAAATGGTAGCCCATAACAAACCATTGTTTGGGTTTTTGATTTTCAATTTTCCCGCAATTCAAACGATAAATACCTGAAAAAACACGTGAATTGTGTTGCTGATGGCAAATTCTATCATATCCTTGGAGATTCCATCCCAATATTGGCTGAAAATTCATATCGAAAAAGTGATTTTTCTGTTTACCTTTTTTTGCTTTTTTTCTTTTGGTCGATCAAACAGTGCGCCCGTACACTGTGAATCGGCATTACACATTTTTCAGTTTGGTTTTACACATTTGCATGGGACTTTTGAGTTTAACCAGGATAACACACTTCGTGTTACCAAAATAATATGAATAATAAAGATTCTGAGTGTTTGTTTTCTGAACTTCCAAGATGGCGGCTTCTTCGCTACCCCCTGTTCCGAGGTGAGTGCATTTCGGGGGGATGGCAACCCTATTCCGACCAAAGCAAACTGACAACAGTCGACATTAGCACGGTTGTCAAATGAGAGCCCACAACAAAAGCACTAGCTGTCAAATGGTAGCCCATAACAAACCATTGTTTGGGTTTTTGATTTTCAATTTTCCCGCAATTCAAACGATAAATACCTGAAAAAACACGTGAATTGTGTTGCTGATGGCAAATTCTATCATATCCTTGGAGATTCCATCCCAATATTGGCTGAAAATTCATATCGAAAAAAGTGATTTTTCTGTTTACCTTTTTTTGCTTTTTTTCTTTTGGTCGATCAAACAGTGCGCCCGTACACTGTGAATCGGCATTACACATTTTTCAGTTTGGTTTTACACATTTGCATGGGACTTTTGAGTTTAACCAGGATAACACACTTCGTGTTACCAAAATAATATGAATAATAAAGATTCTGAGTGTTTGTTTTCTGAACTTCCAAGATGGCGGCTTCTTCGCTACCCCCTGGTGCATTTTCATCGTAAAACGTCAGCGTCGTCTCGTCGGTGCGTCGCTTTGACAGTTTCTGTATGCACTTTTCCACCCACACGCGCACGCCCCTCTCACTTCTCACCGATGAGGAAATTGAGTTCCAGCTCGTTTTCGTTGTCTCACGTTACAAATGGTACAGTTACAACTTGTAACGTCATGATTAGAAATCCGGACACTTAGTATACCATATTATTTTTATTATAGCTGGCAAAAAATCATGTAATAAGTTGGAATTGTAGAAACATCATCAGAATTTAGTATAAACAGTTAGTTTTAAGAGAATGCATGCAAAATATGTCTTTTCTAACAATTTTTCATCAGAATTTGAAAATTAAAATGACTTGTTGTGCTTCGAATCCCGGACACTGTTAAAAGCTGATTCGAAATCCGGAAACTCGATTTTGCTTATGAATCGCACAAATTTGGACTGAAATGTTAGTGAATGGCATTCTTTAGGTATCAAATAAGCTGTTAACATCAAAACAATCGATAGTTTATATAAAAAATGGCTAGAATTTGAAAAATCAAAAACATAAATTTCTGCTTTGCCTTCCCGGTGCTTCGGACGCCTATGAAATATTTCCGTTGAAATGTTTCGCATTTTTTGATGAACTTATAATTTTATTTTATTTAATTGTTTTGGCATTAACTACAGCGCTCAAACAAACTTTAAATGGACGTTGATGTAAGAATTCATCAAATAACACAGTTTTGACATTCATAATGCAAACTTATATCCAAATAATTGATAAAACAAGTTGAAGCGTCCGGGAATTCGAATCATAACGTTATCATGCCGTTCCCACTCTAACTTTGGGGGAGCGGGCGATTATCGGGCATCGCCAGTGCCAGTTAAGATTCTTAAGCCAAGATACACACCTTAAAAATGTTGATGTTTGTTTTGCACACGCACACCAATCATTCGTGCTCGCCAATAGAATACATACTTAATTTGGCATTACAGCCTAATATTCAGTTCTATATAAGTATTCAGAATAGTGCTAAAAACATCACTTTTCTCTAAAATATAATCCTGAATTACTAAGTTTAAAAAACTGTTTTTTGAGGGTTGGCTCTGATTCGATTGGCAAAGTGGTTAAGACTGGCTTGCCCAACAGCATTCTAGAAGGTAAAAAAAGTTCCAAAAATATTCTTGGGAAGTTAGATTTTATTAGACAGCCTAATCGTAAACCGCTCTAATTTACCAGCATTGGCGGCACCAAGGGAAGAGAAAATTGAAAGAAAATTGTTCTGGATTTGGCCAGGGGTTCATCCACAAATATCGTTATTTACTATTTTCCCAATACTGCATAAAATCAGCAGAAACGTTCCCGTAGTTGAAAATTAAAGTCAAAATAGATGGTACGATTCTTTGAAGGCTGTATCTCAGAAACTAACTGTACAGTTTTCAAAGTCTCATAGAGAAAATTGTTGAAAATTTATTTAACTTTGAAAAATGTTTTATCGGAGGTGCTTCTCTTTCAAAAAGTATTTTTTTAAACGTTAAAAAAGTCAATCGATATTATACACTCAAGAGCAGTGTTGCAAATGAGTGACAGAAAAACGTATCATTTGATGATTCCTGCACCGAAATTTCAGAAGATATAGCGACCGTCACCATGCCATGTGAGTTCTCTTCTTTTATCTTGTCATTGCCAGCAAGGAAAATTCTCTTTGTATGACTCCATTTCTTTTCCTCGTACGCGCACACTCGCCGAAGATTATTTTGTTTTTATTTTTCACAAAACAGCAATGAAAGAACCGGAGAGGAGCATTGGGAACTCATCACGTCCCGTTAACGTGAAGATTTCCATCATTGTCATGATTTTTCGTTCAAAGATATAAATTTTGCGTCGTTTTCAATATTTTGACAAAAATCCGTCAACAAGTTGTTTAGAATAGTACCCTACACATGCCGATTCCTTTTGGTAACGATTATCCCATTCTTTGTAAAGTTATGGAAATCGTCATTAATCAATGATTGCGAACTTGGGCGTCAATGATTGTTCCACAAAATTATATAAATTTTGAAACACATTTGATTTAGAGCAAAAATTCCTTCTGTGGCTTCAAGAAGGCAACAACCTGCACTTGCTGATTCATTTTGGTGCAGATATTCGTTGAATTTATATTTATACAGAATATTTTATAGTGATGATCAATTTTCTTCAAAAATGATCAACGGTTTCACCTTAAATTGCTATCGAGAAATTAAAAAGAGAGATGTGAGCCGGTAACATGGAGTGAAATTTTCGCAGCTGTCATGGAAAACTTCACAGCAGCTTGACAGAAAGTTTAACTCCATGTTGCGCTTTTAATTTCTCGATAGAAAATTGTGTTAGGCTGGTTCTAATTTAAATTAAAGTTTTGATCTAAAAAAAAAAACAATATTTTGTCAAAAAATCGTGCAGTCCAGATTCGATTATCCGAAGGCCTCGGAGAAATTTCACTTCGGATGATGGAATCACAAAAAAATCGTAGTCTTATTATTGGGTAATTCTCTACCAACTCACACGAAATCGGGAAAAGTTGCCCCGACCCCTCTTCGATTTGCGTGAAACTTTGTCCTAAGGGGTAACTTTTGTCCCTGATCACGAATCCGAGGTCCGTTTTTTGATATCTCGTGACGGAGGGGCGGTACGACCCCTTTCATTTTTGAACATGCGAAAAAAGAGGTGTTTTTCAATAATTTGCAGCCAATAATTTGAGATAGAAATTTGGTGTCAAAGGGACTTTTATGTAAAATTAGACGCCCGATTTGATGGCGTACTCAGAATTCCGAAAAAACGTATTTTTCATCGAAAAAAACACTAAAAAAGTTTTAAAAATTCTCCCATTTTCCGTTACTCGACTGTAAAAAAATTTGGAACATGTCATTTTATGGGAAATTTAATGTACTTTTCGAATCTACATTGTCCCAGAAGGGTCATTTTTTCATTTAGAACAAAATTTTTCATTTTAAAATTTCGTGTTTTTTCTAACTTTGCAGGGTTATTTTTTAGAGTGTAACAGTGTTCTACAAAGTTGTAGAGCAGACAATTACAAAAATTTTGATATATATACATAAGGGGTTTGCTTATAAACATCACAAGTTATCACGATTTTACGAAAAAAAGTTTCAAAAAAGTTGGTCGTCATCGATCATGGCCGTTCATGGTCACCCGCGACAGACACGGACGACGAAACAAAGAGAAACGCAAAAAGTAACTTTTTCAAAACTTTTTTTCGTAAAATCGCGATAACTCGTGATGTTTATAAGCAAACCCCTTATGTCCATATATCAAAATTTTTGTAATTGTCTGTTCTACAACTTTGTAGAACATTGTTACACTCTAAAAAATAACCCTGCAAAGTTAGAAAAAAACACGAAATTTTAAAATGAAAAATTTTGTTCTAAATGAAAAAATGACCCTTCTGGGACAATGTAGATTCGAAAAGTACATTAAATTTCCCATAAAATGACATGTTCCAAAATTTTTTACAGTCGAGTAACGGAAAATGGGAGAATTCTGCCGTTTTACGGCGATATGATGTATAGGCTATTGAGATGATTTTGCTGTAGACACGATTTTCTGTTTTTGTTCATTTTTTCAATTCAAAATGACTAATTTGAGGTCTGCTCTGTAGAAACTGTTAAAAAGTACAATAAAAATGTGGCCCCTACAAAATTTCTTGTTTTTTCCTATTCTCTACGATTTTAAACCACAAACATCATTTGGCCGAAAAAATAGCAATAAAAAATCACTACTTTTCCTGCCCAATGATGTATGTATACATTGCTCGTTCAAAGCGATCAAAGCTGGCTTTATTTTTTGTGCCAGCTATTTTGATAGCTGAGTGGAACCCGTAATGCATTGTCCAAGTGGATTTTTTAAGGGGGGGGGGGGAAGGTTTTAGGGAGCGTTCTTTTATTACGTAATGCAGTTGGGGGGAGGGGGTCGGAGGCCGTGTTATGCTCCATAAAAAAATTTAAAATTTGTATATAAATTTTGTTACGAGGGGGGATCTAAAAATCTGATTTTTTGCGTTACGTAATAAAAGAACGCTCCCTTAGCGATTGTCTATGCTCCATAAACACATTTTTTGCATGAACAATTGTCAGCAAGGGAGGTGGGTGGGTCTAGAATTTTCAAAAAAGTGTCTACGTGGATGTGGATAAGGTGTCATCCATTAAGTACGTCACATTAAAATCAGCCAAAATTTACTCCACCCCCCTTTGTCACGATTTCCCTATGCTTTTAACACGCAACGTCACGCTTTCTCAAAACCCCCCTCTTCCCTCAGATCGTGACGTACTTTATGAATGATGCCTAATGGACGTCCCCTTAAGAATTAAATCGAAATAATGTAATAAAATATTGCCCTGTCTTGATTTGGTCCCAAAACCTCAAATCAACATTCAAACAGTATTGAGTTTGACTTCTATCAATTCTCAATGTATACATACATCATGATGAGTAAAATTGGCGTATACATCATTGTTTGTTTGCTTAATAAAATGGGCCCCAGAGCAGTTTTTTGAAAAATTCTTTCGTCAGGAGGTAGCTTTTAAGATTCTTTATCAGACTGTACAATAAAATTGAAAATGTCCAAAATGGCGTATACATCATATCGCCGTAAAACGGCAGAATTTTTAAAACTTTTTTAGTGTTTTTTTCGATGAAAAATACGTTTTTTCGGAATTCTGAGTACGCCATCAAATCGGGCGTCTAATTTTACATAAAAGTCCCTTTGACACCAAATTTCTATCTCATCACCGTTTCAGGCTGCAAATTATTGAAAAACACCTCTTTTTTCGCATGTGCAAAAATGGAAGGGGTCGTACCGCCCCTCCGTCACGAGATATCAAAAAATGGACCTCGGATTCGTGATCAGGGACAAAAGTTACCCCTTAGGACAAAGTTTCACGCAAATCGAAGAGGGGTCGGGGCAACTGCTGTGTGAGTTGGCGGAGAATTACCCTATTGATTGTCTTCAAGCTCGACAATCAAAAATAAGGCGCTGAAGTGATTTATAATTTTTAAATCCAAAATGGCGTTGACGAAATATTGAAAATGCATTTTTTTTTATTTAATAGGCAATCAACTCTTCAAGTTGGCTAGAACGGGGTTGCAGAACTCGAATTTGTTAAAAACAAGAAAATAAAAAAAAACGAAAAAAAATTCGTGATTCGATTATCCGAGTCCTATACAAATCATCGAATAATCGAAACTTCCGATATTCGAAGCATAGGATAATCGAGCCCGGACTGTACCTCCCAAACCTGATTTGGCACCATCTTGTACTATTGCTCAAAAGATGTTTCCCGAAAACAAATCGAAAATTATTGAATTGATAAAAATGGAAAATTAAAAATGTTGGATTTTTATCTGCGCACCTATTTTTTATGAAAATTTCTAAGGCCATTGCAATTTTTGTTCTATGCGTTCTAAATTTGTTTTTTTTTTTGTAATACAGTCCAAACATGATTATCCGAAGTTTTTTTATTTTATTAGGTTGTTGCAAATATTTTTTAAAGTTTATGTCCCTCGGCTCTGACCAAAGTCGAAGAGGGGAGGGGAGGGGGGGGCCTTTTGGCTGCCATCTTGGATTTAAACATTTTAAATCAGTTTAGAGTAGTTCAGGGGCATAGCTCAACAATCAAAAATAAGATAGCGAAAACAATGTTTATCGTGATTCGATTATCCGAAGTTTCGGTTATCCGAAGTGAAATTCTGCCAAGGCCTACGGATAATCGAGTCTGGACTGTATTAATATTTTTATATTTTTATCCACAAAACATTTCCATAAAACTTGTTTTCCACCCTGGCGACATCTCGCAGTGATAAGCGGTGGGTGTTTGTGTTTTGCTTCGTTTTGCTCACCCACTGAGCGCGCGCGCTCTCCCCTCTCACGTGGCTCATTCGGCGTCGCGACGCTTCACCCTCACCCTTTTCAAACTCACACTCACTCTCACTCACTCGACCAAAATCTCATTCGCTCACTGGTGGTGGTGTTGGAAACACAGCTGAATCGATAATCCAAACAAAAGTGCCCGTCTAGTCATCAAGATGTGCTGTTTTCCGTGAAAAACTTGCGGAAAAGTGTGAAAATTGCGTCGGGACAGTCCAGTGCGGGAGGCCAAGTTCCGTGTTCCGGGTCCAGGATGAATCGCAGCAGCGCCGCCAAGCAGAAGAGTTCCGCCGTAAGTTTTTTTCGTCTCTAGTTGTTTGATTTAGAGAGGAGGGGTGTGTTAACAGCAGCAGCACCAGCAGGCCTTGAGACTCCGCAAAGTCTAGCTTGAACGAGTATGAGGTGGAGATTTTTTTTTTTGAGGGCGGCAATGACGAAAATTGTAAGGCGTTAAAATTAAACAGAAACTTATTTCCATGCATGACGAACGAGTCGTTCCGTCCAACGCCCGCCAGTAGGCCCAAAATAGGAACGCACCAAAATTGCACAACACTCGCACAATCTGCCACTATTCTTTACCTCTCTACTTTTTTTCATAGAAAAAAGCGAAAGCAAATCAGTAACAACATTTCAAAAGGGCGAAACCTACGATCCTACCATTTCGGGAAAATCAACATTCAAAATTTTGCAATTCCGATCAATTCCTATTTCCACAAAAAAGCATGAAAACCATCAATTTTGTCAAAACGTAATAGAAAATAGCAATAATTTCATCATAGAGAGCAATTTGAAATTAATTAAGGTATTTTTGCTATTAAAAATTGAGAAAAACAAATTACGCCTTTTTGAAGAGCGTGCCTCCATTTTCGCCCCACCGTATTCGCCACCCACTCAACCAAAACAACGGTTTAGCCCGTCAGGTTACGCCGCAAAGCAAAAGTAAACAACAGATTCGCCCTTTTGGTTTTTTGTTCATTTTTCGGGTTTTTAAAGAAAAAAGGGGTGAAACAACTATTTTATCATTGTGAAACGTTACAGTCAGTGATAATATAGTGATATTTGCAACCTCAGTGATAAAAAAATTGGTCTAGAAAACCTTCAGAAGGAGTCCGATTCAGGCCAAGAATCGTTGAGCCAGGATACACCGTAAGTAGCAAGTTGGTTTGACGATGTGGTCTATATTGAAGTGACGTTCCTTGGGGTGTCCCCGCCGGAAGTGGGAGACATGGCACCTGACGACTAGGCCACCCCGCGACACCATCCTGCCTTCTCTATCTTTGCATAGCTTCAATGGTTACGGAGGCGATGATTTTGTACGGCATTCCTCCTAAACCTCCCTACACTAACTTTTTGTCCTGCAACTGCTAGACCCAGAATCCCCGGATGTTCCAAGAACCGGTAAATTATGGACCTTCATATCTAGATTGTGAATCCAGACCAGATCCGATACTACAATAATTGAAATTAAAAAGTAATGTATTTAGGATCATACAAATCTGTGTTTGTTGTGGAATTGTAGTCAGAGACATCAGAAACATACATTTTGATCCATTTTGAGGATTGTCAGGTTAAAATTCACTAAATTATAACGAAAATTTGGTGTTTCTAAATATACGTCGGAACTTGCAGAAAACACTACATTCGCCCCTCGTGATTGGGTGAAAACACAAGGGCGAAAACTCAATTTGGTTTGTTTTGATTGATGTCGTTGATTAGCCCTTTTGTTTTTTGCTTGTAAAACTACGTATTTTCGGAATTTTGTGATGATGGAGGGTGTTTTAGGATCAGTTTTGTTCGCTTTATATGATTCTGACAAAAACTCAGTTTGTTTACATTTGAGGGTTTCGCCCTATTGAAAAGTTGTTACAGAAATAAAAAGAGGGTTGGGTTGTGGTGCATCATCAAGTCAGTAACAACATTTCAAAAGGGCGAAACCTACGATCCTACCATTTCGGGAAAATCAACATTCAAAATTTTGCAATTCCGATCAATTCCTATTTCCACAAAAAAGCATGAAAACCATCAATTTTGTCAAAACGTAATAGAAAATAGCAATAATTTCATCATAGAGAGCAATTTGAAATTAATTAAGGTATTTTTGCTATTAAAAATTGAGAAAAACAAATTACGCCTTTTTGAAGAGCGTGCCTCCATTTTCGCCCCACCGTATTCGCCACCCACTCAACCAAAACAACGGTTTAGCCCGTCAGGTTACGCCGCAAAGCAAAAGTAAACAACAGATTCGCCCTTTTGGTTTTTGTTCATTTTCGGGTTTTTAAAGAAAAAGGGTGAAACAACTATTTTATCATTGTGAAACGTTACAGTCAGTGATAATATAGTGATATTTGCAACCTCAGTGATAAAAAAATTGGTCTAGAAAACCTTCAGAAGGAGTCCGATTCAGGCCAAGAATCGTTGAGCCAGGATACACCGTAAGTAGCAAGTTGGTTTGACGATGTGGTCTATATTGAAGTGACGTTCCTTGGGGTGTCCCCGCCGGAAGTGGGAGACATGGCACCTGACGACTAGGCCACCCCGCGACACCATCCTGCCTTCTCTATCTTTGCATAGCTTCAATGGTTACGGAGGCGATGATTTTGTACGGCATTCCTCCTAAACCTCCCTACACTAACTTTTGTCCTGCAACTGCTAGACCCAGAATCCCCGGATGTTCCAAGAACCGGTAAATTATGGACCTTCATATCTAGATTGTGAATCCAGACCAGATCCGATACTACAATAATTGAAATTAAAAAGTAATGTATTTAGGATCATACAAATCTGTGTTTGTTGTGGAATTGTAGTCAGAGACATCAGAAACATACATTTTGATCCATTTTGAGGATTGTCAGGTTAAAATTCACTAAATTATAACGAAAATTTGGTGTTTCTAAATATACGTCGGAACTTGCAGAAAACACTACATTCGCCCCTCGTGATTGGGTGAAAACACAAGGGCGAAAACTCAATTTGGTTTGTTTTGATTGATGTCGTTGATTAGCCCTTTTGTTTTTTGCTTGTAAAACTACGTATTTTCGGAATTTTGTGATGATGGAGGGTGTTTTAGGATCAGTTTTGTTCGCTTTATATGATTCTGACAAAAACTCAGTTTGTTTACATTTGAGGGTTTCGCCCTATTGAAAAGTTGTTACAGAAGTTTTGGACAGACATTTCTTTCCAACACTGCTGTTTTTTTCTTTGGGGTGGTGGAACGCACGAGATGATCAATCGAGTGGAAAGCGCACCACCTGTCCGCACCACCCACCCTCTTGTCGTTCATCCTAGAGACCCACCAGGCGCATCAAAGTGTTATGAAAAGTTGAATAATGAAAGTGAGTTGGCTGACTCTATCGTCGAACAGCAGGCGATGTGATTGCCCATCATTGCGCTTTGGGCTGTTTTCCGGGAGGATTATAAACCGCCTGCTATAGCTATAGCTATCTCTGGAAAAGCGCGAAATGTGGGGCAGAGTTGAAAAAGGACACCCAGCTGCATGTGTAAAGGGGGTCACAATCGGATTGTCAAGTCCTGCGGTTTGTGGCAAAGTTTTTTTTTAATGTGACTCAGTTGTGACGGAGGTTGATTGGCGTGTTGCATATCCATTTAGTTGAATTTGATTTGTGCAAATTTTATTTTTTTTCATCAAGCTTACGTTGGCTATCTACGAACGAGCGTCAAAGCGTGGTCGAATTTATTTATTCAGCTTAAAATCATTTGGACTGGCAGGAAAAAAGTAATTAAAGTTCAAAAAATGAGCAGATGTTTTGTTGAATTGGATGTAACATTGGTTCAATGTTTGTAAGGAACTCTGGATAATCAAATCGTGAACAAAAAAAAGGCGTATTTTCTTACTTTTAAAATCAAGTACGAGTTCTGCGACATTGTATTTAAACATCAATGGTAGATTGCTAAAGGAGATATTACACTACGGCAAACAAACATACAAACTTGCACGTTTCGACAGTTTGCCTGCTTAGTTTGTTTGTACAAACGTCGGCCTGCATAATTTTGGCTTGTTTGCGAGTTTGCCGTAAAAAAGTTTGCGAGTTTGGCAAACTGTCAAACACGAAAAAGTGCTAGTTTGTTTGTTTGTTTGTTTGCGATAGTGTAATGGCTCATTAAGAATTCTCACCATCTTGGATTAAAAATTTCAAATCATTCAAGAGTATTGTTTGGGTCATGTCATATTTAAGCTCAGAAATTAAAAAAACAACAAGGTTCGATTGTCCGGAGTGATTTGTTTTTTCGAGGCCTTCAAATAATCGAGTCCGAACTGTATTTAAAACATTTTTTTTTTTTTTCAATAAAAACATATTTTCTATTTAAAATAACCTTTTGATACATCAAATAAAATAGGTATTAGCAAACTATTTGGTGTCTTGAACAAGATTCTGGAATTTTTCTTATTTTTTGCCAACAGACCCAATAAACAAAGTTTTTTATTTATTTTTTGTTTTTTTTTACATTTTAAATCCGCCTTGAGTCAAGGATATTCAAAATCTCCAAATAAGCAACAAGTGAAAATGAGGACAACTCGGCTTCCCTCCCACTAACATTTACACACAAGGTCCTCGGTAATTACTCTTAGCTTCAAGAAAAAAATAATTACAAAAGACTACGAAAAAATGAGGACAATTCAGAAATACAGCTAGACTCTTAGAAAATGTCCATAAACCTTTTTTTGTTAAATAAAAAAAGGTTTTTTGTTTCTTTTATTTTTGGATAGTTTCAGATACAAAAAAAGGCAACTCTTGAGCCCGAGAAGTATGGATAGAAAAAATCATTAAGATATAATTTTTAGAAAAATCTGTGATTTTTTAAAAATATCAAAAATACTATATTTCTAAAATCATTTTAAAAAGCAAAATTAAATTTGCAAGCGAAAAGTACCCAACTTTTTTTAAACGAATTGTTTTCAAGCTTTGCCATTTGGGTTGATTTTTAGGATCAAAAAAGTATATTTCTGATTTTTTGAAATAGCGTTCACGTATATTTTAGAGGTAATTTTGAGCAACTTTTGTTCAACGAAAAAAAATGACTTATCTTGTTTTTTTTTTTTTTTTTTGTTTAAGTTTCAGTATTTTAATTTGCATCTTTCTTGTTTAGGTTATGTTTGTTTTTGATAGTACTTGGCCTATTCTACCGCCTCCTATCATTACATTTTGCCTATCTAATTATTTTATGTTTTTACAGTCACGCTTTTAATTTTTTTTTATTGTTTTTGACACCATTATCATTTAAATTGTAAAAAATGCGTAGAGGCGTAGTCTAGGATACTAAAAAATTTACTGCATACTTCCTTTTACTATAGGATATAAATATAGGATATGTTAGTACATAACAGCCAAATTTGAACCCTACAAAAAATGTCATTTTTAAAACTATTGGCAAAGTCACTTATTAAAACAAGTCAAATTTCCAACCCTGTAATTTTCTAAAATTTTAAGAGTTCTTCTTTCCAATACTTTTTTAAGATCAAAAATTAGTTGCAAAATGCCGGATTTTGTCGAATTTTTAGATCGAAGCTCGTCTAAACGCGGGGTTGGGTTGTAGAGGGTTAACCCTTTCAGCCTGATGGGTCATATATGTCCCAAAACTCAAAATTTCCAAATATGCCCTATAATTTTCGTATGACCCTAAAATTTTTTTTCCCGTCATTAACTAAAAATATATACAGCCCAGACTCGATTATCCGAAGAACTCAGAAAAATTTCACTTCGGCTAATCGAACCACAAAAAAGCAAAAAATTCTAACTACTTTAAACTATTCAAATTTGAATAAAATGGGGTCCCAGAACTCTAATTTAATGTTAAAACAAGAAAAAGAAAAAAACAACAAAAAAAGAAATTTTTGCTCGTGATTCGATTTGTATTAGTTTGTGAGCAATAAATTTGAAAAAAAAAACATAAAAATAGGCATTTTCATTAGAACAAATTTCATATAAAGTGGGAAAACTTTTGATGAGTGCTTCGAATTGAGTTCAAAAAGCAATATAAATCGACATTTTAATTAAAAAACAGTTTTAAAGAATTTTGGGAGCAAAAATAAGTATTTTCAACAGAACTATTTTGTTTTAAACACTGTTGTTATTTTTTTTTTGCAGAAATAGTGCACCTTGTAGGGCCTACCCTAGTATATGTTTTAAAAATTGCGCATTTTATAATTTCGTTTGTTTGTTGTCTTTAACATATATTCTTACTTGTGTAATCGAACAATGACTTAATGGAGATTAGCTTCCCCAAGATAACGATGGGTTCAAAATTTTCCCAATCGCTTCGATGTCACATTTGTTCGAAATTTCTCCCGCGTCGTCACGGCACGGTCGTCCCCAGCATCGGTTGGAGGTGGAACCTTGAAATGCTCTTGATGACGTCAAATTTTCTCCTAATAATAGTTTCTTGTGTATGTCGCTTTCGCTTTCACACAAGAGAGAGACTAACATCACAATTAGAACCATAATAATAAGCAAGAAGTTGGACTCAAGAGCAATGTTTCTAGTCACGCTTGGGCTCGGCTTGCTCCACGAGAAAATCAATGGAATCCAGCAGAAGAACAAAGTGAATTGCTTCTATTTTAATGGCACTTGAAAGTGATTGGACTGATTTTTTTTTTTTGCTTTCTCATCCCCACAGCAACAGGGCGCCAAAAATGAGTGCGTCCAGGTGGTGGTCCGCTGCCGGCCGCTCAACAACAAGGAACAGACGGGCAACTTCCAGAAGGTCGTCGACGTCTTTCCGAGCCGGGGCGTGATCGAGATCCTCAACTGCAATGAGTCCTCGCGGGAGAATAAGAAGATGTTCACGTACGACGCCGTGTACGATAAGGAGTGAGTTGTGGTTGGGGTTTTGGGGTGTCAATTTATCTAATTTTGATTTTTTGGTTTTTAGTTCAACTCAGCAGCAGCTGTACGACGAGGTGATCCGTCCGTTGGTCTACTCTGTGCTGGAAGGCTTCAATGGGTGCGTTTTTGCGTACGGTCAAACCGGAACCGGTAAGACCCACACCATGGAGGGCATTAAGAATGACGCCGACCAGAAGGGTATTATTCCGCGTGCATTTGAGCAGATTTGGGCCCACATTAATCGATCGCAGAACATGAACTTCCTGGTGGCGGTGTCCTACCTGGAAATTTACATGGAAGAGTTGCGCGATCTGTTGAAGCCCAACACGACGTCGGTGTTGGAGTTGCGCGAACGCGAAGGTGGCATCGTCGTACCGAACCTGCACTCGGTCCTGTGCAAAAGCGTCGAAGACATGCTCAACGTCATGCACATGGGCAACAAAAACCGAACCGTTGGTTTCACCAACATGAACGCGCACAGCTCGCGATCTCACGCCATCTTCCTGATCAAGATCGAGATGTGCGAGGTAGGTGCGACGCTGGTCAAGGTGGGCAAGCTGAACCTCATCGATTTGGCCGGTAGCGAGCGGCAGTCCAAATCAGGCGCCACAGCCGAACGACTCAAAGAGGCCAGCAAGATCAACCGGGCGCTTTCCTCGCTAGGAAACGTAATTTCGGCCCTCGCCGAGAAGTCACCGCACGTCCCCTACCGCGACTCCAAGCTGACCCGCCTCCTACAGGACTCCCTAGGCGGAAACTCCAAAACCATCATGATCGCAAACATTGGCCCGTCCGAGTTCAACTACAATGAAACCCTGACGACGCTCCGGTACGCCAGCCGCGCCAAGACCATCGAGAACAAACCGGTCATGAACGAAGACCCACAGGACACCAAGCTGCGCGAGTACCAGGAGGAAATCGCCCGACTCCGCCAGCTCATCACAGAACGCCAAATGCGCGAAAAGTCCGTTCCAAAGGTCAAGAAAGTCAAACAACCACGCGTCATCAAGCGCGAAAAGAGCGTCGATTCCGACGAAAAGTCCGACTCGGAAGCCGAGCAGGAACCCGAAGAGGACGAAAAGGAAAACGAACTCGACTTTAGCGAACTGGACGCCAAAGCCCAAGAAGCGCTCCTCAAAGAACGCGAAGCGACCGCTTCCCTCGCCGCCAAACTGGGCGAACTCGAAAACCAACTAGTCAAGGGAGGCAAAAACATCCTCGACACGTACAGCGAGCGCCAGATGGAGCTCGAGAAAAAGATGGCCGAAATCGCCGAACGCAAGAAGCGCGAAATCGAAATGCAACAGCAGCTCGAACTCCACGAAGAATCCACCATGGAAATCCGCGAAACGTTCACCTCGCTCCAGCAGGAGGTCGAGCTGAAAACGCGCAAACTCAAAAAGTGCTACGCCAAGTGCATGGCCCTCAAGCAAGAGCTGTCCGACACCCGGGACGAACACAACCGCGATCGGCGCGAGCTGGAAATGACCCAGAATGAACTCATCAAAGAGCTCAAACGCCTCCTGCTCATCATAGACAACTTTGTCCCCACAGAGGTCAAGTCGCGCCTCTACACCCAGGCCAAGTACGACGACGAGGCGGAAGAGTGGTACCTGAACAGCAACATGATGCTGCTCAGCGTGCACCCGCAGAGCGTGACCCGGCCGGTGGCCGACCCGAACCGGAGACGGCCCATGTCCGAGTACGCGCTGCACATGATCAAGACGAACGCGCCCGACGCGGGCTATCGGTACAAGGTGAGTAATCTTGAACGAATCATCGCTGCGGTCAACTTTACGCGGTAGGCCTGGCCGCTGACGTTAACGTTTCTGTTGTTTCAATGCTTTGTAATGCAATGCAATGGCGCTGGGAACAATTGCCAGAGGAAGGTAGGGCAAGACAACCATATGGGACAAAGAAACAATCGTTCGAATGGCCACTGCCACTTTTGACACCTTTTTAGATTACAGAATTACATTATCCGAAGCCTCGATTATCCGAAGTTTCGATTATCCGAAGGTTTGTATAGGGATAATCCTCTGGCACCATTGTAAATGGCTAGAACGTTTGACAGTCACCAAAACCTCGAAGAGCCCACGTAGTAGTATTAGTGAAGAGCCCACGTTGTTTATCGTGGGCTCTTCACTTATACTACTGCGTGGGCTCTGTGAATGTAGCAAAATTGGTGTTGTTTGTTTATTTACAATGTAAATTTGTAAATTTTACATCAAGAAACATCACTTTTTGTGTTTGCAAATCTGTTACGAAAAATGATGAGAACTGTTACTTCCGATTGACCGGGAAGATTTGTCGGGTAGTACTGGACCGGGGACTAGCCAAGTCCCGCTGTTGATCCTTCCGAACAACTCGCTGCAATCTCCGTCAGAGAGTAACCGACCAAGTGCAGAAACATCCGTGATTCCGGTGATTGTGGCGGAGCTGGTCTTTCCAAGCATCCTTCGATAACCTTCTCCGAGGACTGGCCCACTCCCGCTGTCGATTGGCACAGGGAATCTAAGGAATCGCGTGCTTGTGTAGAATCCGACCTTTTGTGGACTCACAAAAAGTTCTTCGTGAAGTGGTCCGAACAAATCTGAACTTCTAACTTGCAAAACCGTCTTCATCGCCACTTCGCGGGGCATTTATCCATAGTCTCTGGCGGATAGGGTCCTTCGCGAACTTGGGTTTGGAAATCCGTTCCGTGTCGTTATTTTTTCATGGAAATAATTTCAATATTATGAAATTATGCCTTTTTTTACCACGCGGTTTGTTCATTTTCAAATTTTGACAAATGCGTTCTTCATCTTCTTTGTTGTCCTCATGTTCGCGTCGAACATTTAGGTTTCATAAACATGGCCGTCGTGACAGGGGGCTGGGGATAATCGAATCACGAAAAAAAATATTTTCGTATTTTTTTTATTTTCTTGTTTTTAACATAAAATTTGAGTTCTACGACCCCATTTTAGACAAATTTGAGTTGCTGATTGCCTTTTTAAAAATAAAATGCTTTTTTTTTTCAATATTGTTTCACCGCCATTTTGGTCGCCATCTTAGATTTAAAAATTCTGAATAATTTTAGCGTAGTTTAGGGGTCATACCTATGCTCAACAATCAAAAATTAGACAACGAGCATTTTTTTTTCTTTTGCGAGTCTGGACTGTATAACTTTGGAGCATTTTTTTAGTATTAAAGTTTTCAAACCCCTACATTTTTTAATCTCTAAAAAAGATGTTTTTTTATATTTTATAACTTTTTAATATTTAAATTTAAAAAAATTCAAATTGCATTATTTTTCAGTTTTTGAACTTTTTTATAGTTTTGAGTTTAGAAATTTTAATAATTTTGAGTTTTGAAGTTTTTTAATTTCAATTTCGAAATTTGAAGTTTTTAATTTACTAAATTCCTTATTTTTGAATTTCTAAATTTTTGGGTTTTTTGAATTTTTGGACTTTAAAAACTTTGAATTTTCAATGTTTTTAATTTGTACTTTTTTAAGTTTCTAAATTTAAAATTCTTTTCATTTTGAATTGTTTTTCAAAAAAAAAATATTTCTTCAATTCTTATTCTTAGATTCTAAAATTCTTAATTTCTCAAATCTTATTCTTAGATTCTTATATTCTTAATTTCTCCAATCTTTCTTTTATGTTCCTAAATTTTAAATTATTAAATTCTTAAATTCTTAAATTCTTAAATTCTTAAATTCTTAAATTCTTAAATTCTTAAATTCTTAAATTCTTAAATTCTTAAATTCTTAAATTCTTAAATTCTTAAATTCTTAAATTCTTAAATTCTTAAATTCTTAAATTCTTAAATTCTTAAATTCTTAAATTCTTAAATTCTTAAATTCTTAAATTCTTAAATTCTTAAATTCTTAAATTCTTAAATTCTTAAATTCTTAAATTCTTAAATTCTTAAATTCTTAAATTCTCTAATTCTTTAATTCTTTAATTCTTCAATTCTTCAATTCTTAAATCCGTAAATTCTTAAATTCTTAAATTCTTAAATTCTTAAATTCTTAAATTCTTAAATTCTTAAATTCTTAAATTCTTAAATTCTTAAATTCTTAAGTTCTTAAATTCTTAAATTCTTAAATTCTTAAATTCTTAAATTCTTAGATTCTTAAATTATTAAATTATTAAATTCTTAAATTCCTCAATTCTTGAACTCTTAAATTTTAAAATAAAAAAAAAACAAACAAATGCAAAATTTTTAAACCCCACAAAAAAAATAATTTATAGTAAAAAAATATATCAAAAATTAAAAAAAAAGTTAGACAAAAGTAAAATAAAAATCAAAAATTAGAAATAATCTACATTAGGGGAAGGTGGGGCAAGACGACCATATGGGGCAAGAGGAACAATCGCTCGTACGGCCGTAATTTTTACAATATTGATTATTTCCAGTATGAGGAATTGTTGCTAGCAATGCAATTAGCTGATTCTACTACCACATAACCGCCAAAACGACGTAAATGCCACGGGGCATAAGATTTAATGAAGTTTTTTCAAAACCTTTGTTTTCTTTTAATATTTGGAAAGTACAAAATAAGGCTTAGGGTTCGTTTTAAGGCTCATTTTATCAAAATGCTATTTTTCCTAGATCAGTAGTGTCCCTACCAATGACATGCACCTATTACAAAGTATGATTTAACTTTTGGTTATTTTTATTGAGAGCTTTTAAAAAATGTTGTTCAGGTGGGGCAAGTGTACCATATGGATTTTTAGTATGGAAAAAAATACGGATTGCTGCAACAACATATTTTATTGGGAAATAAATACATGCAAGTACTTAAAAACTGATAAACAACTGTGAAAAAAAAAATTCTGCACAAAATATAGTGATATTATGAAAATTTACTATTTATTATCTAAGTAATATTTTTTTTTTCGTAAAATCGATAAGATTTTTAGTAAAATATTGTTATTTAATCTAAAAATTTAAGAAAGTTTTAAAATACATTCTTATCTGATGTATCTAAGTGATAACAGTTCAATTGTTAGCAAATTAACATGTTTTTTCATGCATTGTTCCTCTTGCCCCAACGGGATGTTCGTCTTGCCCCGCTAGTTGAGTAGAACGTACGGAAAATCAAAAAAATTAAAATCAATTTTTTACATTAAAAAACAGGATTTTTTTAAAACTTGTTCTAACAAAGTCTTAGTCAAGACCTAGAATAAGATGATTATAATAAAATCCGACAGATTTTTAAACTTTTTAATGGGTTATAATGAGCATTTCCTTAGCTTGTTACACTTGCCCCACTTTCCCTACAAAAATGATTTGAATTTTAAATTTAAGAATTTCAAAAATTTGATTACTCTAAAATGCAAAAAAAAATCAAATAAAATTAAATTAAAAATAATAAAATTCGGAAACCAGAAACAACAAACCTTAAAAACACAAAATTACAATACAAAAATTAAAAGCTCAGAAATTCTTAAGTTCGGAAATTCAAAATAAATTAAAATTGAAAATCAAAATTATACAATCTTTTTCATTTTTTTCTGGGTTTTGTAGTTTTCGATGTTGTTTAATATTTACATTTTTAAATTTCTTTATTTCGAAATATTTTTATTTTTCAATTTTTTAAATTTTCATTTTGAATTCCAATTTTTTTTTCATTTTAAAAATGATTATTTTGCGCATTTTTTTTGTAAAAATGGTTGGTTGGTATTTCTAAAATCTTTATTTGCATTTATTTTGTTTGGTTTACGTTTGTTTTTGGTAGTATTTGGCCTATTCTACCACCTCCTATCATTTTGCTTTTCTAATTTTTTCATGTTTATACATAAACTGTTCCAATTTTTCGTTTGTTTTTCACATTTTTTGCTATAAAATGACACAATTTACATTCAAATTGTAAAAAAATGCGTAAAATGCAACCTGAGGCACTAAGAAAATTACTACATACTTCTTTTTACCTAATATATAGGGAATTACATTTTTTAAAACATTGGCAAAGTCACATAAAACGTTTCAAACTTCCAACCCTAAAATTATTGAAGTTCTCCTATCTAAAGCTTTACAAACAAATGCAAACTTGATACAAATTATACTTTTCCATAATTTCGCTGCCGTCTACAGTACCGACCAAATTCATCAAAATGAAAATACACAAGAAAAAAATATTCTTAGAATTGCTCTCCTAGCATTTGGATTTTGGATGCTTTTCAAGTTTACATAATTTTCATTCATGAAACTCTCTATTCTTTATCCTTCCAGGGCGAAAACATCATGAACTACGAGCTGGATATGCCGCTGCGCACCACGTACGAGTACTCCAACCCAAAAGTGTCCGCCTCTCTTCAAGCGGTCCTGGCCGAAGCGATGCAAACCGAGGACGACATCGACATCACCGACCAGTCCAACTACGCGAGCATGATGAAGCAACGGCTGGACAAAATTACGCGCCGCAGCCAGAACCAGGACGGCGGCGGCGGCGGCGTTGGTCAACAGTCGGGTAGCGGTTCCAACGGGGCGGGTTCGTCGTCAGGCGCGTCAAACGGTGGCATTCAGTCGAGTAGCAGTGGCATTGGCAGTGGTGGCAGCAGCAGCAGCATCAACGGTGGTACAGGTTCCCTCGGTGGTGGCGGCGGCGGCATGGCCAACGGTCGGGCCCGATCGTCGATCTACAACCGGGGTATGTCGGCGGCGCCCACCTTCGGGGCGCACTCGACGGCCAAGAAGGTTGCGCCACCGGCCAGCGCGGCACCAACGTTCCCCAAGGCGCGCGGACTCATCCCCAAGTAGATCCAGCGCCAAGGTGAAACTGAACTACTCATTTGATGATATTCCACCTTTCCTGCGCAACATCATCATCCGTCACACACGCTCACACAGTTTTAAAAATCTCCCACGATTTTGGGTTTCTTTGCTAGGATTTTTTTTTGTTTCTTGAAGCTTGAGTATTTAACAGTTTAACAAAAAAAAAGTGTAGGAAAAGTTTCACACGCGCGCGCTTCAAATCGGCTTGGCACCAAACAATTATGAGAAAGTGGAAAAAATGCAGTTTGTGGAAAAAGAAGGAAGAAATTGTGAGAGAATGGGAGAAACAAAAAAAACAGTGAATGTTAGTAAGAATGAGTATTGCGTTTTAAAGTGGGTAGGCGGCTTTAGGCTTAAGTAAATAACCAAAACTCTCTCCACCACAAGGAGGTCACCGAAGCATAATTTAGTCTTTCTTGTTCGCTCTTTGAACTAGATATGTTGTGTTCTAGTTGTGAAACAGATTTCAACTAGCTTGTAAATAGGAATTTTTGTTTGTGGTATACTTTTTTCGGTTGTTGTATTTTAGTAGTTTTATTTTTATTTTTTCTCTAGTTTTGTTAAAGTATTTTGAAAACATTCTATTTATTAACTACTGTTCCTTGTGTTCCTTAACGAGTAAAAGCTGTATTCTGTATATTTTGTTTCGCTTTGTCACGATTACGACTGAACGGTACCATTAAAACTGCAATTTATTCTTTACTTTCACTTTAAGCCATTTCAAATGCATTATTCATGTCATTGCCCTAACTTCTCCCTGTTAGTCTCGCTGTAATTCATCGTTGTAAGTTATGAAACATTGTGCAATTAAAGGAAAGAAAAGAGAAAACTTTTTTTCTTTTTAATCAGGATGGTCGAGCACTTTGAGCAGTCAGAAATTCAGTAATAAATGTTTTCATCAGGAACAAAGGCAAAAATTGATTCAAATCTCACAGCTTTTTTCAACTTTTTCTTCCTGTTAAAGAGCAATTCCAGCTCAAATCAGGAATTTTTCTGGTACTTTTGTATCGACTCTCTCCGATTTCAATGAAACTTTGTAGACATGTTATCCTTGGCCTATATAAGCCATTTTTGTGTATATGGAGCCAATAGTACTTGAAAATAATATTTGAGAAAAGCGTAAGGTATTTAAATATTTTTGTGTTTTGCAATTAAAAAATTATTGTATCTCGAAGCCGTTGCATCGTATCAAAAAGTGGTCAAAGACAAACTTGTAGGAAATTGGAAAAATACACTGAAACAAAAATACACGCCACTTCTATGAGATTTTTCAGTTTTTAAGTTTAAAAGTTAAATTTGATGGTGATTTCACGATTTTTTTCACTCAAAATTTTTGAGGAAATAGCCTAAAATGTTACAAAAAGACTCACGAAAAATGCAGGATAGTATGTCTCTCCTAAAAAAGCACAAAAATCATTTACTACAACTGTTTTTTTTTTTTTTTGAAAAGTGGTCTAAACGTCAAAATTTTTCAGAATCGATAGTGGGAATCGATTCCCCAGACACTTTTACATAAAAGTCTCCATATTGACCATTTCCCTAAGTCCAATCCTTGGGAAGATACAAAACAAACTTATGGGAAATTGGACGAGCTTTCCGGTAAAAATATTTACGAGACTGAAAAACCAAGTCTGTCATATATAAATTGCCAAAAACCACCAAAAAACCATTTTTTCAAAATTAAATCGCCGCCATTTTGGTCGCCATCTTGGATTTCAAAATTCTAAATTACTTCAGAGTAGTTTAGGGGTCATACTAAAGTTCAACAATCGAAAATAAGACATCAAAAAATTTGTTTTTTTCGTGATTCGATAAGGCCGATGCAAATATTTAAAAAAGTTTTTGTCCCTCGGCCCTGGCCGAGGTCAAGGGGGCAAAAAAATAAAAAAATATATAAATTTAAATAACAAGCCATAGTCTTCACATTTAAATGAAAAAAGTGTTTTAAAATGCATTTTACACTAGATCAGTTGTTTTGCAATCATTAGTTTTCAAAAAATCTAAGATCTGACAAAATCAAAAATTGTATCGAAAAAAAAGATTTTGCATCGAAATTTTTTAAAAAACCTTAAGATTTTTTAATAAACCCAAACATGCTAAAAATGATTTTAAACGCAGGAAAATGTATTTTAATTTGATTCCAGCTGGTTGCACTTGAATTTTCATTGAAATTTTGAAGTTTATTGTAAAAAAATTTTTTTTTGCCCCCTGATTTTTCGGGCCAATTTTGAAGGGGGGGGGTGACAAAAACTTTTAAAAATTTTTGTACCAGCCTAAACAAAAAGCTCAAATAAAGTAAAAACACATACAAAGATTTGATTCGTTTGATATTGCAATTTATGAAAGTTTGAGTATTTTCGAAAAAATACTGTATTTTGTAAAAGTTTTAGTATTTTACAAAAAACTCTTATTAGGTGAAAGTGCATTCACAAATTTAATTCGTTTGATGCCCATATTTCAATTTATAAAAATTTGAGTATTTTCAAAAAAAGTACGGTATTTTGTGAACATTTAAGTGTTTTACTAAAAAAACTCAAATAAAGTGAAAATGCATACAACAATATTGCAATTTATAAAAATTTAAGTATTTTCGAAAAAAGGTATTTTGTAAAAAAGAAGTATTTTACTAAAAGAAATCTTTAATAAAGTGAAAATGCATAAAAAATCGATTCTTTTGATACCCATATTGCAATTTAGGAAAATTTGAGTATTTTCAAAAAATACCATATTTTGTGAAAATTTTAGTTTTTTACTAAAAAAATCTCTAATAAAAAGAAATTGCATTCAAAATTTCGCTTCGTTTGATACCCATATTGCAAATTACGAATTTTATGAAAAATGCAGTATTTTAAGAAATTTGAGTATTTAAAAAAGAAAAACTCTAATTATTTGGAAATGCATATAACATTTTGATTCGTTTCATACCCGTATCAGAGACATACATTTTTTAAAATTTAGTGTTTTCAAAAAATACAATTTTTTGTGAAAAATTTTTTTTTTTCAATTCAATTGTGTTTTTATTAGAATTTAACTGTTCTGCTCCAGGATGTTACATTTGCAATTCAGAGATTTGGAGAACCTTTCAACTGAGATCAATTCATAAGCCTTTGCAGGGAGGATACATATTTCTACGTTTAGATTTTGCTAACTGGGTGTTCTTTTAGGGAAAATAATTTTTGAGAAAAAACCCTAGATCTATGTTTGGCTTAAAGACTAATATCACAGTTGTTGGTGGAGGAGTGCTTCGATGAGCGGATTCGTTGACATCCCACACGAAGTCCTGAAGGTTCTCGTTGCCCTTTCGATGCTTGCGTCGACGGTGTCGACGCCGGCCAGCTTGTGTAGATCGTCGGTCGGGTACCACGGGTCCAGGTTGTGCACCATCTTGAGCAGCTTATTCTGCTTCACCTGGAGTCGCTTACGGTGCGATTTGGCGCAGTTGCCCCAGACCGCAGCAGCGTAGGTCAGCATTGGACGGATGATGCACTTGACCACCAGCGACTTGTTCTTGATGCTCAGCTTCGACCGCCGATTCAGCAGGGAGTAGAGCGCTTTGGTGGACCGATCCACCTTCCCGATGATGTAGTTCACGTGCTTGTCGTACTTTAGCTTCTTGTCATGCACCACTCCCAGGTACGTGACTTCGTCGTCCCACGTTGCAGGCTGGCCGTTGACGCTGATCGATCTGCGGGGAAGGTGCCGAGCAGCACGCCTCCTGGTGAAGAAGATGGACTGGGTTTTCCCAGCGTTCAGCTTGATGCCCACTTCCGCTGAAACTCCTCGAGGTTGTTCTGTGCCGCTTGGAGGTGGGTGACGACGATCTTCGGGTCCTTGTCCGATGCCAAGTATGCAGTGTCATCCGCAAAGAATGCGTACGACACTCCATCGATCATCGGCACGTCGGAGGTGAGGATGTTGTAGAGAGTCGGGCTCAGCACTGATCCTTGGGGCACGCCGAAGGGGATGTTGTGGACGGAGGAACGCTCGCCATTCACCGTCACCGTAAACGACCGATTTGTCAGGAACGACTCGACAATCTTGACCAGGAACGGCTGGAGGTTCGAGCGGAAGAGCTTGTAGACCACGGCGTCCTGCCACACGGAGTCGTAGGCCTTTTCGACGTCGAGAAGGATCATGCCGGTCGACTTCCCCGCCAGGAAACCGCGCTTCACCATCTCCGAGATACGGGCGAGTTGGTGCACCGTTGAGTGCCCCGGCTTGAAGCCGAACTGCTCGTGTGGAATGAGTTGCTCCGTCTCCAGGTGACGGTTTATCCGGGCGAGGATCACCCGTTCCAGGAGTTTGCTCAGGCTGCTCAAAAGGCTGATCGGGCGGTAGTTACCTGGATTGGTTATGTCCTTGTTCGCCTTTGGGATGGCGATCACGTTCGCGTGTTTCCAGCCGGCCGGAAAGTAGCCCAAGGCCAGGCAAGCGTTGAAGATTTTGGTCAGGACGACCAACCCTTTTCTTGGCAGCTGCTTGAGGCACGTATTCCGGATTCCGTCTTGCCCAGGAGACTTCCGGTTTTGAGCGTGCGGATGATCGCCTTGACCTCTTTCGGCTTGACAAGGGCGGCCGGAGGCACGGGAGGAGTTGTCGCTCGTATGTGGCCAAGCGCGTTCTCCACAGCAGCCGATGTTTCGGGATCACCTGGTTGCTCGTTGTTGTGGGCAGCGGCGAATGCACGAGCGAGCGCTTCGGCTTTCGCTGAAGGGCTCGCTACGAGGTCTCCGTTGACGTTCAGCGGGGGACTGTACTTGACCGTGTTCCGGAGGTTGCGGGTAAGCTTCCAAAACTTGTTGCTGCCGTTGTCCAGCGTCCTTAATAAGGAGCCGAAGTTTTTGTAGCGGTGTTCGGCGCTTTTGGTGCTGATGACGTTGTTCAGGTGGGTCACCACCTTGTGAAAATTTTAATATCTTACAAAAAACTCTAAATAGTGAAAAATTCATACAAAATTTCGCGTCATTTAAAACCTATATTGCAAATTAATTCATTTTTCTTAGCATTTTAGAAAAAAAGATAATTTGTTAAAAATATTTTTATAGACAACTGAGAAAATTGTTTAAAAATTTAATTGAATGCTTTGTAAAACGGACAAATAATAACTGATATAAAACAATGCAAAAAATAAAAATGTAGAAAAAAGAAATGTCTTATATTTTCAAAATCTAGAGGAACAGCATCTAATTCCAGCGTGCCTCTAATGTTGCCATATCAGCACTTTGACATTCAATTACAGCTCATTAAAAGCGTTTTCAACTGATATCGAGTGATCATTAGCTCACTAAGAAGTGAGCGAGCAAGTTTCTATCAAAAGTTATGCAAACTTAGTTGTTTTAATAGTGAAAATCAGAAAATTGGCTAAACCTGAAAACGGCGCTGGTACTTTTTTCAAGTGTTTTTTTTTGTGACAAGAGCCAGTTAGTTTTCAACTTTAAATGAAGTTGAAAACTTTAAACGTGTTTTTTTTTAATTTGCCATGAAGAATAGGTTTTTTTTTGATATTTGGGCTTTTCGAATATCCCTGAATCAATGCGGTTTCAATTCAAATCTGTTTTATTGGAAATTAGCCTAAAAAAATCAACAATTTCTACATTAGCTCGACCATCCAAGAAAGTTTATGAATGGAAAATCGAACTCTGAAGCCTAATTCGTCCCATCCATTAAGGGAAAACAAGGTTTAACATAATAGTCACATTAAATGTTTTAGTGAAAGAGGGGAAAATTGAAACACATAAAAAGAAGTAACAAATGGCGTAACCAAAACAGTTTTATGTGCAAAAGACAGGCAGAAACGGACAGGAAGATAATTTTGAAACACAGATGATAATGTTCTAAGTCACGCAATCTTTCCCCACGATTTTTAGTTGTGCTCTGTTTGTTAATGTTTTCTGCACCAACGCTCATTCCCTCTCTCTGCGCTACGCGACTGTAACAAAACCATGGTGCGAACCAGTTTCTCCACAACTAAAATGAAAATGATGCTAAATAGGGCTATAAAAAAGAATATCATTTTTCAAACAATTTTTGCAGCAAATATTGTAACAACAAAAAAAAACAGATCGTGTAAAGCACAATATCAAAATAAAACCAATGAAAATACAGTTTCAGTGTGTGTTTGAATATTATTTTAAGGGCCTTTTCTCAAAATTGAACCGGTCTCAAAGTTTTACTTTCCCTTTCAACTGCCATTTATTATCGGCTTCAGCGCAATCATATAAACCGGATACAGCCCCTTGGGAAAGTCCTTCTGGCGCAGCTCCTTCACCACCCTCAAATTCCCCTTCGTCAGCAGCTGCTTCATCAACGCCAGCGGCCTCGTCACCGACGAATCGCACCGATCCAGCTCCGGCTTATCTCCGTTGGTAAAGTTCTCCTTGATCACCATCAACCCATTCCGCCGCAACGCCTTCGTGCACCGAAAGAAAAACTCCACAATGTCCTCGTCCGTCAGGTGACCCAGCACCCACTGGGACCATATCAGATCGTACTTCCCCTCCTCCGGAACAAACTCCTGCAGGCCCTTATTGTAGATCGTGCCCAACTTCCCGCTCCCCTCAAGCTCCTTCCCCGCCGTTTCGCAAAACGCCCCATCCTGCTCGGCCAAATCCACCCTGTCGAACCAGGACATCAGCAGCCCCTTGCTCACCCGTCCAATTCCGGCACCGCAGTCCAACGCCTGTCCCCGGCCCGGCGCCGGTTTCATCTTGAACAGATTCTTCAGAAATTGATCCGACCCACGGATGTCGGTGAACGAGATGCTGCCGAAGCCGCCGAGCATCCCGTCCACGGTCGGCGCAATCCGGGACCAGTACTTGCGCGCATCCTGGTAGTATTTGTCCTCCTGTTTGGCGGTTGGGATCGGTTCCGAAGGCACTTGTTCCTCTTCGGTTGGAGGTGGTTGGTCTTGGTCGACGTCGGTGGTGTTGTTGTTCGCCTCGCCGTTGGCTGTGATGTTCGGTTCGGTTTCCATTTCAACGAATATTCCGGATCGCACACTCACGGGGTACAATTTTATTGTAAAATTAGTTTTTTAAACATGAAAATAAGGAACTTGAAAAGTTGAAAGACCCATGGCCTTCTGAGCTGAATGAAAGTCGGGGAAGTAAACAAACGAGCATAGAAACGCACGCGTTCGCGCGAAGTGGGTGGTGTCATTTTTTTATGTTTGGGCGAGGTTGTTTTGGCAACGGTTGGTAACCAGCAGGGCTGAAGTTTGAGGCAAAGATATCGTATTTAAAAGATGAACAACTTTTCGTTGGAATTTTTTTTAACGAAATAATGGGATGTTACTTTAGAAAAGTCGCTGAAAATCATGCATTCATGTAGATATCTAAAATAATTCTTATGAATATGCGTTGGGAGACTCTACCGAACTATATTTGACCAATATTTGAGATCCAATATAAATTTTACGAACCAGATTTACCAGATTTCCAGCATTCTTTGAAATTACCCCAAAATCCAATCAGTAGGTCTATTCCCGTACTTGCAGAATTGCAGAATTTCTGCAGCTTCTGCAGAATTCTGCAGCCAGCATAAGTCACTTTTTTGCAGCACGTTCCCGTACTTTTCAACTCGCTCTCTTCATCTCTCTCTTTTGCAGAAGTTCTGCAAGGAGAGAAGCCGCAATACTTTTGCCTGGGTAGCGCGTTCCAGTACTTTTTCTGCAATGTTGTACACAGTTGAGTGGATTTACTCAAATTGGGTATTGAAGTTTTTTTTTAATTATTTCAAAACAATTAAAAAATCGATTGACAAAAATGGTAATTGAAAGAAGTTTACCTCTAGAACGGGGACTTATTTTTTATGCAAATCAACATTTTATCTAAAAAAATCAAGCACCATTCATTAAACTAGAAATTAATAATGCTTAGGTAAACATTTTATATTAGAAACAACTCAAAACTTTTACATTAGGTAAACAATTTAAGAAATGAGAATGGCAGGTACGTTTAAAAAACATAATTAAAAAAAGAAAAAGGTTTAATATAGAAGATAAATTTATCAAAATCAAAAATCAAATTATTCGCTCTACAACATTGCCTTGGCGTTCTCGATTGCGAGATTACTACTCGAAACTAGGTGTTCGAAGGCTTGATTGTTGAGGCAATTGCAGAACTCTTTTTACACCGTAGCTTCCATCCACCCCGGGATTCGAACTGACGACCTTTGGATTGTTAGTCCAACTGCCTACCAGCGACTCCACCGAGACAGGACCCAGGGAGACGACTCCTACACCTGGACTGAGCTAACGACCTAACCTTTTTTTAGGTTAGTCCGGGGCCAACATTCACTTCCCGTCCGACGGAAGGCGTGATCAGACAAATCTCGTCTCGAAAAATGAAATGAAATAAATTTATATAGACCATAAATACATGTTTTAATAGCAAAATGTTTGAAAGATAACATAAATAAATAATGATTGGATTTCACATCGAAGAACAACGGTGACGCAGCGAAATTGACAAATAAAAAAAATGAATCACAAACTTTACAATTTTGAAACTCATAAATTTATTAATCTGAAAATTAAGAAATTCGTGATTAAAACTAAAAAAAAAAAATTTTCAAATTGAGGAACTTGAAAAAAATAAATCAGATATTAGAGAAATTTAAAAATGCAAATATTTATTTCTGAAAAAAAAACAATAAATCAGAAATTCAAAGCTTAATAATTCAAATAATTAAAAATTAAACATTGAAAATTTCAAAAAAATCTTAATATTCAAAATTTGAAATAAAAAATAAAGGTTTCTAACTTAAAAGTTCCTAAACTTAAAAATTCAAATATTTTTAAATTCGAAATAAATGAATCAAAAGTTTGATTATTTCAAAGTTCAGAACACCAAAAATCCAAAAGTTACAGTTTAAAAAAATAATAAAAAATTAAGAAACTAAAAAAAAACTAAAATAAGTAAAATTTTAAAATTCTGTACATAAAAAATGAAAACTCAAATATTAAAAACATAGAAACAGTTCGTACTCTATTTTCCGAAGAACTCGTTAAAATGTTCAATCTCTAAATCCTCTAAACCTGATTTTCTAACGACTCCAAAAAAAATGTACTTTTTGTGATTCAAGATGGCGCATTTAAGAATTTCCGAATTTTAGAATTTAAACTTCCTAAAATTTAAGAATTCGACTAAATTACATCACATTTTTTGTTTCAAATAAGAATACAAATTGGTAGCACCGTTAAAGGTACAAATTATTATTTGGCAATTAAATTTACCTATTATTTAAACACACATATTTAGTCTATTCAAAAAGTTATCATTTCAACACTAAAAAATATCGCTATATCATTTACATTAATGAACTAAGCATGAAATCGTTAACACAAAAAATCGTTCTAAATAAAACCAGACATAATAAAACTAACTACCCAAAAAAATCATCAATTCAAAATATACAAACGTCTCTTCAAAAGACTAATTCAATTTAGTGATAATAAAAAAAATAAAATATTACAACTACCTAATAATAAAATGCTTGATTTCACCAAAATTGCAAACTTTATGTAAGCGTGTACTCAACATCCATCACACCAACTTGCAGTCACTTTTCAACAAGAAATAGAAGAGAGAGCTTGCAGAAAAGTACGGGAACGGTTTTGCTGCAACTTCTGTCTCTCTCATTGCAGAAGTTCTGCCTGGGAAAAAAGTTACTTATGTTGCAGAAAAGTACGGGAACGCTCTGCTGCCGATTTCGTGCAGAATTGCAGAATTCTGCAGTACGGGAATAGACCTAGTATACTGCCCATGTTCGCATAAATGTCCCATATGCAAAAACAGCAAGCTGAGAAAAACGCATTTCAAGTTTGTCCCACACATAAGGCTACGTGGTAAGTTTTCACGCAAAAACTGGATTTCCTCCTGATTTCTAGAACAAACTACACTGAAAATAAGCCACACTTTTTAATCAAGTGTCCATACATATGAATGATTGAATAAAGCCACATCATAGATCTAATTGGTTTGTGTTTCAACATCAATCCAAATTACAATCAAATGCAATTGTTTGGGCGATTGACTTTTTGATAATTTTTTACACGTTATTTTCATTCGTGTGGCTCCAAGGGGCAAGAAACTCCAAGTATAATTAGATAATTTTTTAGCCCCTTGGGTGGCTCAAGCTTTTCAAGTGTTTTTCTCATGAATTTGTCCCACTGTCTTGAACTATTTAAAGTGATGAGGAAAACACTTGAAATTGATCTTAAGATTAGCATTAGCATTAGCATTAGCATTTTAGGACGCCCTATCCACGGATGGCTCCACAACGCTTATCCCTCTGTTTGGTCTGGTTGTGTTAGACCCTCATCCGGAACAATAATCCAACACGGGAGATACCATGTCTTCATCTTTTGATGAGTGTGTAATACAGCCCAGGGCATAAGGGGTCCTCGCCGGGTCCAAGCTATCCTTTGGGGAACGGAAGGAATGTTAGTAAACACCTATCTAAAGTGCGCAAGGATCCCTGCGTCACCTTAGTGGTATAGATGTTTGTAGGGTGGTTTTGGACTCAATGTTAGTAGGAGAGGTAGAGCCCTAGGATATACCCCGAAAGGTATTGCGGGCGAATCAAGTAGAGTTAGTTTTTTATTGTTAAACATATACTTGTGACTGTATAGTGTAAAAGATGCATGATTTATATTTTTCATATTTTAAACCACGGCAGAAACAACGCGACGAAGCCGTGCACGATTAAATCGACTGTAGTATTGTAGTATAAACCAACCATTTTCTCTGGTGAAAGCAATGCTGATCAAACACAGTTTTAACTTGTCTGTTGTTAAACTCAAGCTACCAACTGTAAGAGTAAAGAGAAGTTAATATGTTCTTTTAAATTTTGATGTGTTTAAGCGAAATACGAGGTTATAAATGATTTATCACATCATTTCAATCTTGATTTTAAACTCTTACAGCGATGCGGAGTAGATCTTGATTATTTATTTATTTGTTTTATTTAAATGTAAGAGTTAGAAGTTAATTTAAACGACCGATTGAAAAAGCATAATTAGTTAACATTTAATTTATTTTGTGTCATGGGATTAATCAGCATATTTATATTTTGAAAAAAAAAATGAAGCAATTTTAATCGAAAGTCCTCACCAAGGATTTTAGCTTCAGCAGTACAGTAAAAACAACCCCCTACTCCATGTGCATTATTTGGATCCATCACCAAACCCCGAAGCAAATTAAAATCTACGCTTGGAGATTAGGAGAAAATTAGAAAGTTAACCACCGTACAAAAATCTGCGGAGGTAAAATTTTGATAGCTACAAACACATTTAATTCCAAAAAGTATGCAGCAGTGACCCTATGGCAACCCTTCTGTGGAAATTTCCGGATCCACCTGATCCACAAACGTCATACACTGCAGAAGCTTCTGTCGTTCATCCCAATCTCACTCACACACGCGCAAAGCAACCAACATGAAACGAACTCACCAAATTCGCCTTCGGTTGATGTCAGCAGGCAAATGCATCCAGCATTCTGGCCTCCTAGTGGCAACAGATCTCTCGGTGTCCCTTTTTGATTTCCGCCTCTCTGACATAATTTTCACTTTGAAGCGGGCCTGCTACGAGGTCCCACTCACACGCACACTAGTCATCCTCGAACCAAAGCTACGAGCAATTCGCGACGTGCCGGATCCGATCGCGCGTCACCGCACCACCACCAAAGCAAGCGCGTTGTATGCTGAACCGCACCACAAACAACATCCTGGACTTGCCCGAACTTAGTGTTAAAAAACAAATTCTCATTACGATCCATTACATGGAATCAAACTAAAAAGTCTCCTCTCTTTATCTGTGGAACTTGCCACTCACATCCACACGCACACATGCAAAGCACCTGACCACTTTTCGCTGCTGCTGTCAAATTTCAATCGCCCGGGTGGCGTAGCACGATCCCCTTCTTCCATCAGCAAAAAGAAAAATCACGAAAAACTCGAATAATTCCCCAAATTTAACAAAAACACCTTGCAATTTGTAATATGGTGGCTCTACAATCGGTCATCAATTGAAATAATGAGAAAATACTACAAAAATTAACACAATTTTCAAAGAAAAACACGCGACGCGAAGCAAACGTGACCGGTCCACAAGGCAGCGTTGCCAGAACTGACACTTGAAATTGATCTTAAGATCTACACAAAACAAGCAATATTCAAAGTCAAAGTGATTTTCCACTTGAATTTAATGTGTCCCACTGATGGCCTATCTACAATCACTTAACTTAGAAAATTTCACTTAGCTTAGGAGTTTGAATCAATGGAAATGAATCTGATCTTCTACAATGAAAAGGAATAAAATTAGAAACTTGACGTATGTTTTAGAAAATGTCAAAATCAACGGTAAGTTGACGTTTCCATATCAAAGGTAAACAAACAACTGCATAGCAACGTATATCAGCCCAGCAAATTTTCTATGTTGATTGTGGATGACGGCCGTAAGTTGTGTACATTTTCTAAGTTTTACTTTACTTAACTATTCTAAGCTAAGTGATTGTAGATAGGCCATGATTGATTAAAGCGCGATTTGATTTTAAATCCACAGTACAGATCCGGATTTTAAATCCGCAGAACGGATCCGTATACGGATGCGGAACAGTGTGAATGGCTGCATATGAAATGCATTGGAGAAATCGCGTCCGCACTGTGCGTCCGTACTGTCAAATTTTGTGCGGATGCGGTATAATGTGAATACACTTTTAAGCGGTGTATGCACATCGGAAGGAACCGGTCAAGAAAAATTTCAAATGGGCAGCAGCGGCAGCAAAAGCAAGCCAGAGAAGGTAAAGAAAAGCCCCAAGAAATCGCTCCCTCTCCTTTGTTCTGCTGTTCGTAAAGCTCTGGGATGGGATAAACAGAGAGAAAAAAACCTATTGTCAAACTAAACCACTTTCAACATGGCCGCTTCTGTCAACCTAAACCAGTCCTTTCTTATTAGGAGAAAATGAGAAGTATTGTAATTTGAGTTGAAAAAAAAATTAAAAAAAAATTAAATCAATTTCACAAATAATTGTAAATTGCATTAATAGATTGTTTAAAATATTTTCAATTGAAAGGCATTTATTTCTATCATACACCAAATGTTGACTTATCAGCATTTTCATTTTAAAAAACAATACATTTCATGAACTGACTATTCTTTTGCCCATTTAAAACTATTGTTATTTTTTTCGCGTTACATAGAAATGTCATCTAGATTGAACAATATTAAACCTGTGATTCCCATGAAATTAAAATGTGGCGTGAAGAAACAACATCGTACTGGATTTAAAAAGCAAACAAAAATAATGGCCACAGTTTAGCCTATTTGATTTTTTTTCGCACTTTTTTATTTCAACTCATTGCCACAAATTGAAAAACAAACTTTTTTGCTCTTTGAAGTGAATGAATTGGTACAAATTTGAATTCTTGCCAGCCATTTCTTTCGATTCTGACACCTTAGGGCGTGCGACCTATGGAATGTTAACTTTCTTCAAAGTTGAGTAAATATTGCCGTTGAATTCGACGTGCTCCTCTTTGAGGAACTGGGAAAGATTTATTTACTTTCTTTGCGTAACGGGACAACGACAGTAGCAGATCTAGGAAAAAATCTCCCCTCCCATTTAATGACTTGCAGGCTCGCTTGTAGGCTTTTTAGGATTTTTTTAGATTGAAGTAAGAAAACGCATTTAAATCGTATTGCATTTTTCACATCCAAATGAAAATTAAAAAACTTACTTATAAAAAACACATAAAAAATGAAGAAGTGAACATTTTTGACTCATCTTTGATTTGCCAACCATTTCAAGTGATTTGTATCCGGCAGCTCCTTATGAACGGATCCACCGTAAAACGATGGAACATAAACTCAGGATTCTCCACCCACGTCCAACCGCAAATTTTAACAGCCAAATTCAAAAAAAAATCTGCGAGGAAAAACTAAACAACATTTCAACCAAAGAAAGAGTCATCCGCATGCTTGAGCACTGAGTTGAAAAACATCATCAAGAAAATTTGAATTGTCAAGCTATCTGAATCACAGATTGCTTGATATTTGTTTTCGAACACAAATTTTCTTGCAAAAAACAGAAGAAGAATACAAACGTAAACACTCAAAAAGAAGACTCTATCCAGCCGTCCCGTCCCAGGTAAAGCTATTCTAGATTTCATTGGTAAGTTTTCAAACGAGCACTTACAATGAACTCAAATTGATGAACTCTAATGCATGTAAAATGTCACAAACAGGAATCAGGGAGTAGGAAGTAGGACGCGAATGTCAAGAAAATGAAGGAATTCGACGAAAACCGGGAGAGAATTGAGCGAAAAGAGACCGGAAATGCTCATTTTTCTCTCAATTCTCTCTCGTTTTGCACAAACGATGAACGTTTTGACCGAACGATGATCATTTTGCTTCGTGCGTGTTTGAAAAGATCTCAGTGAAATCGAGAATATTTCTTGTCCCCTTTCCTTCCGATCTGCATACTAGCCTTGAAGCTGAAATCTTTTCTGGAGTTTTTTTTTTTGAAAAGGTCCAATAAACCAAATTTTCAGTTTTTGCGTTTTGGGTGTTTTTGAAACCGCCTTGAGTCAGAGGTGTTAAAAAACACCCAAAAAGCAAAAATTAAAAATTTGGTTTATTGGACCTTTTCAAAAAAAACTCCAGTTTTCCTCTTTTCCAAAAATTTACCTTGAAAATTTCTCTTCTATGGTCTCACCCATGCAGCAAAATTCATTTGTTGACATCTCCGATGCGTTGGCTACCAATCTTTCGTATGCCAAATTTTATAACAGTTTCACCCCCTCACCCTCTTCCCACCCGCAAAAAAATATTGTTCGAAAGTGGGGTTGCAGTGCAGTGTCGTGCGGGAGAAAAGTTATTGCACAAGTGTCACAACAAAAATAATAATCATGGCAGACAAGGCGGAGAAAATTGCTGCGGCTCGGAAAAAGGTACGATATTTTGCTTTTTAAACAGGTGATTTTGGCTTGTGAATGTGTTTGCTTGATTTATGAGCGATTATTGATTAAAATTAGATGGGTTTCGGCTTGGAAATTCCGGATTTTGGCGTGTTTTACGCGAGAAACAACATCCCCTTTTCACACTCAAAAGTGACGGCAAATTTGACACGTCAGCCTGCTTGTGCTGGTTGTCTGGAAATTAACTTCTAATGCGCGTTTTAATTTGTCTTCGTCCAGCTCAAGCAGTACCAGTCGAAGCAAAAACAGGACTCGGTTCCGCGGGGCAGCGAACCAAGTTCCGCCCGGGAGACTCCCGTTCCGGCCCAGTCCAGCAGCAGCAGCAGTTGCTTCAGCGATCCTCCAGCGGCGCATGTTCACGAGGACATCCAGAACCAGAATCACCTGCCGGCGTCGTCAGGTCCTTCGTCGTACGGTGGTCCGGCGGTCGCGAGCTACTTTAACAATGGGGGTGGTCATGGGGTGGCGGATTTCTTCGCTATGGAGCCGCAGGTTGCGCGGCCGGATGTTCCTCAGATGGAGGCGAGTGTGCACAGTATAAACCGGATTTCCGACGGGATTGGCCAGTTGATTGCGAATGCTAGTGCGGATTTGGGGCCGCAGAATACGATTCTGGAGCTGGAGTCGGAGAAGGCGGAGCTGGCGAGGACGTTGAACGCGCAAAAGCTGGAGAATGACGAGTTGAGGTTGCGGCTGAGGAACAATCAGTCGACGGTGGAGGAGCTGCGGAATGAGATCGATAAGCTTAGGGTGGAGAACAGCACGAAGGTGACGAGCGAGCTGGGACCGATTCAGGAGCAGCTGCAGATGCAAACGCAAGCCGTTGGTGTGATGGTGGGGGAGAAGGCTGAGTTGATGGGCACCGTTAGCAAGTTGCAAAGCTTGGTGAAGGAGCGTGCGAACGAAAATGACGAGCTGCAGAACCGGCTGAAGGCTTCGCGAGCCACGGTGCAAAAGCTGGAGAAAGAGATCGAATCGATGAAACAGTCCGGATCGCGGTTCGAGTCGCTCGAGCGAACCATCGGCGTGCAGCTGAACGAGTTTCAGGAGGAAGCTAACAAGTTCCGCAAGCTGTACGAAGATCTGCAGGAAGATTTGGGCGAACACAAGCAAAAGTTGCTTGTAAGGAATCAGGAATTCCAGACGGTGCAAAAAGAGCTGGAACAAACCCGGTCCGACCTCAGCCTGGCGAAACTCCGCATCGAACAGCTCTCCTCGGACGACGACCTGGACTTTAACGCCAAAATCGAAGCGTTAACGCAGCAAAACTTGATAAAAGCCCAGCAGATTAAAGACCTGCAGGAAATTATCAAACAAATCGGTGCCGAGCGGGACCAAAGCAACCAGCAGTACCAAAATTACGTGCTTCATCTGAACAAGGAGGTCACCAACTTGGCCGACAAAATCCGCGAGCTGACGGAGGAAAATAACGACCTTTCCAGCCGGGAGGGCGATTTGGTGCGACACGTGGGCGAGCTGGAACGGCAAATGCAGCAGCAGCTGAGCAAGGAAAAAAAGTACGCTGCGCAGCAGCAGGAAGAGGACAAACAGCCGGAAGCGGGTGACCGGCAGGCGCTTGAGGCGGAGGTTAAGCTGCTGAAGGAGAAGGTTGCGACCATGGAGGTCGAGCGGGCGGAATATATGGTGAGTAACAAGGACAAAGTTAACTCTGAATTTGAAATAACAATTTTCACAATTTCAGAAGCAAAACGAGTCCGTTGAGCTGCTCAAACGTGGCTACGAGGATGGGCTCAAAGCGCGTGAGGAGCAGATCGCCTCGCTGCAGCTAACCGTGGAACGGCTCCAGCAGGACAAACCGGACGTCGCCCGGCTGATGGCGGAGATCGACAGTGGCAAGGTGGGCGCGTCCCGTGCCGTCGCCCAGAACATGGAACTGAAGGCCCAGCTCGAGGAGATGCAGAAGGCGTTTGTGCAGATTGTAATTTGAGCTTAAGTGAAATTATCGAAGAAAATGTCTAATAGCTTGTTATTTTGCAGAGTAACGACAAGCTGGAACTGACGGAGAAGCTGCAAACCGAGCTGCACCTCGGCAAAGAGATGAAATCGACGTACGGTCAGCTGGAGACGGAACTTCACTCAATCCGGGAGAAGCTCCACTATAAAGACGAGGAAATGATTCGATTGGCGCATGAAAATACCGAACTTAACAAGCAGCTGCTGCAGCAGAACCAGGAAATTGACCGGCTTCGGTACTACGAGTCGCGCGCCAGCGATGGCAACGTCCTGCAACTCGAACTCCAGCGCGCTCAGCAGCAACTTGAACAAATGCAGCGAAGCGACCACGGTGAAAACGGATGCGATGGTCACGGTCACGAAACTCACGACCACCACCATCATCATCGCGAAGAATCAAACGCCGGACACGACCAGACCGATCTGCACCGCGAAATTGACGTTCTCCAGCAGGAAAAAGCCGAACTGGTGAAGGTCATCAACAACTTCCAAGCCCGCGCCAAGGCAAGTCCCGGCCACGAAAACCACGCCGACCAGCCGCCACTGGAAGCCAGCGAAACCATGTCCACCGTGAGCATTCCCACCCACGAAGCGATGGAAAAGCTGCAGGAACGCTTCCGGCGAACCATCCTCGAAGTCGCAGAACTAACCGACGAAAAGCAACGCCTCGAGCACCTGGTCCTGCAACTCCAAGGCGAAACCGAAACCATCGGCGAGTACATCACCCTGTACCAGCAGCAGCGGCGCCTCCTCAAGCAAAAAGACATGGAACGGGACCACCAGCTCCTGCAGCTGGCCAACGACCGGGAAATGATGAAGCTCAAGCTGAAGGAGCTCAACTATTTGGTGCACCAGCTGGTCGCGGAAAAGGGCCCACCCCGGCATGACCACGACCACCACCACCACCACCACGAAACGGCGAACACCCCCCTCGTGGACCTGCCCACTCCGTCGCCACCGCTCACCGAAAACGGTGACAACGGCAAGCCGGCGGTGCACATTCGACCCACGGAGACGGCCGGCCGGATATTGTCGCTGCTGACGGACATCAAGGAGGCGAACATCCCGTACGGCAGTGGCGTCCAGCACTGTTCGTGCTGCTCGGGGCGGTTGGAAACGGTTTAGGGATTTAGACGGGGGGTGGGCTTAGTCATTAACGTTGTTCAGTGCAGTGCGTGAAATTGCATTGTTTTACAATAAGGGTGTGCAATCAAGATCGTGCCGCGCGCGCAGAAAACAATAGCAAGCAACAACACAGTTGTGTCAATATTTTATACCTTAAACAGGGGGAAAAGCATAAAATAGAAAGGCTTTCTACAGATTCTGGCAGAATTGTGTTTTTTTTTTCCTTTTTGATGACAACTCTGTGATAACATTGGCAGCAGGACTTGGACGGCGAAAAAATAAAAATATAAATATTGAAATTACAAGCCATAGTTTCAACATTTGCATGGAAAAAGTGTTTTAAAATGCATTTTTACACTATTTCAGTTGTTTTGCAATCATTCGTTTAAAAAAATGTAAAATTTGACGAAAACAAACATTTAATATAAGCGAATTTTTAAATTGATTTCAACTCGTCCAATTTCCCATAAGTTTGCCTTTGACAGCATTTCAATTCTGGAGTTTTTTTTTAAAAGGTCCAATAAACCAAATTTTCAGTTTTTGCTTTTTGGGTGTTTTTGAACACCCCTGACTCAAGGCGGTTTCGAAAACACCCAAAAAGCAAAAACTGGAAATTTGGTTTATTGGTCCTTTTCAAATAAAACTCCAGAATTGGATGTAAGGGCTTACAGATATAAGCTTAATTACATTGCTTATAACTGAAAATAGAATATTTTTTTCAGTGTGGTAGATGTGGTAGATGAGCTAGGTTGGTAATAAGAATTAATAAAATTAGTACGCAGTTTCCGCGTACGATCATTTGAGACTATTTGAATTGTTAATCCCGATTGCTTGGGACTCGTTGGACACACGTTGTGAGCTACGTGAGTGCCACCGTGGCCCACGACGAGAGCAAAGCAAGCGAGTCGATACGAACCAGAATTTGAAAAGAGATGGAAAACAAAGAGAGCGCGTGGTGCAGCGTCGTCTGCTTCTCGTCGCGCCGAGTGTTGTTGGTATTGGTGTGTGCTGAGAGGAAATTGGCAAAAGAGAGGGTTTCTTGAGATTGGTCTTTGGGGTTTGGCTAAATGAAATCAGTCTCGTGTTTAACATTAAAGTGATCGGTTCGGGATGAAAGTTTCGCAAGTTTATTTCATGATGTGGTGGGTGGTGGGATCATGAAATTAAAAAGAAACTTTTAGTTACGACAATGGCGCAGTTTGTAGAGTGAACTTCTGTTTGGATTTGGTTGGGTAAGTTTGCGGGCAGTGCAGTGAAGGAAGTAGTGATGTTGTTATTTTTCAGTTGATTCGGCGATCACAAATTGAGGCCATTTTTTCTTGCTTTGGCAATTTTTGTGACGTGGCAAGAATCGCAGGGACGCTTTGATATTGGTGAGAGTCCTTAGCTGATTGGCCAATTGGTATTCCAAGTTGGTTTCGGTGGTAACATTTGGATAGGGCGCATGATTGGTAAAAGCAGGATTGGTTCAAAAAAAGGAAAGTTTGAAGTTTTTTTAAAGCATGAGTTGAGTCAGTATGTTGACTGGTTGAACATTGGGTTTAAGTAGAATTTTAAGATGAATTTGCATCCACCACCCACACGGAATTTTGGGTTTGAACATGAGGACTTGAAGGAGACTTTTTGATGTAGGAAGGTATACAAATGTTGTTAGAAGGGCGGGGAGAGAGAATTTGAATCTATTTGAACTCACGTGGAGGTAAATCAAGAGACAAGCGTTGATTGTTGGGCTCAATGGAAGGAAATAGTGAGACAAACGTTGCTTGTTGGACACAAAGAACTAAATTTGTGAGACAAGTGTTACTTGTTGGACACAAATGAGGATATTATGAGACAAGCGTTGCTTGTTGGGCTAAATGGAAGAAAATGGTGAGACAAGCGTTAATTGTTGGACACGTAAGAAATTCGTGAGACGAACGTTACTGTTGGACACGAAAGAAAGAAATCGTGAGACAAGCATTGCTTGTTGGACACGAAGAACTAAATTTGTGAGACAAGTGTTACTTGTTGGCCACAAATGAAGGGAATTATGAGACAAGCGTTGCTTGTTGGGCTAAATGGAATAAAATGGTGAGACAAGCGTTAATTGTTGGACACGAAGAACTAAATTTGTGAGACAAGTGTTACTTGTTGGCCACAAATGAAGGATATTATGAGATAAGCGTTGCTTGTTGGGCTAAATGGAAGGAAATGGTGAGAAAAGCGTTAATTGTTGGACACGTAAGAAATTCGTGAGACAAACGTTACTGTTGGACACGAAAGAAAGAAATCGTGAGACAAGCGTTGCTTGTTGGACACGAAGAACTAAATTTGTGAGACAAGTGTTACTTGTTGGCCACAAATGAAGGGTATTATGAGACAAGCGTTGCTTGTTGGGCTAAATGGAAGAAAATGGTGAGACAAGCGTTAATTATTGGACACGTAAGAAATTCGTGAGACAAACGTACTGTAGAACACGGAAGAAAGAAATCGTGAGACAAGCGTTGCTTGTTGGACATGAAGAACTAAATTTGTGAGACAAGTGTTACTTGTTGGACACAAATGAAGGGTATTATGAGACAAGCGTTGCTTGTTGGGCTAAATGGAATGAAATGGTGAGACAAGCGTTAATTGTTGGACACGAAAGAAATTCGTAAGACAAACGTAACTGTTAGACACGAAAGGACAAAATTGTGAGACAAGCGTTGCTTGTTGGAACATGAAGAGTTGAATTTGTGAGACAAGTGTTACTTGGACACAAATGAAGGATATTGCAAGACAAGCGTTGCTTGTTGGGCTCAATGGAAAGAACTGGTGAGACGAACGTTAATTGTTCGACACAAAAGACAATCGTAAGACAAACGTAACTGTTTGACACGAAAGAAAGAAATCGTGAGACAAGCGTTGTTTGTTGGACACGAATAATAAAATTCGTGAGAAAAGTGTTGGACACGAATGAGAGGTATAGTGAGACGCGTAAGTGAACATGACGGGAGAAAATCGAAAGCGTGAGCAAGCGTTGCTCATTGGACACGAAGATGAGAAATGATGAGACAAGTGTTACTTGTTGGGCAAGAATGAAGAATATCATGAGACAATATTGCTTGTTATACACGTAGCAATATAAATGAATAAATCACAAGCGCTGGAAATGACGAACGAATGTCTTGCGATAAGCGGAGCTTTTTCGATACAATAGTAAAGAATGTATGACAAACTTTGTTGTTGAATACAAGGAGTTAAAGCATGGCTTTGTTAATTGTTAGATGAAAGAAAATAGTCAGAAATTAAGTTGCTTGCTGGGTAAGACGTAATGACGCTGAAACACACGAAGGAAAGAGTTTGAAAAATCGAATGTCATGCGTTACTTGCAACTATTTTTTTAGAAAAATACAGGTATTCTATCATATGGACATACACAGACAAGTGTTGCTAAAGAGGTGAAATTCAACAGGTGAAACAAATATTGATTTAGTGTTGACCAGCAGAAGGTGTCAATCAGTGAAGGAACCAGACCATTGAAATGCTAAGATTATCGTGACATGGATTGATGATGATTCAGACAACATCGTTGCATTTTGATCCGTCTGAATCCACTGAGTCAATTGAAACTGATTAAAATAACAAAAAAAAAATGTTTTAAGGAGTTGTTTTACTTGATGATTGTTAGCAAACTAAGCTTTTCCCTTGTATAATCGAATTGAGAGAAGTGGTGGTGAATAAATTGACTTGTAGACTATATTAAAGTTGAATTTTCCCGATTGCTGAGAGAAACAACAAAGAGTATCTGGACACATTTCAAAGTGGATCCAGTGACAAAATAATATTGGAATGTTTAATATTAATGCTAGCTGCTAAGATGTTTGGAGAATTTCTAGTTTTCGATTAGTCGGCCGTTGACTGTGATGGAAGTTGAACAACGTTACACTGAGAAACAGTGCTAGGGAATTTGAATAAGGTGATACCTAGGAGATTGTCGTCATTTAAGAATCTGGCATTTCATTCTAAATGTTAATGCTTAAATAATTATGTTGATGTTTTTCGGTTTCATCTTTGAAGATATCTTAGATATTCTATTTGAAGAAATCGGTAAAATTGTGCAGAAAATAATAGTTTGTTTATTATTATTGAAAAATGAGCAGTTCTTTTAAATATAAACGATTTTTATTTGAATTTCCTGTTTATATTTGAAAATGTTATTTTATTCACTTTTATGATTTAGTTGATTCTCTCTCATATTTGCAGTTCATTGACAAAATGAATTTCTTGAATCAATTTCTTTAAATGTCAATTTTTAAACATGCGCATGTCTTGAATATTTGTGTACTAATTTCCAAAACGAGATGTATATACTTTTATTTGAAACAGTATTCTTTCGGGTATTAACATTCTTTTAAACATGAGCTGTGCTTTTAAATAATTTACTCGAGTTCTGGGATTTTCAATGAACAGCTGTTCATAATTTTTACAGTTTTTGCCTTCCTCACCTTACTGAGGAAAGGCTATAAAATCACTCGGAAATTAAACTTTTTAATTTGACGTCCTAGACCCACCTTCATGTATACCTATCGACTCATAATCAACTTCTGAGCAAATGTCTGTGTGTGTGGTGGGATGTTGATCAAAAAATTGTCACTCGATTATCTTGACATTGGCTGAACCGATTTTGTCCGTTTTGGCGTCATTTGGTCTGTCTTGGGGTCCCATTAGTCGCTATTAAAAATTATGCAGTTTAGTAAAGTACTTCATAAGTTATGCTAAAAAACGATTTTAACTAAAGTCCGGAAGATTGTAAAAAGGGTGGTTTTTGTAAGAAAACCCGTCATGCTATACATTTTCAGAAAGGTATTTAAAGGACCTTTCCAACGCGTCTAAGACATTGAAGATCTAACTAATCTATCAAAAGTTATAAAAACTTCAGTGTTATTTATACGCTTTTTGGAGGCCGGATCTCAGATATGTTGATGAAAACGTTGTCCGGAACTCTGATGATCTATCGTTGGATAGGCATTCAAAAGAGCTTTCCAACGCGTCCAAAACATTGAAGATCGGACAATCCTATCAAAAGTTATAAGCACTTAAGTGTTATTTACGCACTTTTTGCATTTTGGATAGCACCCTTTAAATTTGAGGAAGGCGCCAACCACCTAAGGGTGGATTAAGTAACGTTTTTCTTAAAGATTTTGGGCTGTTTAAAGTTTTCTCTAAGCATGAACTGATTCTTTGAAAATCAAATTAAATTTGAGTAGCTTTTAAAATAACAATATATGTGAGATATTTTATCCTCTTTATTTATTTTTTCTTTGAAATGAAGATCAGCACAGAATGATATCTGTAGCGTTTTGCTGAATATCGAAATAAATATTATACAAGAGTAGCTTTGTTTAGTGGATTTGTATGAAATTAAACTGTGAGTATTTACATTTTACCATTTACAGGAACAGTTAGTAAATGATAATTTAAAAAATATGTTTTATGATGTTTGGCATTGTCAATTTAAGGAGAGAATGAAATTCTTGAAAATAAGCTAAGTGGTGAATGAAACCAAAAAGGTTGAGAACCACTGGTTAAGAGTGTTCTTATGCGTGAATGTATGTTGAATCAGATGAGCTACTAGACCACAGATATTCTGTTGTGGTTAATTCAATTGTAATTCTGACACACGTGCTCTGCTGAGGCTCATTGACTTGCATTTGGTCCTAAGCGCCAGAATGTTTGTGACAGGATCGAGAAGAAAGAGAACCAAGAGTAAGAAACGTTCAATGGAGTTATTTATATAACTCAACTTGCTAAAAGACTCTAAGGTTTGACAAAGAGTTAAGTATAACAGAACAATATTTTTATTGAATTTCGTTCGGTGGATGAAGATAACTGATATTAGCAAATTAGATGGTACGACCTCTTGATGGATTAAATAAAATTAAAAGAACCGTTCAACAATGATGACATTGATATTCGTTTGATGTATAGAGATATTACCTTGCGCATGTTTAATGTGAATATGAATTGTTGAAATTTGTACCGCACAGTTAATATTTCGTTTTGCATGGAGCCGTGATAATGGAAGTGTTATTTGTATAAGCGGATTGATAAAGGAACATGGGTTAGTTAGATTCTTCTCATCTACAAGTAATGGCTTGAATCATTTGAGGGTTGATCGAAGTATGAATACATGCATGTCATAGTTAAAATGGATTATGTCTCAGGTTAGTTTTCAAAAGTCCTAAGCATCAGTTGTAAACAATGCTGTTATGGATCGGTTCACGATTAGTTTACAAACTATCAAATTCAAAAATGGTTTGGAATTATTTATCTGCTAAAAATCGTGCAGATTCCTAGGTCTGGCAAAGACTGAGGGAGTATTTTACTTTGTGACAAGTGTTTTTTATTGTGTACAGCACTTCACGGACCAATTTTTTTTTATATTCCTTATGTTCATAATCTAGTTCATAATTATATTAAGGCAGAGAATTGAATTTGTTTTATTTATTTACATGTATGTAGATTTTTTCCTACAAAATTGAGTAAATTGTAGCATAACAGGTATAGCCTTGTTCAAACAATATGGAGAGCACATTATAAAAGCATTGTAATGACGAACTTTTATCCTTAGAAGAGTAGAGGAGCAGGAAAATGTGGTAGATGAGCTAGGTTGGTAATAAGAATTAATAAAATTAGTACGCAGTTTCCGCGTACGATCATTTGAGACTATTTGAATTGTTAATCCCGATTGCTTGGGACTCGTTGGACACACGTTGTGAGCTACGTGAGTGCCACCGTGGCCCACGACGAGAGCAAAGCAAGCGAGTCGATACGAACCAGAATTTGAAAAGAGAGATGGAAAACAAAGAGAGCGCGTGGTGCAGCGTCGTCTGCTTCTCGTCGCGCCGAGTGTTGTTGGTATTGGTGTGTGCTGAGAGGAAATTGGCAAAAGAGAGGGTTTCTTGAGATTGGTCTTTGGGGTTTGGCTAAATGAAATCAGTCTCGTGTTTAACATTAAAGTGATCGGTTCGGGATGAAAGTTTCGCAAGTTTATTTCATGATGTGGTGGGTGGTGGGATCATGAAATTAAAAAGAAACTTTTAGTTACGACAGTAGAAACCAGGATAGTAAATTTGATTACGTAATTATAAAAACGATATAAATCAAAAAGTTGTCAAAGGCAAACTTATGGAAAATTGGACGAGCTTTTCGAACCGGGGGCGACATAAACTTTGAAAAATATGTGCAACAGCCTAAAATAATTGAAAAAAATATTATTTTTTCTTAATTGAAATTTTGTAAAGGTAAAAAAAAAGAAATTTTGGAATTTTTTATTTTTGAATTTTTAAATTTTTAAATTTTTGAATTTTCGAATTTTTTAACTTTTGAACTTTTGAATTTTTGAATTTTTTGAATTTTTGAATCACCCACAAGAGCAGACATAGAAAATCTCTGAAACACGCATTCAAAACTTTGCCCCCGGCTTGCCGGTACTTGTCGGCAGTGTTGGTATTATCGCGCTCTCGCGAGAAAATTTTCTCTCTCTCGAGTTCTCGCCGCGAGTCTCGAGCTGCCGAGAGAAACTCACCGATTGTCCGTGCTCTCCTCCGCTCGCGAACGGGCTTTCTCGCGAGCCAGAATTGCCCGTTCGCGAGAAGTTGAACGTGTTAGAAACGAAAAAAAAACAACACAGCGATTGAAGTTACACCTCTATACCATCGCCTGGTTCGTATTCATAAGCCTGATAAACAAATTGCTAGCTTGGGACGAACGGCTAGCACGAGGCGCTCGCGAGCGCTCGCGGCGAGAGCGAGAACGCGAACGAAAATGCGAGCGCGAGCGAGAAGAGAAAAGAACCTACAAGTTCTCTCCCTCGTTCGCGAGCGAGAAATGCTTTCCTTCTTCTCGCTCGAATTCCAACAATGCTTGTCGGGTATCAGAAAATGAGTACCCGACAGGTACCGACACATATTTTTCTTCTACAGATGAACTTGAGATCAAATTTGATACCTGCTTTGCTACGCGCGGTGGGAGACTCGGGGGCAAACTCGAGAGCAAATTAGGTGGGAATCAAATCGGGTAGCAAATGGTTTAACTTTCGACATTTTCGAGTTTCGAAGTTTAATGAACTTTTAGCATTTCTAGGCATGAATCAACACATAATTATTGATTTTGAAGGTAAACGAGTAAATGATAAAAACCCATATTTGCCCCCCGCGGTGGGCTTGTATCGGTGGCAAATTTGCTACCCTAGCGGTGGGGATGACGGATTTTTTTCAAGGTGGCAAATTTGATCTCGGTATTCATGAGCCGGTTGCAAATTTGATTTGCACCCCAGCGCTGGAGATGCCCTAAGGGCTTACAGATTTAAGCTTAATTACATTGCTTATAACTAAAAATAGAGAGTCTGATTTGCGATGCCTTTCGGTCGGGTCGCAGGGTTTTTTCGCATTCGTCGTCGGTGTGCAATAACAACAAAACCTTATCATACCATTTCAGCTCGATAAACATCGTAACTCGTCGTTCGCTTCGTTAATCAGTACCCCACTAAACATGAATCATGTAAAACTCGTAAAAACATCTCAATTAAAAAGTCAGACTGTTAAATCCTTCATCATTTAATTACAAATAATTTTGGTTCTATCTTTCCACAGCCGGCTGTCTAAGATAAATCCATTTCAATTAAAAGTTAACAGCCGATAAACGGGAAATGACTCATCCGCAGCATCCGATTGCTTGCCTTGAGATTAAAACATAATACCTTTCAACAAACACTATGATTTTGGGTCGCATCATCATCTTCTATGATGAATCCTGACCAAACACCCTATCCTACTAACAAATTTTCAGGTTCCTGGCGCTTGTGGGGTGTAAGCACAGAGTAAATCAGCTGCCCTAGTAGCAACCTGCGCTAACTAACATTCCCGTCCCTTAAAATCGAGATCTACAAACTGACATGGCGGGCGCCGTTGGTGGCCAATGACTGTTACCTATCCGCAACTGATCTAGCTTTAGCAATCATGGTGTTTTATCTTTTCAGCGCATTCATACATGCTGTTGATAAGAGAATCACCACTAGATCGTCGAAGCATATAATCAGTAGTGCTGAAAGGATATTACGGTTCTGTTCAGCAACGGAGGGGCAACCATGGGTGATCTCTCATGCTCATGCTCATGCTCATTACATTGCTTATAACTAAAAATAGAATATTTTTTCAGTGTGGTAGAAACCAGGATAGCAAATTTGAATACGTTAATATAAAAACGATATAAATCAAAAAGCAAACTTATGGGAAATTGGACGAGCTTTCCGGTAAAAATATTTACGAGACTGAAAAACCAAGTCTGTCATAAAGAAATTGCCAAAAACCACCAAAAACCCCGTTTTTTCAACATTTTCATTTTTAAAACCGCTGTATCTTCACAAGGATTGGACATAAAACAATGGTCAATATGGAGACTTTTATGTAAAATTGTCTGGAGAATCGATTCCCGCTACCGGTTTTCAAAAACTTTGACGTTTAGACCACTTAAAAAAAAAACAGTTTTAGTAAATGATTTTTGTATTTTTTTTAGGAGAGACATACCATCCTGCATTTTTCGTCAGTCTTTTGGTTATATTTTAGGCTATTTCCTCAAAAAATTTGAACGAAAAAAAATCGTGACATCACCTTTAAATTTAAGTTTTAGACATACAAATCAAAAAATCTCATAGATGTGGCGTGTATTTTTGTTTCAGTGTATTTTTTTCAGAAAGCCCGTCCAATTTCCTACAAGTTTGTCTTTGACCACTTTTTGATACGACGCAACGGCTTCGAGATACAGCAATTTTTAATAACAAAATACCAAAATATTTAAATATCTTACGCCCTTCTCAAATGTTATTTTCGAGTACTATTGGCTCCATATACACAAAAATGGCTTATATAGACCTAGGATAACATGTATACAAAGTTTCATTGAAATCGGAGAGGGTCGGGTACAAAAGTACCAGAAAAATTCCTGATTTGAGCTGGAATTGCGCTTTCGGTTAAATTTCAAGCTTTTGAATTTCTCAATGTTAGAATTTGTAAATTTGAGAAATTTTATAATGGGACCATCCATAAACCACGTGGACACTTTTTTGGGAATCTGTTACCCCCTCGTGGACAATTCTCCATACAAAAAAACTTTTTGTATGGATCGTGGACAATCGTACTACCCCCTAAAGTGTCCACGTGGTTTATGGATGGTCCCAATTCATGTTTTTTGTATTATATTAGGGAGCGTTTTTTTTTTATTACGTAACGCAGTTGGGAGGGGGTGTCAGCGTCTTTTACGAAATGTTACGAAAATTGGGGGAGGGGGTGATGGAAAATTATGTTACGTAAGGGACCATCCATAAACCACGTGGACACTTTTTGGGAATCTCTTACCCCCTTGTGGACAATTTTCCATACAAAACAAAACTTTTTAGTATTACTGGATTCTTTCTGTGGAAAGAAAAAAAATGATTTTCAATAACAATGAAGGGTACATTCCTAAGTCTAAAAATCCGATTTTGTGCGTTACGTAATACAAGAACGCTCCCATAAGTGTTTTTTCTCGTGAAACGGGAATCGCTCTTCGGACCTTGAAAAGTGCTTGTTTTGTTTAGTTTTAAAATAATATATATTAAATTTATTGGTAAACTTTAGATTTTTACAATCTAGAATTATTTACATGTAAAATTATTTACAGGTCAAAAGGGTTTAAAGATAAATAGTAATAAATAGTTAAAAAAAATTGTCAACCATCCCGCTTACCAAATCACCCAACCCTGTCACGGTTCCGGTTGCTCAAAGGCCACGTACGTCGGACCATTATCGCCGCCTAGCAGAAACGGACCAAACTCAAATACCTCATCTTCTGCTGGCAGAGACTGACGCGTCGACGACTCCTCCACGGAATCGTTCGACGACTCGGACAGCAACGGCACCGGAACGTACCCGGCGGTTCGGTGCAAGGGCACGTGTTTGCCGGGTTGCGCTTTGGGACTTGCTCTAGAAGTTGGACTTGTACTGCTTTCGCTGCTCGTCGATTCCTCCACACATCGTTTGGCCAACCGCATCTCCGGAAGTGTCATGTGGTCCAGGTACAGCTTGTAGTGGCGAAGGTATCTTTTGAGGTAGCGCCTCTCGAGCAGGAGAATCTCCTCCTCCTTGGATGGCCGGTGGAAGATTCGCTGCAAGAAGCTGGGTCATGGTTGATATTTGCCGCGGTCAAAAATCTCTACGTTCTAATTTACCTGCTTCCGGTCACACCCTGCTTGGCTCCTCCTAAACTCCCGGGTTTTAGTTCCGGTTCGGCAAAAGCGAGATTCCGACTGTAATGGCCCAATGTGGGCGCAGAAACTTTCCAAAAGCAGCAGGAACGAAAAAATCGGGACATTTTTGGCGAATTTGAGGAACGGAAATTTAAAACACCCGAACCGAACGATTACCGTTTGCTGATTGAGCTTTTGTGAATGGATTTTTTTCAACAAAAAGGGATTTTTCCAAACAAATAATTTGAAAGAAAACATCGCATAACGGAAATCTATTGCACTGTTGCCAAATTTAACACCATGTTCGAGAAGCTTTTGTTGGCGTAGAACTACGTAGCTATTTCTGTTTAATTTGCTCTGACAACCAATAATTATTATATTGTTTTGCCTAAAAATCTAGAGTGTTCCTTAAATCTCCCCCTCGCACAATGTTAGTAACAGACGCCGACATGTTATTTTATGACGACACCCCCTCCCTCCCTGAGTTACGTTGTAAAAGAATATAGAGGTGGGCAAAACCGCTCTTTTTTAGGAGCCGCTCATTTTCGTTCGCTCTTTAAAAAGAACCGCTCTTTTGAACGGCTCTTTCGCTCTTTTTTTTCAAAATTTGAATGAATAGGGGGTTTTCAAGAATCTTGTGATTTTATAAGTTATTTCACATAGGACTTTTATAAATTTGGCCATACCAAATATTTTTGAAGTTTATGTCCCTCAACTCTGGCCAAAGTCATAAAAAAATAAAAGTAAGACATTTTAATGAAAAAAGAGTTTGAAAATGCATTTTACACATCCCCAGTTGTTTTGCAATCATCAGTTTTTAAAATATCGAAGTATTGATGAACTTTTTTTAAACCGAAAAAAAACTTTTGCAACGGAATTTCACCAAAAATCAAAATATTTTTGATCGATCCCAATATGCTTTTTAATTGTTTTCAGTGGATAAGACTTCTATTTTCATTAAAATTTGAAAGTTTTTTACTTTAATGAACAATCATTTGCACACTGAAAAGTTTATTTCATTTTGTTAAGAAAATCGTTTACCTTTGAGATTAATTTTATAAGCATTGCAATTTTTGAAATTTCAATTTCAATTCCCAAAAACAAATTTAATACTACATTTTTTGGAAATTCAATAAATTATATTTATAACAAAAAATATGCCATATTGAAACAGTTCTGTCTAAAGAGCGGAGTTTAAAAAAGAACCGCGGTTCTTTTTTTGTGAGCCACGGTTCGTTCGCTCTTTTCAGTGAACCGGCTCTTTGAGCGGTTCACTCTTTTTTTGCCCACCTCTAAAGAACACTATAGTCACCAAACTGCATTTCAAATCAAAACAAGATCAATTTCAAGTGTTTTCCTCATCACTTCGATTAGTTCAGCCCAGTGGGACAAATTCAAGAGCGAAACACTTGAAAAGTTTGAGCCACCCGAATAAAAATAAGTTGTCAAAAAATACCAAAAAGTCAATCGCTAAAACGCATGCATTTGATAATGGATTGGATTGAAATTCAAACACAAACAAATTAAATCTAAGAGAGCGTTCTTTTATTACGTAACGCAGTAGGGGGGGAGGGGGGGTCAGAGGCCGTGTTACGCTCCATACAAAATTTTTAGTCCGATTTTTCGCGTTACGTAATAAAAGAACGCTCCCTAAGATGTGGCTTTACTGAATCATTCAAGTGTTTGGGCACTTGGAAAAAAAAGTATGGCGTATTTTCAGTGCACTAGGCTATGTGGCTCGGTCAGTAAAAGAACACTCCCTTAGAGAAATTATAGAGCTAGAGCCACGAGATTTTTTTTTTATTTTCCTCAGCAAGGTGAAAATTTGAGCTAGAAACTAAGTCAGAGCCAAGCCATTTCTTGACCCCTTTTCTTGGGAGGTGCGTATTGGCCCTTACAGTGCACCTTTTACACGCAGAAAAATAAGGCATATGGGTAGTTCTCTACCAACTCACACGAAATCGGGAAAAGTTGCCCCGACCCCTCTTCGATTTGCGTGAAACTTTGTCCTAAGGGGTAACTTTTGTCCCTGATCACGAATCCGAGGTCCGTTTTTTGATATCTCGTGACGGAGGGGCGGTACGACCCCTTCCATTTTTGAACATGCGAAAAAAGAGGTGTTTTTCAACAATTTGCAGCCTGAAACGGTGATGAGATAGAAATTTGGTGTCAAAGGGACTTTTATGTAAAATTAGACGCCTGATTTGATGGCGTACTCAGAATTACGATTAAACGTATTTTTCATCGAAAAAAACGCTAAAAAAGTTTTAAAAATTCTCCCATTTTCCGTTACTCGACTGTAAAAATGTTTGGAACATGTCATTTTATGGGAAATTTAATGTACTTTTCGAATCTACATTGTCCCAGAAGGGTCATTTTTTCATTTAGAACAAAATTTTTCATTTTAAAATTTCGTGTTTTTTTCTAACTTTGCAGGGTTATTTTTTAGAGTAAAACAATGTTCTACAAAGTTGTAGAGCAGACAATTAAAAAAATTTTGATATATAGACAAGGGGTTTGCTGATAAACATCACGAGTTATCGCGATTTTACGAAAAAAAGTTTTGATCTGCTCTACAACTTTGTAGAACATTGTTACACTCTAAAAAATAACCCTGCAAAGTTAGAAAAAACACGAAATTTTAAAATGAAAAATTTTGTTCTAAATGAAAAAATGACCCTTCTGGGACAATGTAGATTCGAAAAGTACATTAAATTTCCCATAAAATTACATGTTCCAAACATTTTTACAGTCGAGTAACGGAAAATGGGAGAATTTTTAAAACTTTTTTAGTGTTTTTTTCGATGAAAAATACGTTTATTCGGAATTCTGAGTACGCCATCAAATCGGGCGTCTAATTTTACACAAAAGTCCCTTTGACACCACTTTTTTAGTGTTTTTTTCGATGAAAAATACGTTTATTCGGAATTCTGAGTACGCCATCAAATCGGGCGTCTAATTTTACACAAAAGTCCCTTTGACACCAAATTTCTATCTCATCACCGTTTCAGGCTGCAAATTATTGAAAAACACCTCTTTTTTCACATGTTCAAAAATTGAAGGGGTCGTACCGCCCCTCCGTCACGAGATATCATAAAACGGACCTCGGATTCGTGATCAGGGACAAAAGTTACCCCTCAGGACAAAGTTTCACGCAAATCGAAGAGGGGTCGGGGCAACTGCTGTGTGAGTTGGCGGAGAATTACCCATATTTGAATCAACAAAAAGTTTTGTTGATTTGAAAATCATGATTTTTGTTGAATCAATCCTAAACGTCAAAGCCGCTTTTTCAAAACAACAAAAGACTTTTGTGGAATTGAGAAAATCAAGGTTTGTTTCAACGCAAAATCGGCGTTGATTATATTCAACAAAAATTTTGTTGATTCAAACCTCGTACAGGCTGATTCTACAAAACATTTTTCTGCGTGTATTTACAATAATTAGTGTTTGGTCTTCATATTTAACATCTGTGCCCTTTCCTCCTTCATCGCCTTCATCGCAAAACCCTTCATTCTGCTGCATGGGCCGATATCATCGCATCATAAATTTGGTAGCCGTCGCGAGACAGAAACACAACTGTCACTTTCGCCAGGTGCGCTTATCGCGCAAAACGTCAGCCAGCTCATTCATTCGTTCGTTCGGTACTTTTTTCGCGAGTTGCCCCGCACAAGTTAAAGAGTGAAAGAACATTCGGATTAATCCGCCGCAAAATCCAGAATCGATTGATCCGTCCGAGACGAAAAGTGGTGCCAAATTGGCACAGTGAAGTTGTTTGGGGGGGTGGAAGATGATGTGATTGGCTTTTTTTAAGCTTGAAAGTGGCAACGCAATTTTCACCAGGTGACGCGTTGAACCAGAGATTTCTTTCACGGGATCTCGTTCCTCCTTCAAAGAAGAACAGCAGGAGAAGAAGGAAGATTCCCGGTTGCTGTCGTGCCTCGCCGTGTTGTGAGCTTCCGAAAATATCGGCAAAATATTATGTAATTTCGAGCAAGGGAGAGAGAGCGGGTTTGTTTTTGCGTGTGGGGCGAATCCGCCGGAACGATGACGGAGTGGCCGCGCGGAAATTACGCAGAAGCAAAACTGCACTCTAATGTCGTGTGCGTGCGTCTGTGTGTGTCCTTCTCTGGGGACGGACCGGAGACGGTGGCCACCGGGAGGAGGAAAATTGCATGCATGCAATCTCTTCAGTCTCGTCGTCGTCGTTTTGTACTTATTTTGTTGTTTTTGTTGCGTTTGCAGTGACTGATTACATTAACGACGACGACGTCGGTGACCGCACACGATACGAGGGGGAAGGCCGGGACAGGACAGAGGGAAGACTGTTTGGGTGTTGGCGCTGAGGAATAGGAGAAATCGGAATAATATCGAGTTTCCCTGAGAGGTTCTGATTTTGCTCACTGTGGGACAAATTAAACACATTATTTCTTGTTTTGTAAAAAAAAACAATGATCCAATGCTAAACAGAATTAGCTTCCCTAAAAAAAAACTTCACGGTCAAGTGACTTGTTCATCTTCACCAGAATGGCACCCTAATCCACTGGCTCAGTTGGAGTTGAGTAAGCAAAACCAGTTCTTTCGAGTGTGGCCATAATTTACGGTAGCGCGCATGCCATCGAGAAGGTTTTGCAACAAAGTTGGATCGAAGAAGTGAATGCTAACAAAAAAGGAAGTTGAGATGCAATTTAGTTTTTTTTTATTGCAGTCGATTAATGAACATGACTTTTTTTTTGTGGGTTATCATTCGTAATTCAGTTAGATTTGATTTATTTATTTGAATCTGCAAGTTAAACAATTGCTGACTCGGATTTTGTATTCAACTTGGCTTAGATAAATGCATATAAAAAAAATAAAAAAATAATAATTTCTTGAATAGAATAACAGATAAAATAAAATAATTGTAGGTACACGTTTTTGAGTCCAGTTTTTTAGCATTCTAAACATTCCAACTGAAAAAAATCCGTTAAAATTTGCCCTGGAAAATTCAGAAAATTAAAAATTGTATAATTATTCAGGGTGGCCACTCAAGTCGGGAAATCGGGAAAGTCGGGAAAAAGTCGGGAATTCGTCAAAATCCGTCAAAAATCGGGAAAAAGTCGGGAATTTATGATTTTATGTCAAAAAGTCGGGAAAAGTCGGGAATTCTGAGCTTTTTTAACTCTTGAATAAATTTTGTAATATTTTGTACAATTTTCAAATTGAATTCACTCATTTCTGCTTCAGTAACTTACTTTAAATTTAAGGTTATTTTCACCATTTCAATATATTTGAGTATGGAAAAGCTGTTTGAGACCTTTAAAATCTTTATGAATATTGGAATCTTTGACACAGATTTTCATAATATTTTTTATGAATCAAATGATCGCTTTAATTTTTGTTCATCAAACAAGAGGTGAAAAACTAATATAAAAATAGAGCAAAATGGCCAGCTTAGAATCATGATTCTATTCCATTTTGTCACATAATTGAATATTTTAAACAGGATTCGAACTTGAGTTTGGCAATAGTTTTTTTGGGTAAATATTTGTAATTGTTTAACTAAATTCATTAAGTAATTGAAAATGTGTTTTTTCCAAATGTTGCCCTTGAACTTTTTTGTGAGTATGGGTAAATTACCTACCATAGATAAAGCTTGATTTTCAGTTTGCGGAAAACTTAAATTTCGAATAAAATCCAAAATTGAAAAAGATTTTTACGTTTTGAAAACATAAAGAAAATATTGAAATTGCAAAAAAATAATCCAGGAAATTTTGAGTTCTTGCATAATTATTTAAAAAAATTGTCTCTTCAAACAGTCGCTTAAAGTAAGTGGGAAAACATAAAATCATATCAAACTGAATTTTCATTAAAAAAAAAAAAAAAAAAAAAACAGTTAAATACTGACCACTAGAAAAATTAACATTGATTAAAAAATTCAATATCAAAAATTACATAATTAAAAAGGGAACTTGGCAAAAACATGTTCTTTTATGAATTCCTTGACATTTTTCTAAATCCTTTGAATGAATAATAACAGCAATTACGCTTCAATCATTCTTTGATTTAAAATGATGATGAAGTTAAAAAAAAAAAAATATCAAAAACTATACGTTTGCCAATTTAAAAAATATCATGGAAGTTGTAAGTATTGTTGAACTTTCGATTATTTTTTCAAAGACTAGTTTGAAAGACCTAATTGTTTGTGTTTCTACTCTGAATCATAATAATGAAATTACATTTTTGAAGTTTTCTTTATTATTTGTTGTTTAGTTTCTGTATTTTCGCAGGCCAAGTGCGAATGATGCTGATGATACCTCTTCAGTTGACGCTCAGGTGAGGAACATCCTGGAAGGAGCGTCACTGACTACGTCCGTAGTCCTGTTAAATCATTCTTGATCAAGACAGTATAGCTCTGGTTCCTTGCAAGTGTCCTATTTTCTTACCTCCACGTTGGCTTGGTTTTCATGATGACCTAGCTGGTGGCCTGTGGAAACGGCTCGTAAACCTTTGACCACCGCGGGTCAGACTCGAGACGGCTAAAAGAAAGGGGCGCGACAATGTGGGACAGGGAAGTTATTTGGTATTGTAGACGGTATTGTTTAGATTCGCAGTATGTTGAGTCAACTGCTGTGGATGTACCTGAACGTTGCAGAACGGGGTTTCCTCTCTCCTTTCCATTTCCAGCTACCATCTATTATCTGTTTATTTTGTTTCACTGATTTTCTAACGCGGCTTCTGTTTACTATCCTCCATTTGATTTTGATTTTACTTATTTGATTCTCTTATTTCTCAACGCTTTTCCACTCTATTTTACCAATTGATGCTGCTGTAACAAACTGTCTGCTTTCCCTTAATTTGGCAGCGATGTCAATTTTGTTTATCATGTGCCCTTTCTTTATTTATCTATTTGAATAATTTCTCATCTTCCCTGTAAATTGCCCTCAATAAAATCTAAGCTTGTTTGTTACCTCTATTTATTAACTATTGTTAATTTCTTTTAATTAATTACTATCTTTCTTTCACTATTGATTCTTTACATAGTATATTTCCTTCACTGTCCATTGTTTTGAAACTTCACCTTTTTCTTAAGCAAGTGAGGTTCGAGCCCTTACTAAATTTATGGAATGATTAAAGGATTAACACAAATATTATTATTGTACTTTTGAAAAACTTTTCTAAAATGCTTAGGACCAAAATATTATAACAAAACACCGCGACAAAAGAAATAGCAACAAATAAACACGACCCAACAATAGGGAAGATTTCAGGAGAAAACAATACACAGTAAATAACAATAAGTTTTTGAATTCAAACTAAAAATAAAACAGTTTTTGCTTTAATGAAAGTTGTTAGGCACACTTTAAATGGTTAGGCGCTTATACTTACATCAAACCCTACGTAATGTACCACCCCCGGCCGAGTTAAAATGCGTAACCGGAAAAGAAGGTGTGCATGCCTGGCACGAACACTCAAAGCGTGTTCTAGCGTGCTGCTCGTACTGACTCAGAGCAAGGGTGAGATGTAGGTGTAAGGGCAGTGCGTGTTCGTCGGGAACCTGGTGCATAAGATCGGTCAAGGCCCGTTCTTACACTGAAAATTGCGAATTGCGAATTTAGTTTCTGTATTTTCAAAAAATGCCTATATTTGGATTTTTTTTAATTCGTTGAGATTTTTTTTTCGGTGGTTAATATTGACTTTTCTTATAGAAAGTTTTTTGTTTGAAATAATTCTTTAGATAATGCCTATTATTTGAGCATTCTGGAAAAGTCTGGAAAAAAGTCGGGAAAAAGTCGGGAATTTGAAAATGGAATTTGAGTGGTCACCCTGATAATTTGAAGGTTTTAAAAATTTACAATTCTGCAGTTTTGTTTTCTTGAATGGGAAAATAAACTAAATTATGACTTTTTTGTATTTTGGTTGTTTTTGAGCATCCCTGACATAAGGCGGTTCCAAAAACTCCAAAATAAAGTCCAAAATAAAAAAAATCATGCTTTAATGAATTATATGAAATTTTGTAATTGATTGGATTTGTTTTTTTGCATTTTTGTGTACTTTTTTAATTTTATTTTTTAAGAATTTCTTGATTTTTAAAAACAAAATTGATTTTTATGATTTTTTTTTTAATATAACAATAATTTATTGAAATTTCGATTTTTTACATTATTTTTTTGTTGAATTTAGCTTTAGTTTTCAGTTAGAATTTTCTTTGTCTTTTATAATTTTCAATCAAAATTTTTCGATTATTTTAGATTTTTTTCAATTTTACAGTCCAGACTCGATAATCCGAAGCCTCGACTACCCGAAGTTCGATTATCAGAAGGTTTGCGTGGGTCTTCGGATAATCGAATCATGACCAAAAATATTTTGTTTCGCATCTTTTAATTTTTTTTGCTATTTACATAAAATTCGAGTTCTGCGACCCAAATTTGAATATTTGATTGCCTTTAAATAACAAATTGCATTGTTTCGATGTGTTATCAACGCCTTTTTGGTCGCCATCTCAGATTTAAAATCTCTTACTCATTTCAGAGTAGTTTATGGGTCATACTTAAGCTTTACAATCTACAATAAAACAATGAAAAAACAATCCTGATTCGATCATCCGAAGATTCGATTATTCGAAGTGAAATTTTTCCCATGCCTTCGGATAATCGAGTCTGTAATGTATTTTTTATTGTATTTAGTTTTTATTTTCAAAATTGTTTTTAAATTTTAAAATAACTTGATTAACAAAACGATACTTAATCCACCTTTAGGTGGTTTGTGCCTTCCTCACATTCATAAAGTCAATACATTCAGTAAAAATAGCAACATTCCCTTAACATGTTTAAGGGGTTACATACATGTAGAAAATCACAAAATTTCATATTACAGAAAATTTATTAAATCCACTTAAAAGATGATTTTCGATCACTTCTGAAAGTTTCATGAAGGTATTTCATGATTTAACTGGGTTAGAGAATATTAAAGCTCAAAGTTTTGCCATGCGCACAGCAAACTGTCTAACTTTCTGAGCGTTTTTCTCTGAACACCAAGTTGATTTACGGGTGCCATGATATCTCGAGATGGGACGGACCAAATTGGCTGAAATTTTGGGTGATGACTCCCAAGACATATCCCGTGTGCATGACGAAGCCGGATTTTGAAATTTTGAATTTTCAAAAAATACAAAAATCAAAAACTGGCGATTTTTTATATGTAGAACAGAACAATATTTTTAACTTTTTTTAAATAAACTTTTTGAAAATCGACCTTCGTCATGCACACGGGACCGGTTTAACAAGTCTTCGCCAACATTTTGAGCCGATTTGGTCGAAGCAATGTTTAGATATCGTGGCACCCGTTTTTTGAAACTGCTAACTTCAAATTTCTATAGCTCGGCAATGCTACAGCCAAATGTCTTCAAATTTGTTTTGTTAATAGATGAAAAGAAATATTTTAATGCCCTGAAAACAGATTTTGAAAAAAGTGTAAGTGTGTGCTCAAACCAACCTCTGACATTTTTGCCGATTTACATGTATGTAACCCCTTAACAAACCAATTTTATTACTGATTTCTTTTGATAGGGTTCGCAGACCTTCAATTTTTCTGGCTCATCGGCAAGGTCTGATAAAAAAACCTATCCAACGAAAGTTCACATGGAAGATTCAGACAATATTTTTATCACAATATCTCAGATCCGGCCTCTAGAAAGTATATAAATAACACTTAAGTGCCAATAACTTTTGATAGCGTTGTCAGATCCTTGATGTTTTAGGCCAATTTGAAAGGTCTTTCGATTATCTAACTAACGATGGGTCGCATGGACCCGGACATCATTTTTACTGAAATATCTGAGATCCAGCCTCCAAAAAGTTTATAAATAACACTTAAGTGCTAATAACTTTTGATAGGTTTGTCAGATCTTCAATGTGTTAGGCTCATTGGAAAGGTCTTTTTAATACCTTTCTGAAAATTTATAACATGATAGGGTTTCTTGCAAAAACCACCCTTTTTACAATCTTCCGGACATACGCCAAAATCGTTTTTTAGCATAACTTTTGAAGTACTTAACTAAACTTGCTGATTTTAAATAGAGATCTATGGGACCCCAAGACGGATCGAATGAGACTAATACGGTCAAAATCCGTTCATCCAGTCCGGAGATAATCGAGTGACAATTTGTTTGTCCACCCACCTACACACATCCACACAGACATTTGCTCAGAACATGATTCTGAGTCGATAGGTATACGTGAAGGTGGGTCTACGAGGTCGAATTAAGAAGTTCATTTTTCGAGTGATTTTATAGCCTTTCCTCAGTAAGGTGAGGAAGGCTAAAAACAAACAAGAATAAATGTTTGAATTTTGAGATAATTGAAAAAAAATAAAGCCTCGAAAAAAAAACACAATATAATTCAAAAACAAATTGTAATTTTAAATATTTAAGCTTTAAATTAAAATAAAAACAAATTTCAAAATAAAACAATTTAAAAACTCTAACATTAAAACAAATAAAATTCTGAATTATTAAAGAAGATAATTTGATCTCAATTTCTGTAACTATTTGGTGTGAATTTGTAAATTTTTAAACTTTATACTTTAATTTTTTTATTCATTCTCTTTTTTTTTTAATTTTTTCTAAATTTAAATGATTATTTACTCAAATATCAGCTTTTTTATTTCAACCTCCGGCATTATCTGTGTTTGTTCCTTTAAAATTAAACTTGATGTTCTTGTGCTTTTGTGAGTTCTCTAAAGGTTATTTATACGTTTAGTTCTACGAAAAATTTGCTCCCCTTGTTTTATGTTTTTTTAAAGCAATAATCTTGTTTAGTTTAAAAAAATGGGTTTTTTCTGGAACTTAAACTTTTCCCTAATAAAATGGAAACAAATTGAAATGCATTTACCTGTTCAAACTCATATTTTGCATGTTTGTGCTGGATTGAAAATATTTTAAGTTTTTGTGAAATTTAAATGACATTATTGACACAAGGGACTTTTTTTGAGAATATTTGCTCATATGGATGAAAAATATTAAAAAAGAGTGAGATTTAAATAGTCGCACAGAATTTCTGAAACAAAAAAAAAATTCCCAAATTATCACTTTCGAACATTCCGCGTTAATTGTTCCTCAGGTCAATCAGTAAAGTTTACCTAGAAGTCATCCATTCGACCCGTTCAAACCTCGATCGCTTGAGGTTAATCAACGATCATTCATGCCTTCTCTGGTCCGTCCCACAGTCAGTGATGTGATGTGTGCTCCATCAACCAGCCAAAACTGGCAGCAGAGCTGAAACCACGAAAACAACAAGACTGAATATCATACTCATTGGGGCTCTTTCTCTCCCTCTCTCTCTTGTCAGCAGCAGCAGAAGCAAGTTAAAGCAAAGGCGGTTCATTCTGCCGAGTTACATTACAAGCAGCTTTTGTGAGTCAATAAAATTTGATTGAAACGGAGCAGCGAGCGCTGGACGTCGTCACTTGCCGCTGAAAGGAAGAAATTATCCATGGAAGAAGGAAATTTGCAGCAGAAATCACAGAGAGTTGGTAGCGTCGCGTCGCTTCGAAGGTGCAAATGAAGTGAAGTGAAGAGCCGTCCAAGTTCTGAAACAACAGGACGGGAGTAGCTGCAAGAAGAAGAAGCAGTCTCCGTCCGCGTCCCAAATGTATAATGGAAATTTTCATGAGTGTTCCAAGAGTGCTTGTGCGAAACGAAGACGACGACCTGAGTCCCAGAGGACTGAGCTTCAGAGGAAGCTGTAATCGTAACGTGTTTTGACCTTGAAGATTTCGGTGTGGAAAGATTTGTGAAGTGAGGAAGAAGGTGCGTGTCATCGCGTGAACAGCTTAGTCGTGCTGATTAGACTAAACGACGCAAATAACCAGTTACAACCGGACGGCGGCGATGACCTCGTCGTCCAGCATCGATTCCCAGTTTACACCGGGTGGCAACGCTGGCGGTGGTGGAGATGGTGGCGGGAACAACCGGCGATCGCACCCTCTTCAGCAGCAAAACTACTACAGTCATCACCACCACCAGCAACAGCACCTGCAGCACTCGTACGGCGGTGCTTTGGTCACCGGTTCCATGGCAACGACGCCACCGACGACGCCCCCGATCGGCAATGGGAAGTTGGGCCAGTCCGGCATGCCGGCGCCGATTCCGGCCACGATTGGCAATGGGAGTATCGGTTGTGGTGGGAGTGCGAAACCGGTGAGGACCATTTCGCGAAATAGGGCCACCGTGGGCAGGGATGGCGAGGGTAAGGCGACCTCGACCTCGTTGCCGTCGCGGGTGTCGCAGATCTACTACAAACACGGGCTGTTCCTGTCCAGCTATCCGACGTGTGCGACGAGCTTGTCGATTGCATTGATTATTTTTTGTTGGTGAGTACTTATTTTTTTCTGTATAGTTGATTTACAGCAAAATATTTCAGGAGCAAAATTAAAACAATATTTTCAACAAACTTATTAATGACAATCCCTTATAAAATCGATGTGCCTAATAACTAATTTCCCATATAGTGAAAACTATTTTTGGTATAGTTCTCTATACAACAAATAATTTGTCACTATTTGGGAAATTAGTTGTTAGGCAAATCGAATTTATTAGGGATTACCTCAAAACAATCTAAAATCACAAAAATTACACTTTGCAATTTACTGAAAAATTGCATGTTTTTCAAAAAGAAAAATATAAATTTTTGCTCTAAAATATTCAGTAGTAAGTTTAATTCACCTAGGATAGTCGACGTTTTTAGTTGACATCAATTTCAAAAGGTCGTAACACCTTATAATGTGGCCCTCTTAAACTTTGAGGTTTCGTCAACGGATCCACAGGTCTGTATCGTTCTTTTTGCGACAAGACTTCGCCTCCCGGGTCTCCTAAGCGTGAAAGGTATGGCACGGGGAGAGGGCACCGATAGGTTGTTTTGAAAATTTAATCTAGACATCGTGTCAAATTAAAAATGTATTTGTTTTTTCCTAGAATCTTAACGATTGTTTTTAAACCAGCTAAAATAAAGTTGAAGAAATAGTTTTGTCGCTTCGATCTAAAATAAAAATGACGATTTTTCCTAATTCCTTTTGGAACCCCAATTTTACCTTTAGCACACTTTATGTACCGTCATCAGGGGTGGCATTGTGTCTGCTGGGTGCGATTGGGTCATACAAATTTCAGCATTTTTGTATGACCCAGCCTCACCCCCCACATCCAATGTCACCCTTGATGACAGTATATGGGTCATTCCAGGTCAACTGAGTACACTTTTGGACTCGACCTTCACCGATTTGGAACAAACTTGGAGGGTTGCATTTTATAGAAAATTGTCCAAGGAATTCGATGAAAATAAAATTTTAACCCTTTAATGCCAACTAATATTATATTTTAACGTTTTAAGTATTAAAAATCAGTTTTCACCAATTCCTTATGTTTTTATTTGTTTTATTTTATCACCATCGTGTTCCCCAGACAATTTTACGTAATGGTCAATGTAGACCTCAAACTAAAATGAACTATTGGCGAGATACAGCGATTTTACTGAAAAAAAGTTTGATTTTGCGCTGCACTCTGTCCTATGAATTCAAATCCGAAATAAGTTTCTCACATATAAAAACCGAACTATGCGGGATTCATCCCTTTTTGTTGAAAAGTACACCATGTACCTCCAAGTGCTGCGCAAAATCATAAAATAGCCTACTTTTCTGTACCAAAAACAACAGAATCGAATAGCAACACTTTTCAGAATAAATACTGAAAAGTTCTACTTTTCAGCACTCAAATGGGTGCTGAAAAGTTGAACTTTTCAGCACTTGTTTCGAAAAGTAACACTTTTCAACATTTTTGTTATTTAAACGATTTATTGTCAAAATACATGAAAATTTGACATAAAATTTCACTCAGTGTGTGTTTTTTGGAATTGCAAAAAATGTTGTATGGAACTCGTTGCAAAACTTGATTTTTTCAGTACTCTTCGTATCTATCCAACTCGGTGAACCTCGTTAGATAAATGTACGACTCGTGCTGAAAAAATTCTCTTTTTGTAACTTGTTGCATAAACTACTATTAAGAATGTAACTATTTTTCCGGGTTCACCTTACCTATACCTACAACTTTGACGAAGACGCTAGTTTGATCAGAAAATTCGTTCTCGCTATTCCGGGTTTCGAATTGAAAAAATATATATATACATTTTTGTATTTATGGTCACCGCCCAATTGGTAACTTAAGCTGTTTGGATTTTTTGTTTTTGGACGAATAGACGACAAGAAATTACTTCTCTGGGCATGGGGAACAACCTAAAAGTGTATTTTTGTTTTTTTTTTTTTTGATTTTGCGTTTATTCCAGTTATGCTTTATTAGAAAGAGATACTTTTTACACCAATACCAAGTTAATACCACTACGAAGCCAGAACCACTATCAGTTTGTTATCACCTTCGTTTCAATTATCAAAACCAAGGAGGTATATTCCAGTAAAGCCTTATAAATATACCGCAACCAGCCAGCCAGTCAGCGATGCACGTCAAAACTGGTTTTGTTGATTCTGAAATGCAATCTCTCGTAGAACCACGTCAATAAACATTCAACACATGCACCGGGTTATAAACACACCCCTTATTCGGTGGTTGGACGAAAATTGATTGCAGACACTCTCATTGAATTTTTTTTGTTTGGTTTAAGATTTTGAATTACAGAAGCACCTCATAATTACAGCAATTTCAATGCAGTTTTGCAATTCCCTCTAAACTGAGTCATTATCGAATAATTGAGTAATTTTAAATTACATCCACGTAAAACGTGTTCAACGTGCACTTATCGGAAGGCGTAATAAATCCCCCCTCAATGGCTATATTGACTTTTCCATTGCCAAAGTATTCCACCACCGACAAGTGATGGACAGGTGGCACCGGGTAATTCCTTCCTGGGAACGCCTCAATCTGTTATTCTACAACTGGACTGTGCTGTACGCCTTCGTTGCAAACCCAGGTGAAAGTCGATCACACCCACCTGCTTTTAGTATGAAAATTTGATAAGTTTTGGAGTGGTGTTGTGGTATCTACACTGGATTTTGTATTTGCAGGATTTTTTTTGATTTTTTCAACATTAAAGTGACAAACACATCTGCAAAGTGCATTTCACCGCACACAACACACCAAATGAAAACAACTTTTCCCCCGATAACTGATAGCGCGGAGTTGGTTGGTCGACGGCGATGCAATTGCACAGTGATTGGTCGCAATGTGCTTGCTCGCACAGGCCAAGTGACCGACAAAACCGATGATTGCGGAATACAACGACTCAAACGTTTCAACGCCGCTTTCGCTCGCGTTGGTGCGTTTTTAATTTGAATAATTGCGCATTTGTGAGAAGAAATTGCCACTCCGCGGGCGGGTAAAATTGTGCGCTGTTGGGGGCACGGCGACATGTCCACCTTGAATGGACAGGTTAACGAACTTGTTCATTAAATGGAAAAATTGTAATAACAACTTAATATGCCAAATTTTAATCCAAGTTATAACACTTTTTTGATGTAAACTTTTTTGTAAAGTGTCTGAGGAGCCACCCTAGGCGAGTGGTGACGACCGTTTTTGCATTGTTGTTCGAATTCTTCGTGTGTTTTCATTTCTAATGGGAAAGCTTTCAATTTATCGATAAGAATTCTTTGTGAGGTTGTATCTCATAAACTAATTGCTCAATCTTCAGAGTTCCAGAGAAAAATGTCGAAAATTTTCTCAGCTTTTCAAAAAGATTTTTTTCAGATGGGCTTTCCTCTAGGTTTTTTTTTCAAACCGAATACGTATACTGTTATTCCGATATTTTCCAAAAACACACTTTTTTAGAAAATATATCTCATGAACCAGATTTTGCAGCATCACGCACTATCCTCGGGGACAAAAAAATTTTTTTTTCAAAAAACTTCAAATTTAAAAAAAATAATTCAAATGCAATCACCTGAAATCAATTTAAAGTGCATTCTTTATGCGTTTAAAATCATATTTAGCATGTTTAGGTTTGTTCAAGAATGTTTAGAATTTTTGAAAAAATTTCGATGTACAGTAGCGCAAAATTTTATTTTTTTTTGCAAAAGAAAATGTTTTAGCGGGATTTTTTTTCAATTCGGTTTATTTGTGAACAATCAAGATACAATGAGTTCATTAAGGTACATAACAGAGTTTTGGAGTTCCTTTCAGCTGTGTGTTACATCGTAATTCAATCGAAAGTATTATTACATATAAATATTAAATAAAAGGAAAGAGTAAGAAAAAGTTTTCAAAAAACTTACAGAAAGTGCAATGGGAAAAGGATAGATAAAGAGAAAGCTTAACACTAGATCACAGAAAAAATATCAATTATAGATGTGCTTGATCATCAGCTCCCCAAGGGCCAGGAATTGTGGTTTGGTTGAGCGTTTTAGCAGAATGCATTACTGTGAATACAAAGAGACAACTCGTCTCTTTGTATTCACGGCCAGGAATTGTTCCGCCTTATTCCGGCAGCTCCAAAACCGCGTCATCATCTCCCCCGCGAGAGCAAAGAACTCCATCAGGGTAAAGAGATCTTCCCCGGTGACTTCTTGCTGGGCCGCATTGCCGTTACCGGCAGCGACCACGCTGGCGAACGAACGCCCCCAACCAGGAGGGAACGCTGAGTTTTCCGCTGGGACCGTACGCTGTCCAGCTGCAGGAACGGCTGTGCACGTACTCGTACTTTCTTCTTCCTCTTTTCCTGCTCCTTGCGCGCGACGCATCCGCGGTAATTGCCGGTATGGGACCATCCATAAACCACGTGGACACTTTAGGGATTCCGCGAGCCGTGGCCGAATTTCCGGCGTCGGTGGCATTGCGCTACGTTCGTCGGGTTCTTGGCGTAAAACCGCCAGTTTACCCAAAAACCGTCCAACGTCTTAGTCCGCCGCAGGTCTTGGATCTTGACGGTGCCGCGGTCGAAGTACAACAGGTCCAGTGTGTGTGTACTAGCGTGGCTCACGGATATATGAAAAAGACAAAAGTGTTCAATTTCGAACGCCTCGACCGGAATTTTGTAGCAATATGGCCCCAGAACATAACCTGAAATTTTGAGCGTATTTGGTTAAGGTTTAGTACTTCCACCATTGACCTGAAGTTAGTATGGAACTTCTAAAAATTTACTATGGGAAATTTTCACTTTTAACCTCTTCATAGAGAAAGTTTCCCAAAACCCAATCAAAATTTCCTATTCTCAGGTTTCTTATAGTTTTTGATCCGATGATAGTAATTGATCCCGAAAAGATACAGGATATTTTTTGGAGTACGTAAACAAAATTCAACGTTCTCTAAAAATTTGTCTGTATCTTTCCGGGATTAATTCCTAGCGCTTTGCGATGTTCTACAAAGTTGTTCCCCGGATCAAAACCTATGAGAAACCTCTATTCTGAAAAAAATCATACGGCATAGGAAAACTTTCTCGAAGAAGAGTTAAAAAGTTGAAAATAAATAAATTAAATTTATTGAAATTTCTTTATAACTTCAGATTAAGAGTGGAACAACTAAACATTAACAAAATGCGCTCAAAATTTCAGGCTAGCTTCTGCGGTTATAATGCTACAAAATTTCGGTCGAGGCGTTCGAAATTGAACACTTTTGTCTTTTTCATATATCCGTGAGCCACGCTAGTGTGTACCTGTTACCGTTGTCTTGCGCGAGAGCACTTTAATCTCTCGCGGTTTTATTCCGGCGTCCGAAAGGTGACCCTTAAGGTCGGAGATCGGACGGTCTTGATAACCCTGCAAGACGACCTTGACAGGGGGCTTCTCGGGGTTGAATGTGTAGAAGTTGAAGTTGCTACGCTTCAATTCTTCAAGCACCAGGTCGAAATTCTTTTTGGTTAGTGTGATTACTTGCACTGACGACTTGCCGATTTTCAGACAATATCTGAGGCCTTCCAGCAACTCGTCAACATCGTCCGCCAACGTGTCCAAAACAAAAATTGGAGGTGGTCTACGTTCCGTAGGAAAATTGTTCTTTTTTGACGTCGACACTTTTTTCCGTGCTCAGCATCTGGAACTGGTTGAATGTGCCACTGGTTGTGGCACCGGAAGTACCGGAACGGGTTCGCACTGGTGATCTTGGAACATATCCGGGATGTAGATACTTTTTGTCGATTTCAACTGCGCTCACGCTCCCCTGCGCGATGGCGGCCGATACGGCGTTGGTTTGTTTACCTTGTTGCACACGGCTAGTAGACGAACTTCGCGGGTTTTTCGAGGCCGCACTCGAACTGCCACGGCCACGGCCGGCTTTTGGCATGCTGGAGAAGCAAACTCGCGGGTAACCACAATCAAATACAGCGAAGAAATCCGAAAAAAACGATAGAGCACTGAGCACTTCACAGCTGCTTGCTCTCGTGCGTACACGGAGGATTTAGTTAGATTTACATTTTTTGAAAACTAATGATTGCAAAACAACTGAACTAGTCAAGTGTAAAATGCATTATAAAACACTTTTTTAATTTTTTATTTTTAAGTCTTTGGCTTGATATTTCATTTTTTTTATTTTGCTTTCATCATTTACTGAAGGATTCAAATTGTTTACAGTAACGGATCAAAAGTACTATAGTATAGTATAAGTATTTAAAATTTTAACTAAATTACGAAATCTACACAAATATTTAGGGCGAAACCATGATTGTAAACAAGCAGCCTATCCCACTCACACTTAACGTGAACTGTTAATTGAGCAGACTGTTTGTCTACACTCAAAGTTCGCCCTATATTGAAAAGTTAATGCGGATTTTATGCGTTTTCGGTACTGGCACGATTAACTTATTTTTTTTTTTGAAAATAAAATAAAGCATTGTTCAAATAATAGCTAAAGTTCATAGGCGGGACCGTGGTGTAGGGGTAAGTGTGATTGCCTCTCACTCAGTCGGCCTGCGTTCGATCCCAGAAGGTCCCGGTGGCAAATTTTGAGACGAGATTTGTCTGATCACGCCTTCCGTCGGACGGGAAGTAAATGTTGGCCCCGGACTTACCTAAAAAAGGTTAGGTCGTTAGCTCAGTCCAGGTGTAGGAGTCGTCTCCCTGGGCCCTGTCCTGGTGGAGTCGCTGGTAGGCAGTTGGACTCACAATCCAAAGGTCGTCAGTTCGAATCCCGGGGTAGATGGAAGCTAAGGTTTAAAAAGAGGTTTGCAATTGCCTCAACAATCAAGCCTTCGGACACCTAGTTTCGAGTAGGAATCTCGCAATCGAGAACGCCAAGGCAATGCTTTATAGCGAATAATTTGATTTTTTTTCATAGTTTAGTATATTTTCCCAGACCCAGGCTCTGAATCTGAATTACCCAAAAAAGGAACTTTTTAAGTTTCTAAAGAATGGAGTTAAATAGATAGCGACAACATGCAACTTTTTTAACAACATTTTGTATAAGATGTTATAAAAATGCTCGGGGTTCACAATTTTTTTTCATAAAATTATTTTTATTAGGTCCTTTTCGGTACTGGGACCTGGTTAGGACCGAGTCGGCTTTTGTAATTACATTTGACTTAATAATTACTAGAGGTGGGCAAAACCGCTCTTTTTTAGGAGCCACTCATTTTCGTTCGCTCATTAAAAAGAGCCGCTCTTTTGAACGGCTCTTTCGCTCTTTTTCAAAATTTGGATGAAAAGGGTTTTTTTAAGAATCGCGTGATTTTATAAGTTATTTCACATTGGACTTTTATAAATTATTTGATAAAAAAAACTTAAAACTCAAAACGAGAAGATGCCCTTGAAAACCATAGGTCTTTATGGTCTCTATGTCAAAATTTCTTCTCGGACCTAAACATTCGAGTAATTGATTGGCATCCAAACTTAAATCTAGGGAAGCTGAAAAAACTGCAATTAATTTTAAAATTGCGTTTATTTCTACAAGAATAGAACTAATGCTGATATTTTATTAGGAGAAAATATTCTGTGACCTCTTTTCTACATTCTGATTTATTCTGATTTTTTTCTGATAAAGTCTATAAACGCTTAAGTTTTATTGGACAAAAGAATTGATTTTTGTTTTGATTCAGTAGATTTTTTGGTAATATTTTACAACTTATCCAATTTGAAATACTCAAATTTGTATTCCGGTCATACTTTAATATCCAATCAGTTGTACAATGAAGCGTTTTTTTTCAGTTCGTTTAGAAAATCATTTACTTTTGGGATTATTTTTTAATAAGCATTTAAATATTTGAAATTGCATTTGCAATTCTCAAAAAAAAAAAAAATATGTACTACATTTTTTTGGAAATTCAATAAAATATATTTATAACAAAAATCATGCCATCTTAAAACGGTTCTTCCAAAAGACCGAAGTTTAAAAAAGAGCCACGGTTCGTTCGCTCTTTTAAGTGAACCGGCTCTTTGAGCGGTTCGCTCTTTTTTTGCCCACCTCTAATAATTACAGAAGATCTTGTGTGTAAATGTTAGTGGGAGGGGAGCCGATTACCCGCGGCCTAAGGGGGTTCACAATTGCAGTTATGGTTTTAATTGTAAATCACAGAATAAAAATCTTGTTTTATGGATCTGTAAGGGTAATAAGGTAGTGTTTTGAAAGTTGTATCGTCATCTGGGGCGAATCGGGACTAAAGTCTGAATATGGACATATGGAATATGGATGGTGTTTAGAGCACTTACAGGGTTTAAATTTAGAAATGGGTCTACAATTCGCCCCAGTTGACGGTACTATAGATAATTTAGTTGATTCATTTTATTCCAAAATTGTGTTCGACATCTAAAAAGTCTAAACGATGAGATCATATGCAATGCAATAAAGAAACCCACCCAAAATCTCCTCAACGATTACCTAAGCCCGCGCGCACCCATTACCAAATTAGCACATTCGGAAACCAACCGGCAAAGTTGGAAAAAACCGGCTGTTTATCTTTCTTCTTCACTTTTCGCGCTCCGAACACCCCTTATCACATGGGTTTGAATGTCAATGTCAGATAACGAGAGGAAAAGCAAAAACAAAAACAAAAAGACAAGAACAGGTTCGCTGTTTCTACGGGGAGACTCTTCGGAAGAATTCGCACGTGTCAAAATGAATATTTTGTTTCGCTAGGAAGCCACAGCTAGTGCATTCCTTGTCTCTTGTACGACCTACTCACTACACGTTTACACTCGCCAGATAGTAAGAAGATAGTGGACGCAGTAGTGCGCCGCTGCACTTATTGCATAAGGTCGTTACGCTAGTTTACTCTACTCTCTACTCAGCTGGACGGACGAGTACGAGCCACGCTGACTGAAGGGGATCTCCTACTACTCTTGCTCGCAGAAATACGACACTTTTTTTATCAACTCGAATGACGCAACCTGAAGACCGGGTTGAGTCATTTGCTTGTGGGGCTTTAAGAATTAGGTTACTGATAAAAAGCGTCTAATTAGAACATCATGCTGACTGTTTGTTTTTCTTGTTTGATTGCAGCTACCCTCTGCTGAACATCCCCTTGCCGGGGACGATCCCGACCAAGGTCGTCTTTCCGTACACGGAACAGATCGGCCAGAACCTGCACCTGACGAACGCCAACTCGAGCTCGGCCACCTCGGAGGTGTACAACCCGTTCAGCTTCAACGGAAACAACATCTTCAACATCTACAACATCAGCGTGGACCCGCCGTTTCCGTGGGCACGGATAGAACCGCTGCTGTACGTGCAGCAGATCATCCTGCGGTCAAGCGTGGTACCGTGGACGAGCCGGTACAACGATTTGCAGCTGACGGACGCTTATCGGGGGCCGCTGTACGAGGTGTTTAAGCTGATCGAGATCGTCCGGAACCACGAAGATGAAGGTAGTAAAACCACGCTTAGCGACATCTGCCTGCACGTGGAGAACGTCAAGCGACCGTCGCAGCAGATGCTCTTCCCGGAGTACAACTGTCTGCTGCTGTCGCCGGCCAACCTGTGGCAGCAAAACATCCAGAACTTTAACAAGGACAGCAACCTGCTGAACACTGTGTTTGTGAATCATGTAAGATGGGTTTGATATCACAACTCGACATTTTTGAAGTTGATGTAAACGCTTCAGTTTTGTAGTGGTATGATAAATTTGGACAACCTGGACAAGCTTTAATTGACAGAGTTGAATTTTAGTGACTTCCTTGTCAATAAATAAAATTGTAAATTCCAGGTATAGATGGTACGGAAAGATCTTAAGCAACCATGCGCACCCACAATTATCTATCATACCTTGACAAAACTGAAGTATTTACTGACTCAACTTCAAAACTGTCGAGTTGTGTACTCAACTTCTAGACGATCAACTCTAAGAATCATTTCCCCTTTCCAGAACCTGCAAAAGTCCAAGGTGTCCACCTCGGAGATGCTGTTTGGCATCTCGCTGCGCGACACCGGCGTCAAGCGGTACCCGATGCGGGTCCGCTCCCGCATCATCCAGTACGCGGTGACGCTGATCCTGCGCGAAAACAACCCAACATTCATCAACTCCCTCAAGGAGAAGCTCACCCGGACGTACCCGCTGCACCAGCCGGTGGAAGATCGCCAGCAGCAGCAGCAGCAGAGCCCGCTCGATCAGTCCTCGATCATGTACATCTTCTACCCGGGCGAGTTCGACTGGAAGGAGTTTCTGCCGCAGTGCATCGCGATCTCGATGCTGTGGCTGTACGTGTACTACTCGGTGCGGAAGATCGAGGAGATCCGCTCGCGGTTGGTGTTGGCGTCGAGTGCGGTGCTGACGGTGCTGGGGAGTTTGCTGATGTCGCTGGGGATGTGCTTCTTCTTTGGGTTGACGATCAGCTTGCAGTCGAAGGGGGTGTACCCGTACTTGGTGATTTTGGTGGGGTTGGAGAATGTGTTGGTGATCACGAAGAGTGTGTTGACGACGGATAATAATTTGGATGTGAAGATTCGCGTTGCGCAGGGCCTGTCGAGGGAGGGGTGGTCGATAACGAAGAATCTGCTGCTGGAGATCACGATCTTGACGATTGGGTTGTGCACGTTTGTGCCGGTTATTCAGGAGTTTTGTATTTTCGCGATCGTGGGGTTGATTTCGGACTTTTTCCTGCAAATGATGTTCTTCTCGACGGTGCTCGCGCTGGATATTAAGCGGGTGGAGTACAGTGCGGAGGTTCGACAGCTGCCGAAGATGCTTTACTACAACAGTGATCGTCGGAGTGAGAAGGAAGGTGCGAGGAATGGCGGGATTAGTCGATCGATGTCGCACCCAAAGCTTTCCGGGTTGGATCAGAGTTGTGGTGGGGGGCATGCGAAGAAGAACAGTTTGACGACTTGCGGAAATGGGAAGGACAAGAAGATTCCGAAGCGGTTGAGGATCGTGAACTTTTGGGCGAGGACGCGATTCGCCCAGAGAGGCTTCATGATCTGGATGGTGCTTTGGATATCGAACATTATTTATAACTCCGGGTTGATCGAGTTTATGATCGACAAGAATATGGAGGCGCAACGAGCGGCACGAGAGGCTAGTAGGGTGGACATCCCGGTGAGTGACATGCACGATCTGCGATCGGCCGACGCAGCTGGTCACCTGAACCTCAACCACTTTGCCGATGGAGAGTTGAACAGCGAACGGACCCCGAACATCACGGAACAGTTGAATCGCCTGAGACACCCGGACTACGAGACCGTCTACCAGCTTTCCAACTTTCATTGGTCGTCGATTCTGAAGCAGTACAACGTTTCGCTCTCCGGACGGTACGTGACGGTTCTACCCTCGATCAAGCTATCGCACGCGGTCAGTCCTCAAATAGCTCAGAAGCTTCGCAACCCCGACGAGAAAGCGCCGCATCACTTCCAGTGGAAAGCGCTGGCCGCCGCGCTGGATCCGCTCGACCTGAACGATGCCGACACCGGAGACGTCCCGAACATCAACACCGGCAACGCTCCGTTCTACCCGAAGACGCCGATGGAGATCCTGCTTTGTTGCATGCTGATCGCCGTCAGTATTTTCATGGTCACGTACCTGTTGGTGATGCTGTACCGCTGTATGTGCACGCGGAACTACGCCGAGTGGCGAGCCAGCTGGACCGCGGACAGTGAAAACGAGCAGGAACCAAAGCAGGAACAGCGCGTGCTGGAAGGCGTCCCCATTCAGGTCAACGGTCACAACCACCGCATCGAGTGTCTCGTAACGGACGGCAACATGATCGCCAGCTCCTGTTTACAAGGCCAGGTCAAGATCTGGGACGTGACGAACGGCGAACTGATGGCGGAAATCCACCGGAACAACCACTTTGACATGCAGCGCAAGGAGGGTCAACGATCGCCAACGGGACCAGTGCTGATCAAGGGCGAACCCTCCAACACGAACATCACCGGAATGCAGGAAATCTACCCCGAACAGTCACCCACGAGTTTCGCCTTCAAGCTCAAAAAGAAGCTTCAGTTCAACTTTACCAGCCCGAACCAAAGCCAAGAACCGAAAACCGGCAAAGATCCGTCCCTGTTTGACTTTGCGGCGCAGTACGAGAAGAACTTTACCAGCGATCCGGCGAACTCCCAAAAAAGACCCAGCAACGGAGGGCTCGGAGCGGAGCTCCGCAACCGCTTCCTCTCGTCCTCCGGTCCAAATCCGTACTACGAGGCGGCCACCGTGCAGCAGCGCCCAAACCACAGCGAAGAAACGTCCCAAAAACCGGGCAGCAGTACGGCGCGCAAGAAATCCTACCAAACCTCACCGATCTGGTGTCTGGACTTCCTGGATAATCTCATCGTGATCGGGTGCGCCGACGGGCGGCTCGAGTTCTGGGAGGGCACCACCGGCAACTTCAAGGTAAGATCGTAGAGCGTGAAAGTCGAGGTAATAACTAACTGAGTTATATTGTTACAGGGCATCTACGAGACGGAGCACACCCGCAACAACGGCGTCACCAACATCAAGCTGACCGGGGACAAGGTGGTGGCGGCCCGGCTCAGCGGCCGCATCGACTTCCTGCGGCTCGAGACGTACACCCAGGGTCGGCAGATCGACTGGGGATTCACGTCCGCGTACCGGCGCAGTAAGAATTGCAACGTTAACTCACCAAGACATGTTGCTAAGCTTCCCATAACATTCCAGCACACATTCGCACCGGTTCGGCGGGTAGCCTGAGCATGTTCCAGCAGCAGCCGAACGGTCCGGCCAGCGTTCATCACGCCTCGGAGGAGGAGCTGCGCTGCATCCTGGAGTTCCACCAGCAGGGCCACCAGATGCCGGTGACGTGTCTGGAGGTGGCCGGCGGAACCGTCATGACCGGCAGCATGGACCACACGGTGAAGGTTTTCCGGCTCGAGAGTCACCAGCTGCAGTACACGTTGCACGGTCACTGCGGGCCGATCTCGTGTCTGTTCATCGACCAGTGGCAGGCGGGGATGGGCGCGTCCGGCTGCCAGGATGGGCTGCTGTGCGTGTGGGATTTGAGTAGAGGTGCGACGACTGTCAACATCTTCCTGTTCAAAGACGTTTCAAACATCATTTGCTCGTTTCAGGAGGTTGCATGTACAAAATAGAAGCGCACGACGACTCGATCGTGGCGCTCGCCTGCTCGCCCAGCTATGTGATCTCGTTGGGACTGGACGAGCGGATACGGGTGTGGGACCGGTTCCAGGGCCAGCCGCTGACGACGATGACGGTGAGCCACGCATACTCGGCGCTGGTGATGCTGACGCCGTCGCTGCTGGTCACGGGGAAGCCAGGTTGGTAGATTTTCGTGTTGGGTAAAATTTTATTTCTAGTGAAATTGAAGCAAGACTTGCTAGTACTAGACTGACAAACCATCAAACTCGCCCTTTTTGACAGTTTGGCAGTTTGCTTTGTCAAACACGAAAAAGTAAGAGTTTGTTTGTTTGTCATAGTCTAATACCTGCTTAACTTGATGAGTCTTGGATTATTTGAAAAAAAAAAAACTCATTTTCTATTTAACTTTGTTTTTAAGGTCTAAAAATAGTAATTTTTCCTTACTTCGTATTTTAGATCAAATTATAATATTATTGAAATATTTTTATTGAAAAGATCAGAAAATTTTGCAAAATTTTAATTTTATTTTCCACAGTTTCGATATTTCAAAAAATACTATTTTTTATATAAAAATTCATATCTCGTAACCAGATTTTGCACCAACACGCACGATGGCTCAAAAGATGTTGTTTTTAATCTCCAAAACATATAAAAAATACGCATTTTGAAAATTCAACTTTTAGTGATAAAAAGTTAGATAAAAAAACGGAATATTTTTTTCAGGGTTTCCCTTTTTTCCTGAAAAAGCTCCATGGAATTTTTCATGGACAATTTTCCACAAAGGAAAAAAATTGCAAAAAATTCAAAAAAAAAAATCAAGGCAAAATAATTTTTTCATAAAAATAAAAATTCAGCAATTTCAAAAATTAAAAAAAAATGAAAAAAGAAAATTTAAAATAAAAAAATTAAGATTTAAAAAATATCAAAAAATTTCAAAAATGCAAAAGAAAAACAAATAAAATTAAATATTCTAAAAATTTGAAATAAATAAAATCAAATATTTCCAAAAAAAATAGTTAGAAAAATCAAAAATTTCAAAATACTTTAAAAATGAACAAAATTAAAATAAAAACACATTTTTTGAAATCAATTTTTTTTTATTTTTGAAAGATTTTGAGAATTTTAAATCTTTTTAATTTTCTAAAATTTAAAGTTTTTTTTTAAGTTTTATGTATTTGGATTTTTAATTTTTTTTTCTTTTATCTAAAACATATTTTTTTATCTTTTTCAAGATTATAAATTATTCTAACATTTTTTTACAGTTTTGAAAAATTTAAAAAGATTTTTTCGAACGTCAGTCTTAATTTACCGATGGTAGGTCGACGAATTACGACTTACTATCGCAAAAATACGATCGTAATATTTCAATCGAGAAATCTTGATCGTGAGTCGAGAAATTACGATCTAGATATTACGATCGAATGCAATAATCACCACGATTGTGTTTCATATGTTTATAGGACCTATTAAAACAAAACTATAGGACTTTTTCTTTAATTTTATCCAAACAAAACAAAAGTTTTATCGTTTTTTTTAGAAATTTTTGATCATAGAAAATTATACCTTTAAGGTTTAACTAAATTTTTAAATTGAACTAAACATAATTCAAATTTTCAGAGTCCATATTTTATGTTATGTTATTATTTTTTAATCTCCAAAACATATAAAAAATACGCATTTTGAAAATTCAACTTTTAGTGATGAAAAGTTAGATAAAAAAACGGGATATTTTTTTCAGTGTACCTTTTTTTCCTGAAAAAGCTCCATGGAATTTTTTTATGAACTATTTTCCACAAAGGAAAAAAATTGCAAAAAAAAAAATCAACGCAAAATAAATTTTTTATGAAAATAAAAATTCAGCAATTTCAAAAATTAAAAAAAAATTGAAAAAAGAAAATTTAAAATAAAAAAATTAAGATTTAAAAAATATCAAAAAATTTCAAAAATGCTAAAAATTAAAAAAAAAATAAAAGATTCTAAAAATTTTAAATATATAAAAAATCAAATATTTAAAAAAAAAAAATAGTTAGAAAAATCAAAAATTTCAAAATACTTTAAAAAATGAACAAAATTAAAAAAAAACACACATTTTTTAAATCAAAATTATTTTTTTTTATTTTTGAAAGATTTTTAAGAATTTTAAATCTTTTTAATTTTCTGAAATTTAAAGTTTTTTTGGATTTTTTTTTATTTTTCTTTTTTTCTTTTATTTAAAACATATATTTTTTTATCTTTTTCAAGATTATAAATTATTCTAACAATTTTTTTACAGTTTTGAAAATTTTAAAACACATCTCGAGATTTTCTCGAACGTCAGTCTTAATTTACCAATGGTAGGTCGACAAATTACGACTTACTATCGCCAAAATACGATCGTAATATTTCAATCGAGAAATCTTGATCGTGAGTCGAGAAATTGCGATCGAGATATTACGATCGGATGCAATAATCACCACGATTGTGTTTCATATGTTTACCTATAGGACAAAACTCTAGGGCTTTTTCTTTAATTTTCTCCAAACAAAACAAAAGTTTTATCGTTTTTTTTTTAGCAATTTTTGGATCCTAGAAAATTACACCTTTAAGGTTTAACTAAATTTTCAAACTGAACTTAATTAAAATTTTCAGAGTATTTTATGATGCTAAAATTATTTTCATGTAACTAAAACAAACATGAAATCGCATAAAAAAAATAATTTTAAATTTTTTTTTCAATAACTAATTTTAAATTGATGGTACAATTTTAAATAAGATTTTTTTAAAAACATTTTCAACAAAACAATAGAAGTGCTCTTCAAACAAACATGTTTTATTTTGCTGAGGTTTTATACAGACAAAATAGCTGTTGATAATGGCAGTACACTCGAAAAAAGATTACTAAAATTAAAGCGGCCAGCCCTACTGTGTTGTGTTTACTCAAGAGTAGATTCTGAGAATGGATCAGATTTCTCAAAATATACAAGGGAGGAAGGATGCGTGGACATACCGTATCAAACGCTCCGATTTATGACTGCATTGTCGTTGTGTAGGATGTGCCAAATGTGATGTTTTTCGTTATAATATTAAAAAAGTACCAAAATCTAAAAAAATGGCATAAAAGGAATAAAATGTTTTAAAAAGCGCAATGCTTAAGCAAATAACTGTCTTCTTTTGTTCCAGGATCTCTCATCGTGTGGGACGTCCGGACGGGGGAAGCGGTCCGCGAGGTCAAGCTCGACTGCTCCAACTCGCAGTTCAGCCCGAAGATTATGCTGCCGGCGTGCGGGTCCATCATCTGCGACTACGGCAACCAGATGCGCATCGTGCGCTTCCCGCTCGTTGCCGCCGACAAGTGTGAGTAGGATGGCGATAATCCGAAGAGAAGAAGAGTACTCAAAATAACAGTAGTAGCAAACCCAGGAATTTGGAAACTAAAGATATACTAACTAGTGTTTAGGGATTTTAGATTAACGCTGCGATTTCGTTTGACGCAAACACCACCTAAGAGAAAACCTAACTTATTAAGTCACCGCTCAGTTTGTTTTAGCTATTATTTATTTGCCCTTAGCTAGGAGGAGATTTCCGTTGTTTGTCGCTTTAAGAAAATTGTTGAACACGTTGAAGGATTCGCTTGTAGCTCTCTAAGCGCGCGTTAGAAAACCCACTGTTCTTTCGGTTATTTATTTAGTGTTACGAACCAAGTTCTAGACTGTGAAAATAGGGCTAACGGAAACAAATAAAAAGTGCACGTGGAAATGAAGGTGTCCTTACTACAAGTTTCGGAGAAACAATGCAAAACAAAAGTGTAGAAAACGTTCAAAAAAATGGGAAAACTAAAAATTTCAGTAGATTGTAACGTAGTTTTTAATCACACAAGCAATGCATGCATGCAGCTCATTACTCAAAATCAATTCAAAACAAACGAGAAGGCCTTTCAACTAATGCAAAGTGGAACATTGAAACATCTACCTTAAAGCAAAATTAACAAATGCAACAGAAAAATGGAAAATATATAAGCAGTAACAATTGAAAACTGTAACTTGTCATCCAATATTGTATCCGAAAGTCCTCTTGATTGATTTCAGAAATGCATTTATTTATTCAATCGAAATTGCTTCACCTAAGGAACACAAACAGTAACTCAAAGTATCTCAATTCTACTTTTTCATCTTGATAAAGCTCGACTCAAATTCGTAAACTCCAATCGAATTGTTGTTCTTCTGGTCATACTCAACCCAATCGTCATCGGAAAGATCGACGTCCTCGAAGGTGGGCCCGTTCTCGCTAGCCTTAACAATCCATCCGGCACGCGGACTAAAATCCGTCGGTTCCACTCCGCGGCAGTCGAACGCCACAATCGTCTTCAGCTTGCCCGAGTCGTCCGCCGTGTAAGTTGCTGCAAAGGAAATTAATTAGCCAAATTAACTAACTCAAAGCAAGGTCACCCTACCATTGCTTCCCTCGACGACGTCGATGCTGTTCTCGCGCGAGCACATCCGGCACTTCATGTAAAAGTTAAACCCCTTCGGATTGCGCGAATCTTCGTTGACGTGGTCGCCCTCCGTGATGTCGTGCCACTTGTCCGACTCTTCGCCGCAGTTGGTGCACTTGATTTTCACGAAGAACGCATAGTTCGGGTGGCACGTCTTGAGCGCCTCGATGTTCTCGAGGGTGGCCTTGATTTGGAGACCGATTTTGACCATGATGTCGAGGCGAATCTGGTTCCGATAACAAGCCGGTCGATGTGGATGTTTGCGTTTTTGATTTCACCTTCTCTCGAAGTGGGGTTGGGTGGGAGTGGGGTGGCAATGTTGTGACGTTTGGCAGTGTAAACGGCACTCTCGTGGGTAGTCCCTCGGCGCTACCAAAGAGATTGACAGTTCGCTGCTTGTGCCGAGGAGAAAAACAACAAGAGGTTTGCGTCGCGGCATTCAACAAACAAAAGTGGGTGGATTTGCTATTGAAATTTCAGTATGAAAATGTTGTTAAATTTTGTGATTCTTGGTGTGATTTTCATCACGGCGTGTTCCAGCATCAGCGTCGATGAAAATGGGTACATTTTGTACTGTCCGTGCATGGGTAAGTGGAGATGTAAAAACTGACCATTCCAGAGTGATGAAATTTGTTTGTTTGGGTTGCTAATGATACCGCACAGTGGGATTGATTTGATCAAATTTGGATATATTTAGATAAGGCCGTTGCAAATATTTTTCAAAGAATTTTTTTAAAACTGTTCATAACGCCCCCCCCCCCCCCCTCTTCAAAATTGATCCGAAAATCGAGGGGCAAATTTTGTTTTCAAAAACCTTCAAAATTTTCATGTAAATTGAATGTGCTGAAAACTATTTAAAATTCATTTTTCTGCATTGATAATCAATGCAGAAAAAAAATGATTAAAGTTTTTCAAAAATTCCGTTGTATATAATGCAAAATATTTTTTTCGACAAAAAAAAAATCGCCAATACTTTGATATTTTGAAAATTAAAAATTGCAAAACATCTAAGCAGGTGTAAAATGCATTTTAAAACACTTTCGTAATTTCGATTTTCATACATTTTTTTATTTTATTGCCCCCCATTTTTTCGTTTTTTATTTATTGAGCAATTCCAGCTCAAATCAGGAATTTTTCTGGTACTTTTGTACCCGACCCTCTCCGATTTCAATTAAACTTTTTAGACATGTTATCCTAGGCCTATAAAAGCCATTTTTGTGTATATGGAGCCAATTGTACTCGAAAATGACATTTGAGAAGGGCGTAAGTAATTTAAATATTTTTGTATTTTGTAATTTAAATAATTTTGTAACTCAAAGCCGTAACATCGTATCAAAAAGTGGTCAAAGACAAAATTGTAGGAAATTGGACGAGCTTTCTGAAAAAATACACTGAAACAAAAATACACGCCACTTCTATGAGATTTTAAAATTTTTAAGTTTAAAGGTCAAATTTTTGGTGATGTCACGATTTTTTCTCGTTCAAAATTTTGGTGAAAATAGCCTAAAATGTGTCAAAAAGACTAACGAAAAATGCAGGATGGTATGTCTCTCCTAAAAAACTACAAAAATCATTTTCTTAAACTGTTTTTTTGAAAAGTGGTCTAAACGTCAAAATTTTCAAAAACCGATAGTGGGAATCGATTCTCCAGACAATTTTGAACGAAAAAAATCGTGACATCACCTTCAAATTTGACTTTTAAACTTAAAAATTTAAAAATCATGAAAGTGGCGTGTATTTTTCTTTCAGTGTATTATTTTCAGAAAGCTCGTCCAATTTCCTACAAGTTTGTCTTTGACCACTTTTTGATACAATGCAACGGCTTTGAGTTACAGTAATTTTTAAATTACAAAATACAAGAATATTTAAATTACTTACGCCCTTCTCAAATGTCATTTTCGAGTACAATTGGCTCCATATACACAAAAATGGCTTTTACAGGCCTAGGATAACATGTCTAAAAAGTTTCATTGAAATCGGAGAGGGTCGGGTACAAAAGTACCAGATTTTTCCCGGGGCCTTCGGATAATCGAGCCTGAACTGTGAATATTTAAATTTTTTAAAGTTAATTCATGAAGTAATCGCATTTTTTTCTAAATTTTTGATTGCTGCAAACTTTTTTATGAGTGTGAGTAAATTATTCAAGATCGAGCTTGTTTTCATTTATATGAAAAATTTAAATATAAAAAATAAAATCCTAAAATTTGTTTTTCTAATTACAAAATTTGGACTTTTTTAACGTTTTGAATTTATTAAAAAATATATTGAAGCTGAAAAATTATCAAAAAAAAAATGTTTAAGCTATAACAAATAAGTTTAAAGAATGTATCCCTCAAACAGTTCGCAAACACTGAGTGGCAAAGCATTGAAGGAGCTATTACACTACGGCAAACAAACATACAAACTCGCACTTTTTCACAGTTTGCCAGTTTGCTTGCTTTGTTTGTTTACCTGGATTTGTTTGTACAAACGTCAGCCTGCAAATATTTAACCTTGTTTGCGGGTTTGGCAAACTGTCAAACACAAAAAAGTGCGAGTTTGTTTGCGATAGTGTAATGGCTCCTTGGGTCTGATTAAAATTGATATTTTATTAAAAAAAACATAAATATTTGATGTAATCTAGAAATATAGTTATTTTTTCAAATTTAATTAAAATTTTGTTCGATGATATACAATAAAAATGTGTAGTATTGTTTTATGTTAATATATATTCATTATGTCATGACATAAGGTTTTCTTGGCCCAGTGAAAAATATGAGAATATGTAAAATAAATTGTTATAATGCCAAGCAGATTCAGATCAAATTATTCAGATTAAATAGCTATTTTTTTAAATTTATTTAGTAAACTTGTTCGATGGTTGATGTTGTTGAAATAATTATAAACAGTATCTAGGATGGAATTATCGCAAACAAATCTTTTTTGCTTGCGAATTTCTTTACCCGCGAAAGAGAAACGAGGCAAAGAACGCAAAAGAAAATCGAACTTCTCGAAGAAAATCAATCAGTCGAAGATTTTTGGGCAATTTCCTTGGAAGCATCTCTTAAAATTATTTTTTTCATTTTGGTTAAAAACATTGCCCAAAAAGTGACATGTGTAGTAGTGAAATAGATGTTCCACCAAATAACCAAGATGATGATTTTTTTTAGATTGCTTTTAACGATCTTTCGTGCGCGAGAGAGGAGAGCTATGTTCCCTTCTGATTTTTTCTCTTGATGACCTTCAAAAGATTTTCTTCTGATGATGATATTTCCATCGCTGAACAGTTTTTAATTTGCATGATTTTTTCCAGGTCGTTTCGGCAACCAAGCGGACCACTTCCTTGGCGCCCTCGGATTTGCCCACGCCCTCAACCGAACGCTGGTGCTTCCACCGTGGGTCGAGTACCGCAAGGGGGAGGCCCGTTCGATCCAGGTCCCATTCGACGCGTACTTCCAGGTGGCTCCCCTGGGCGAGTTTACCAAGGTGATCACGATGGAGAACTTTATGACGGCGTTGGCACCGTCGCTGTGGCCACCGGAAAATCGCACCTCGTTCTGCTACACGGAACGTATGGATTTGGACGGGAAGATGAGTGGCGGGTGTAACGCCAAGAGTGGTAATCCTTTTGGACCGTTTTGGGACAATTTTGGGGTGGATTTTGTCAAGTCGGAGTTTTTTGGACCGAAGCTGAACTACGACGTTTATCACCACGATATGGCGAGCAAGTGGAACGAGCGGTATCCGGCGGAGAGGTGGCCGGTCATTGCTTTTACCGGAGCTCCGGCGAGCTTCCCGATTCAAATTGAGAATCGAGAGCTGCACCAGCATTTGAGGTGGTCGGTGAGCATCGAGAACGAAGCGCGAGACTTTATTCGGTACAAGATGCCGAAAGGGGCCTTTATCGGGATTCATCTGAGGAACGGAATCGACTGGGTGCGTGCCTGTGACCACGTTAAGGACAGCTCCAACCTGTTCTCGTCGCCGCAATGCCTCGGATATCGGAACGAGAAGGGATCGCTCACGCTGGACATGTGTCTACCGCCAAAGGACGTCATAATTCGGCAGCTTAAACGACTCATCAAGAATCACAAAGAAACCCACAAGAATAACCCGATCAAGTCGGTGTTTGTCGCGTCGGACAACAATCACATGATTAACGAGCTCAACGAAGCGCTCAAGCGGATGGACGTGGTGGCGGCGAAGGCGGCCGGAAGTAACCCCCATCTGGATCTGGCCATTCTGGGGATGTCCAACCACTTTGTCGGCAACTGTGTCTCGTCGTACTCGGCTTTTGTGAAGCGCGAACGCGACGCCAAGGGATTCCCGTCCAGCTTTTGGGCCTTCCCCGCGGAGAAGCCCAGGTCGTTCAAATCCAACGCCTCGGGAGGAGGATCGCTGACGCATGAAGAGCTGTGAAGAGGACGTCGCCGTGCTGAGTGTGGTGAGTGAGATCATTGAATTAAGGCAAAAAAGAGTAGAATCGCGGGCTGTCCCCCAAGGTTTTCCTCTCTATCGCGTGCGCGCTCTCTGTCTCGTCTGGCAGGCAGACTCAGTGTTGTGTATTTGTGTTTTCGTTCATGGCTGACGACGTGCGCTGCGACCTTCGTAACCGCGGTTTGTTTTTGTTGTTCGATGCAAAAGTGCAGTACGATTTTGGGGTAGAACGCAGTTCCTAGCGATCGGGTCCTATTTTTAAACTTTATTTATAAATTCAGCGTAATTCAAGCATTTCTTCGATTTCATTCAATCAAAATCAATCAAACCCCTCTAACATGAGTGTCACACAACGACTGATGGCGTGACCTTTTTGGACAATTCTTAAAAAGTACACGCAAACTCAAACACACACAAACACTCATTTCTTGTGAGATCATTAAAATTAGCAGCTAAAGCCGCCCGAAGGGGACCTTCGCGTGGAGTCATTAAATTTGTGAACGAGTGAGCACCGCACCGAAATTGCTTTGTTTTGTGGGAAACCGATACCGATTTGTTTGCCAAGACGTAGTAAATAGTAGTACGGTGGTCAGATAAGTGGATGCTTAGTGGATTTCTACTATTTAGTTTGAATTAAGATTTTGCCTTACCGATATCTTTTGAAAAGATGAGTTGAATTTGACTGATTCTGAGCTAAGCGATGGTAGGATTTAAGACTATGTAACTATAGCAAACTTAAGAAACTTGTATTGAGTATACTTGAACGCATGGTATTATTTAGTCCGAAAATCCCTGGTTTTAAAAATAAATTTAAAATGTTATATTTCTTGAAAAAATGTCAAGATAGCACGACTAAAACTAAAATTATATTGCTCCTTGGCTCCTCGAGCCCGACTACTCTTAAATTTGCGTGAAACTTTTTTCCGAAGGGGTAATTTTGATTGCTGATCAAGAGTCAGTTTTTTTTTTCGGCACATCGCAACAAATTTTTGCACTCATTTCAACCGGGTTGCGGTGTGCCAAAAAAAAAACCCCTTCGGAAAAAAAGTTTCTCGCATTAGAGCGTAGGAACTTTTCTGTGAAAAAATGGCATAAAAATATCACCTCTTAGCACACAACATTTACTACAAACTTAAATATCCGTACTAACAGTTCAATAGGGCGAATCTGCATTTGTAAACAAGCAGTCTATCCTCCTCTTACTTGACGTGAACTGTCACTTGAGCGAAAGGAATAGACTGCTTGTTTACAAATGCAGATTCGTCCTATTGAAATGTTACTACGGATATTTGAGTTCGAATTTTTAAAGCTTTATAGAATTCAGCTCAAATTTCACCAATTTGAACATAGCTATAATATGCAAACACCATTTAAATTCGTGATTTTGAATTGAGTATTTTGGAAAAGTTTGAACAAACTCCATTTAAATCACTTGTTCCCTGACTAATCAGAATTTATTTTATAAAATTTCAACCAACTTTGTATGATTCATTGAATCGAAAAGTTTTTTTAAATACATTTTTAAATGTATAATTGCCATCATTATTCAAACTTTGTTGGCAATAGATTTTAAATGAAATCGACTCTAGCAAAAGTAAGTTTATCGATTTTTTTATTTCAATTTCTCTGAAAAAAGGTCACAAATTAGATGAGTTATTAAAACTATACAGCAATTCCTAAAACCTACAAAAAAATAAATATTTTATCTGAAGTTTCCCGAAGAATCGGATAAAAATGTTTTCAACAGTAAATAATTGTGTAAATTTGGACGGTGCAATTTGGTAAGGTTAAATATTACACTCAAACCCCGATGGTTTGACACCAACTCACTATGGGGTATTTCCATATAAGCGAGCGGCCAAAAATATTTTTTTGCTTTTTTGTGACTTTTTTGTGTTGTTTGTACTTAGTATAATGAAAACAAATGAATTTTGATATTTTTCCAAAAAAAAAGTTTAATTTTCGATTTTTTCATATATTTGAGGCCACATGCATTAAAGTTGTGAATTTTGATATTCTTGCTCTGTCTATTTGATGCACGGAATGGCGGTTTATGCTATGTTAAAGTTTCTGATTTACGTTCAATCTCCCTCCTCTTTTCTTGAGTTTAAATCCACCTCTCTTTGAAGACCCCCCATCCCCTCCAATTAAAATTTGATTTTTGCGGTGTTTTAGAATTTTAGACGGTTTATTTTATGGAACATTGTATGGATTCTCGTCCACGTTTTTGGTTGATCCACTTGCAAAATTCACGTTTTCCACGATAAATTCTTCTAAATCAAAATCACTATGTAACCGATTGTCTTTAGATTACTTAAAATATGAACTTCTTCTATGGGCTTTTGTATACCTCGTTTTGAAGCTACAGAACAGCATGCGTAGTTTTTCCTCTGTGGGTTTTCCCTGAGTTGATTTTAACCAAGCGTATACGCGAAATCATCAATTTTCTTGCATGAATCAAAATGTTCAAAATGGCATAACTCAAAAAGTGCACATAAGTGCACTTTGAAATTTGGAGACAAGTTAGGACATGGTTCAAATTTTAAGCTGCAAAATTTTCAGATCGCACAAATGCACACAAAAAAAGTACTCCATTAACAAAGTTGAAAAACTAAATTTTGAATAAAAATCCATCTTTTTTGATTTTTATTATTTTTTAGCCTATAAAAGTGTGTTTTGTAAAATGTTATTTAAAAGTTGAATCAATTACCTTTCTGAATATTTATAATGATGCAGGAAAAAATACATAAACAGCTACACAGTACAACTATGAAAAATAATCATTTTTTGTCAAAAAAACATGTTTTTTCTTACCATTTTCGCCTTTGAAGGTCTGCAATTCAGTGAATATTGAACCTACAACTTTCAAACTCCGGATTTTTCTTAGTTAGAATGTTTATTTTCGAAAAAAAATACCAAAAAAATAATTAGAGTATGTCGGTTTTTCGATTTATGGCCGCCTGAAACCCCATAGTGCAACTGTTGTCAAACGAACGGGGTAACGTTTTAGTTTGACACCCCTTTTACACGAAGTTCACACACACTACCAAACGTTTGTTTTGATAGTGTGCGTGAGCGCTGTGTAAAAAGTGACAGTTCGTCACTTTTTAGTTTGACTTTGACCAACCAACGGGGTACAAACTAAAAAAGTGTCAAACGAAAAAGTGACCAACCACCGGGGGTTGAGTGTAACTCTTTTATTATGCAATTTTACCTCAATTTAGACTGAAAAGTGACATTACACCAGAAAAGTGTTAAGATTACACATTTTCACAGGTAAAATTACATATTTTTTGGACACTGAACTATTTTTGCTTAAGAGCCATTCCAGCTCAAATCAGTTATTTTTCTGGCACTTTTGTATCCGCCCCTCTCCGATTTCAATGAAAATTTGTAGACATGTTATCCTAGGCCTATATAAGCAATTTTAGTGAATATGGAGCCAATTGTGCTCTAGAATTACATTTCAGAAGAGCATAAGTGATATAAATATTTTTGTAATTTGTAATTTAAAAATTACTTTGAAGCCGTTGCATTGTTTCAAAATGTGGTCAACCACAAACATGTTGGAAATAAAGTTATTTACGTGCGCATGTATTGCGTGTACGTACACGAAAAAAAGTGAGGTTAAATTTTGTACCGGCCAGCAAAACAAATGGAGTGCTAATGTGTATGAGATCGGGCTTAGATAGGTCTATTAGACAGGCTTAAAAATACACCGAAAGAAAAATACACGCCAATTCTGTGAGATTTTACAATTTTTAAGTTAAAGAGTTAATTTTTAAAATTATGTCACGATTTTCCTTTCGTTCAAAATTTTTGAAGAAATAGCCTAAGATGTTAAAAGAAGACTCCCAAAAAATGTAGGTTGGTATGTCTCTCCTAAGAAAAACAATAATCATTGACCAAAACTGTGTTTTATAAAAGTGGTCTAAACGTCAACATTTTTAAAAACAAATCGTGGGAATCGATTCTCCAGGCAATTTTACATGAAAGTCGCCATATTTTGACCATTTTCCTTGTTAAAAATCAGCGATTTTAAAAATAAAAATCTTGAAAAAAAAGCTTTTTTGAAATTTTTTGGCTATTTCTACATGACAGACTTGGTTTTTCAGTCTCGAAAATATGTTTACCGGAAAACAAGTTCAATTTCCTACAAGTTTGTCTTCGACCACTTTTGATACGATGCAACGGCTTCAAGATACAGTAATTTTTAAATTCCTAAATACAAAAATATTTGAATAACTTACTCCCTTCTCCAATGTCTTTTTCGAGTATAACTGGCCCCATATACACTAAAATGGCTTTTATAGGCCTAGGATAACATGTCTACAAAGTCATTGAAATCGGAGAAGGTCCTGATTTGAGCTGGAATTGCTTTGGCCTTGAAGCTATGATTTTTCAAATTGTTTTTATTTTGCAAAAATGTTACTCTTGGGACCCTCACACGGAGAAAAAAGAGTTCCTAAACACTTAAACACTTTGTTCGAGGTTCCCATTTTCATGAACACTTGTTCACGATTTTGGGAACTCTTTTTTCTCCGTGCACGATCTAGGTCAACTTAATGACCAAGCAAAATAAAACCTCCGGAGAAATTTTGAGCTAAATCGGGAAATTTTAATTTAGTTGAAAATCTAAAGAAAGAAAAAATATCAAATTTGTTTAATCAAAAACAATTCACTTTCATTTGAACAACTGGCTTTCACAGTAATGAGCAAGTTTCACGGACTAGACCAATTTTCACGGATTCTTCGAAATGATAAAAAATGCCTCGTGGTAGCTATTACATCTTAATTTTAGAGAAAAAAAAAACTAGTGCAAGAAATAAACATTAAGATTGAAGTCGCTAGAAATAAATTAATTACCAACAGCAACATTGTGATTATAACGTGAAAAGGGTGTAACAAATGTAATGTGCATTTCGATTGCATGTTCGATTTTACATTATGTATTAGGTTCCAAATTTGGGTGAAAACAATTTCATGAACTTGTGCAACAGCTTTTAAGTTGTATTTTTTTTTTTAATCTAAAACTTAAAACATGAATTTCTCGTCCACCTCAAAGAATCCATAAAATTCGTTTACCTAATTTCAAAGGTAATAAATAAGTATAATTCCAACACTCAATTACGACCTCAGTTAAATTACAAGCTGGCATAAGCAATATCCGACGTTCATCACGTATGGCGTAAACCAGTTTCAACGAAATAAGTAAATCAATTTCCATCTTCCCACGAACGAATTGACTTCAACCCAAGCGCACTGGCAGCAGTTCCAAAGTGAGGTAAATCAAACCAAAATATATAATAAATGGCAACTGGAGCTGTAGGGGTAGGTACACAGAGCTACTATATAAACGCGATGGTCATTACACGACCATGGATTTTTGCAGGCCAATAATCACGTATAGTACAACTCAACTCAATTCGACTCAACTCTTTTGCATCGTGATTATGAACCCATCGATGAGCTAAAGTAGTGGTCTCGCCAGGTGTGTTGCAACTCCCGCGCTCGCTCTAAAGACCATATTTTGACCACACTCGTGCCGTGGGCTCTCCGGTGCTGGCAACTTGGCCATTTGGCCGAAAAACAGCCATTCAGTCAGCGGCAGAAAATGAGCGTGGCCTACACGGTTTTCTTTTCTTTTTGCTCCAACACAAATCAACACTGTTATGCAAATATAAAGTTTTAATCTCTAAAAGTGTCTTACGTCATGCATCAGTGCCGATGCCCCCCACTCCCCACCCTTCTTTTAAACCACCACGTTTAATTTGGGCACCCTCAAAACGCTTCACATACGTCTTTTAAAACTACATAAAACAGACTCCAAAAAAGCCCCACCTGATTTTGCCTCCCCCCCCCCCTTTTATTTCGCCACTAGGACGGTCGTTCACCGCAGTGCTGCAAAAGATGCAAAAGCTGCATATGTGTAGGGGCACGAATTACGCACACACACACACAGATGGCACCACCAACAAAGACGTCCGATTTATATTGGTTTTTCGTACCACAACAACATGGGCAAGCGAATAGCATTTAGTAGCATAGGCAAGCACCGTCCGTCACCAATCTCTCACGCTCGTACAGCGGCCACTTAAGGTGGCGGTCCAGTACGGTTGAACAAAAAAAGAAACCAGCGTCAATAAGACCCCCCTCCCCATTATTTGGGGGGAGGGGAGCACTCTAACCTATGTTGGTGTATCTCTCTGATCCGAAACGGCGGCGGCGGTCGGTGGCAAAACCTTCTTTGCGCGGGGTCGCGACAATTTAGTCAAGGCATGTGACTGCATGGTGGCGACTCTCGCCACCTTTAGTTATTTTTTCAGCTTTTTAAAACATATTTTTTCGAATTTATCAACAACGAATCATACCAAATTTTAGGTTTCTGTAGTCTCAGGAGAAGCAATTTGAACTTTAATATAGATTATTTTTAGATTTTTACAGAAGATCTGCTTACTTAACTACGACTCAAATCGAGACAAATATTACTCATCGACACATATTAAAAAATCTTCAAAATTTCAATGGTTATTGAACTGCAAACAGCTGAAATCAATTTAAAATGTATTCCCTTGCGTTTTGAATCATTTTTAGCATGTTTGGCTTAATTTAAAAATCTTTTAAATTTTTGAGAATTTTCGATGGTTATTATCGCAAAATGTTTTTTTTTTCGCTAAAATGTTTGTTTTCGTCAAATCTTACACATTTTTCATGCAAATTTTGAATCCATGGCTTGTTATTTCAATAATTCGCATTAATTGTCATGTTACGATTTTTTTACAAATAGCACCGAAAAATTATTTTTGTTTTTTTTTTCTATGAAAAATACGTTTTTTCGGAATGTTCAGTACGTTCAATTTTACACAAAAGTCCCTGGGACACCAAAATTCCAAATCATGATCATTTCTGGATGCAAATTATTGAACAACACGTTTTTTTCGAATGTCCAAAAATAAAAGGGGTCGTACCACCCCTTTATCACAACATATCAAAACATGGCCCTTGGATTTGAGATCAGGGACCAAAATTAACCATTATTACAAAGTTTCACGTTAATCAAAGAGGGGTCGAGACAGTTGGCGGAGAATTACCCAAATATATATGACATATGTTTTAGATTACTAAACCAGGCACCTATGCGTTAGAGTTTAGGATGGTGCAAAATCTGGTACCGAAAATGTAAAGCTGTGAAAAAATTAAATTTGCAATTTTGAATGACTTCTAATTCTAATTCTAATCTAATAAGCCACCGTTTTTTAAAACGTGATATCTCGGAAACTATTGGTTCGATTTTCAATGTTAAAGAACGAAAATGTTTTGCAATTTTGTGATGATTTCTACAAAAAATAATTCAAAATTTATAAATCTAACCCAGCATTTGAAAATGGTCAAAATACGTGTTTCAGCCCTTTCAAAATGTGACTGTCAAATAAATCGTTAAATAAAATCGAACCAATAGTTTCCGAGATATCGCTAGTTGAAAAATGAGGGCTAAGATGACACTAAGAAAAACTCATTTTTCTCTAAATTTTAACATTAAGAAGCTCAGCAACCAGTATAATATCAAAGTAAAAAAATTAGAATGATTTTTTTTGAAAGGGTGCTTTTCAAAATTTCAAAATTTTATCAGCAATTATCAAATTATTATCACCAATTATCAATAAAACTATTAAAAGCGGCCAAATTGTTCAACTGAAAAAATAGGTTTCAAAATACAGCAATTCCTCACGAATGAATGAAAAAAAAGAACAAAAGTGCTGGGATCGGGCTCAATATTTTTCTGGGGGTTTCTTGGCCGAATAATTAGACCCGTATTTTTGTGTGTTGCCATTAGGGTGGTCCGTAAAATGGCCATTTTCATCAATTTTCACAAAAACCATTTTTTTAAATCATGACTTCTCGCGATTTCAAACGATTTTAGCTGCCTTGGACGCAAATGAAAGGTGAATAGTTGGCTTTTAAAAGAAAAATAGTTAAAATTTTCAGAAATCTAGCCTCGAAAAAAGTCGTATGAAACTTTAAAATACCGTTTTGACTGTGTCTGGAACAAAGAGCCTTTCTCTGAAAATATTTTTATCGGATTCCTCGGACAATTTTACGTAACATACTAAAACATTTTTTTTTTCACTTAAACTGAGATAACTCCAAAATTTCATCTTTGACCTATATAAGTTTTTATACCAAAATTTAGTCGATTTCGTTATTTTTATTTATTTTCAAAGTTATATCCTGGAATCCTGTTAATGAACTTAATGAACTCCTCCCATTTTTGAGTGCGTTACTTAAAATTGTCCAAGGAATCCGATTTTAAATATTTTTATACATAGACTTCTTGGTCCAGATACTGTCAAAACGGCATTTTAAAGTTTCATTCTACCTTTTCAAATGTTGGGCTAGATTTTTGAAACTTCTTACTTTTTTTCTCTGAAAGGCCAACTTATCACCATTCATTGGCGTAAAGACAGCTAAATTCGGTCAAAATGGCGGGGAGTTATGATTTTTTGAAAAAAGTGGTTTTTACTAAAATCGACGAAAATGGCAATTTTTCGGACCACCCTAACACGGTGTAGGTCACTGTAATGGCTAAACAAAAAAAAAAATGTTGAGCCCACACCGAGTACTTTAGTTTTTTTCCATATAATATGAAAAAAAAACGAATGGTGAGAATGGCTTCTTTTGACACATATATGACTAAAATTCATCCGAATAAAAAAATATACCGTAAAACGGGGTGACTTTAATAGGTTTGCGATTTTTCCGCAAAATGAAGAGTACTATTATAATACGTACGGAATGGTTTAAAATCATACTGACCGTGGTAGAGAAGTGTCCAAAGTACCTCAAAAAGAACTTTTCATAACACTTTGAAAAGTTTAAAAAGTTAGTTAACTATAGTTAAGAAAGTGTTGATGAAAGTCATTATTTAAACCTTCACAAAGTGTAATGATTTTCACACTGAACATGGTTTAAAATCGGAAAACGGAATGCATTTTTGGATTCTTTGGACAATTTTCAACTAGGAGAAGGTTAAATAAGTTGTTTATAATAAATAATATGGGTTTTTGAAACACAATTTAAAAAAAAATCTAAAAAATTATAGGCAATTTCAGTCAGACAGTTTCTTGTCAAATGTGAAAACTTTTGATTCGTGCTTCGAATTCAGTATAAATATAAAACGATAATTTTATTAAAAAAACACTAGTTTCAACAAATTTCAGGCAAAATTCCGACTTTTTAACAATTTTACTTAAGGAGTTACATACAGGTAGAAAATTCAAAAATGTCATATTACAGAAAATTTACTAAATTCACTAAAAAGATGATTTTCAATCACTCCTGAAAGTTTCATGAAGATATTTCGTGACTGAACTGAGTAAGAGACGATTTAATTTCACAACTTTGCCAGGCGCAAAGCGAACGGTCTACCTTTGTAAACATTTTTTCTCGAAACAACGAGTTGATTTACGGGTGCCACGATATCTCGAGATGGGATGTACCAAATTGGCTGAAATTTGGAGTGAAGACTCTCAAGACATATCCCGTGTGCATGACGAAGCCCGATTTTGAAATTACGACTTTTTAAAAAATACAAAAATCAAAAACTGACGATTTTTTATATGAAAAACATAAAAATATTTTTATCATTTTTTAAAATTGAGTTTTTGAAAATCGGCCTTCGTCATGCACACAGGATCAGTTTAACGAGTCTTCACCAAAATTTTGAGCCGATTTGGTCAAAGCAGTGTTGAGATATCGTGGCACCTGTTTTTTGAAACTGTTAACTTAAAATAGCTCTATCTCGATAATGGTACATCCAAATGTCTTCATATTTATTTTGTTAAAAGATGAAAATGTACATTTTAATGCCCTGCAAAAAGATTTAAAAAAGGTTAATTGTGTGCTCATACCAACCTCTGACATTTTTGACGATTTACATGTATCTGACCCCTTAATATTTATATGTATTTTGTTAAAAAAGCTTATAAACTTAGTTAACTAAGGCTGGTACAAATTTTATTTAAAGTTTTTGTCCCTCCCCCCCCCTTCAAAGTTGGCCCGAGAAATCGGAAGGCAAAAAAATATTTTTTCAAAAAACTTCAATATTTTTATGAAAATGTAAGTGCAATTAGTTAAAATCAATTTAAAATGAATTCCCCTGCGTTAAGAATCATTTTTAGCAAGTTTGGGTTGATTTAAAAATCTTTTGAATTTTTAAAAATTTTCGATGTCTACTATTGCTAAAGTTTTTTTTTCGATAAAATTTTTGTTTTCGTCAAATTTTACATTTTTTGAAAACTTTTATTGCAAAACAACTGAACTAGTGTAAAATATATTTTAAAACCCTTTTTCCATGCAAATGTTGAAACTATGGCATGTTATTTTAATGTTTATATTTTTTATTTTTTTGCCACCCCCTCGACTCCGGCCAGAGCCGAGGGACAAAAACTTTTAAAAATATTTGCATCGGCCTAATAATAAACATTGATTTTTTCTCTTAAAAATATATCAGCTACTTTAGTAATGCTACATTTAACGTTCAAATAAAGTTTGAACATTTTTAATATGATTTTAGTCACCGCGGAATTTAAACTAAGAATTTTTAACGCAACTATTTTTCTAAACACTATTGAATTATTTTTTTTTTTCCAAAATAGTGCATGGACTTTGTGTGGCCTACCCTAGTACATGTTTTAAACGTAATAATCTTGAGAAAAACTAGAGGTAAGGAAAAAAAGAGCGAGCCGCTCAAAGAACCGGTTCGCTGAAAACAGCGAACGAACCGTGGCTCACAAAAAAAGAACCGCGGTTCTTTTAAAACTCCGGTCTTTTGAAGGAACCGTTTCAAGACAACATGATTTTTGGTAGGAATATAATTTATTGAATTTCCAAAAAAATAGTATTAAACTTGTTTTTGAGAATTGTAAATGCAATTTAAAGTATTTCAATGCTTATAATAATTAATCCCAAAAGTAAATGATTATCTAAACACAATGAAAAAAACTTTTAATTGAACAACTGATTGTACATTAAAGTATTACCGGAATACAAATTTGAGCATTTCAAATTGCATAATTTGTAAAATATGACCAAAAATCTATTGAATAGTTTAGACATTTTGGAAAAAATATTCTTTTGTGCGATTAAACTGCAACATGTATAGAAAAAACTTCATTGAATATTTTCTTCAAATAAAATATCACCATTAGTTCAATTCTTGCCGAAATGAACGTAATTTTAAAATTAATTACATTTTTTCCAGCATCCTAGATTTAAGTTTGGATGCCATTCAATTACTCGAATGTTTAGGTACGAGTAGAAATCTTGAGATAGAGACCGCAAAGACCTATGGTTTTCAATGGCATCTTCTCGTTTTCAGTTTTATTTTTTGTTAATCAAATAATTTATAGAAGTCCAAAGTGAAATAACTTATAAAATCACACGATTCTAAAAAAAACCCTTTCCATCCAAATTTTGAAAAAGAGTGAAAGAGCCGTTCCAAAGAGCGGCTCTTTTTAATGAACGAACGGAAATGAGCGGCTCCTAAAAAAGAGCGGTTTTGCCCACCTCTAAGAAAAACCTTACCTGTTGGATAATATTCCAAAAACAAATTGAAATCCTATCGAAGTCACCTCGGTTTACGGTACCTGATTGAAAACCTAGATTCAATTTGGGAAATTCTAAAGAATTACTGAAATGCTAATTGATTGACTACTTTGTGGAAAGATCTCTGATTTTTATGTTATTTTACGGTGTTCGAAGAAAAACTATTTTGGTTGTTGAGTTAGTTTTAAGAAGGATAAAAGAAATGTTTGTTAACAAAGCAGAATTGTTATTGGGAAAACTTGTTAAATCAATTGTAATCTTTTCACAGTACAATGTTAAACGCTAATTACGTATTTGTGATCAAATTAAATCAAAATAAAATTTTGCTTATCTCTGAAAATCGATATTTTGTTCCAATAAACATCTCTGGAGTTTTTTTTGAAAAGGTCCAATAAACCAAATTTTCAGTTTTTGCTGTTTGGGTGTTTTTAAAACCGCCTTGAGTCAGGGTTATTAAAAAACACCCAAAAAGCAAATTTTGGATTATTGGACCTTTTCAAAAACAACTCCAGATCTTTAAAATTTCGCTTCAAACAGCCACCCTGCGCTCCCATAGAGTACACATCTGCACCATGCACACTTGGCTCGTTGCTCACCGTGCTCGATGGAGAGTGGAAATCGCACAAAGAGCGCGCGACCGCACACACGCTAATCCGTCGTCGACGTCGTTGTGTCCAAAGAAAAAGGTGCACAAAGTTTGCAGGGCAAAAAGTTATCTCTTTTCGGGAGGGTGGTTGAGCATGGAAAATCTTTCCATCCCATATATGCAGTTGGAGGAAAATCAATGAACTCACAAGTGTGTGTGTGCGGCGCACTCTTTCGCAATTTCGTGCACGACCGCGACGACGCATTAAAAGAGCCATACAACCAAAATTTCCCTCCCCGATAGCACCTGAATTTGGTTATTTTTTGTCTTGTCTTTTTTTTGTTGGAGGGTTATGTATTTTTTTCGGGAGGACTTTTCTCAATAAATGATTTCCTTACACCAACACACGCAAACATGCTTATTGTCTCTCTGATTATGTCGTTTGACTTTTTTTCCTTCTCCGCTCTCAAAAAATTCCCAAGCGGAAATCAGTGCGCTTTTCTTGCGGGAAGTGTGATGGAAAACATACAACCTTAATTGAAATGATATTGGTGGGTGTGGGGTGGGGGTCGTGTCACATTATGAAAGGCAACATACCACCAAGACATGTCAAGCTCGAAAATGCGACATGATGCTCTTGAGTGTGTGGTGTCGTTTTCGCGTTTGATTGAGTTAGCAAAAAAGAGTTAATTTTTGTATTTTATTTTTAATTAGACATTTCAAAATCAACTGAGCTTTTTTGATGATTTTTGAATTAATTTCTTCATTACTTTTAGTTGTTTTTACACTGAAAAAAAAAAAAATACTTAGAAAAAATAGATTTTCAATCACATTTCTTGCATCGATCAGTTTGTTTTTTGTTTCTCTCCCCCGTCAAATGAAATCGTTTCGAAAAACCTTTCACCTAACCACCCAGTCTGTGTGTTAGGTACACGAATTGATTATGTAAAATCAACACTCTCTACTGCTGCTGCTGCTACTACTCCAACTCCAAGTACGAAAACCACGACATTCACTCGTTTGTTATGTTGGTTGCTGCTGCCGCCAACAACGCCGAAGGCTTCATTAGACGAATATCGAAGATAGACAGATAGATGTGGATGCAGCAGAGGTGTTGAGCCAAGAGAGAAGGTGAAAAAATCCGCTCGCGTTTGTTTGACACTCTGCGGGCCGAGCTTTGTGGGATTGGCAAAAAATAGGAGTTTTGCGAAGGTAAATGCAATTTGGGGTGCGTCTTTGAGGTGGTTTTATGCTTTGCAGTTATATAAAGTGATGTTATAGTTTGATTACGTTTTTTGGAGAGCTTGTTAATGCTTAAATATTTGTTTTTACACAGAAAGAATGTGTGAATTTACTCGATACGGAAAGAAATGTAAATAATGTAAACTTGAGATTCGACGTAAACGGTCGAATCACACGTAACATCATGTTTTCACATATAATTTGTTGCAAATTTACATCAAATTGCATTTAAATTTAAATGATAAATGACGTGCAATAGTGTCACATCATAAATGATTTAACATTCGGAAATATTTTTTTGAGAATCACGTACACAAAAATGTATTCAACCCTTCATACAATGACTTCAAATTTTCAAAAGAAATAAAATAGTATAAAAATTGAAACAAGGATCCATACTTCCAACATTTTAAAGATAAAGTGTTTTAAAATGCATTATACACCTGTCCGACTGTTCCAAATATCTTAATATAGACGAAAATTTTATTTTTCACGAAAAAAAAATTGCGGTGCTGTAATCGGAATTTCATATAAATTCAAAACATTTTTCAACGAGCCGAACGTCCTAAATATGATTATCAATGCAAAAAATGCATTTTAGATTATTTTTAAATGATTGGATTTCTATTTTTATGAAAATTTTGAAGTTTTTTTGCCTCCTGATTTTTCTGACCATTTAGAAGAGGGCGAAAAAACTTTGAAAAATATTTGCAACGGCCTAATTAACAGTTTCACAAAATTACAAAAAAGTTCTCTGGTGTCATTTTTTCAATAAATATTTTTTTTCTGAAAAATATGAGTATGCAATAGAAAAGAATCAAATTCGAATATCTTTTAAAAATTTGGACCAAAAATATTTATGTTAAAATGTTAAAAGCAAAATCCAAATAGTTTGCTGTTCGAAATAGTGAAAAAATGTTATCAACTTATTTTAATTTAAATACTCGACAGTAAGTGAAAATTGTATGGGCCAGTCATTGACACATTTTTAAAGGCTGTCGCGGGTCGGACGAAATGGCTTCGCAGGTCGGAGGTTAAATAAATTCCAAGCACAGTAAAATTAAAAAAAAAAATGAGCAATTCTGATATTTGGCACCACGAAAGAAGGGCTCTTCCCGACATTTTCCGGGTTTTACTGAAATATTTCGTCGGGGGGTCTAGAACTACTTTTTTGAGGATTTTTTTTTCGATTTTATAGGATATTTCTTCAGAAAAGTCGCTGAAAATCGATGCAATCACGTTGATATCCATCAAATTTCTTATGAATATGCCTTGAGAGACTCTAACTAACATATTTAACCAAAAATATTTGACATTCAATAACAATTTTTCGAACCAAATTCATCAGATTTCTAGCTTTTCAAAATCAAAATTGGAAGGTATAAGACGCCCGAGATCCGATTAGAAATTTTGAAAAAGTTTTAATTTTTAACATTGAAAATCGGACCAATAGTTTCCAAGATATCTTCAGTTGAAAATTACAGACTAACTAGGCGAACTAAGATGACAGAAAAAAAAACAGAAAAATGTAGTTTTTAGTCTCCTAAAACATAAAACATTGGGAATTTAACTTTTAGTGATAAAAGTTTAAAAAAAGACAGAACACTTTTTTCCGAAAAGTTCTAATCATAACCTAAAATTTTGCCGAAGACATCAAATCAGGAGATACGGAATTTCATTCATTTACATACCCATTGTATGAAGATCCCACTAAGAATTCTAGTTCGAGCCTCAAGTCGATCTGGCTCGAGATTGAGCCTGAATCGAGTCGAGGCAAACATTCTTCTTTTGACTTGAAACATAGTTTCATTCAAATTAAAAAAAATAAAAAAAACGCGAAAAATTTGCGAAATTGTTGAGAATTACTATACAGTATTTTTTGTAATTTTCGTAACTAAAAGACGCAATTTGTGGTACCCAAACATCTAAAGGTCATCGCTGAAATTTTCGAGTTATCTCTGTTTCAGTGAAAATAGTTGATATTTTCCCAATTTCATCATTTTTTGGTTTTTGCGCGTGGCGCGTCGAAAAACCCACATTTTATTTTCAAAAAATCATATCTCGGAATCCTGCTAACGTGAAGACTTCCATCATTGTCATGATTTTTCGATCAAAGATATAATTTTTGCGTCGCTTTCAATAATTTGACAAAATTCCTTCAACAAGTTGTTTAGAATAGTGCCCTACACATGCTGATTCCTTTTGGTAACGATTATCCCATTCCATGTAAAGTTATGGAAATCGTCATTAAACAATGATTGCCAACTAGGACGTCAATGACTGTGCCACAAAATTATATAAATTTTGAAGCACATTTGATTTAGATCAAAAATTCTTTCAGTGGGTTCAAGAAGGCAACATCCGGCATATGCTGATTCCTTTTGGTGCTAAAATTCGTTAAATTGAATTTAATACAGAATATTTTATAGTGATGATTAATTTTCTTCGAAAATGATCAACGGCTTCACCTTAATGAACCTCGCACGTTTTTTGCCTTTCTTACTAAAGAAAGGTATAGGGTTTGCTTTTGGCTCCGACGCCAAATCAAGCTTCGTTCCCAAATCATTTCTCGAGAAATATTCATTCGAAAAATCTGCAAAAAATCATGGACGATCGATTTTCGAAGCCCGATCGTTTTTTGATATGTAATGTTAAAAATGTCCGAGGAATCCGTTAAAAATATTTCCAGATAGGTGAAATTCTCGCATGTTTGGCAGATGCTGTTCCGATATAGACTCTTTGGTCCAGAGACCGTCAAAACGGCATGTGAAGTTTTTATAATACTTTTTCAAATGTTAGGCTAGACTTTTGAAATTCCAAACTATTTTTTCTTAAAAGTCAAACTACCATCTTTCATTTGCGTCCAAGACAGCTAAAATCAGTTAAAATGGTGAGAAGTTATGATTTTTTTTGAATAAGTGCCAAAAAGTCATTTTTGTTACATCCTAATAATTATACATGATCATAACATAGAATACAGATTTTGAAATACTTGTGATCAACAGAAAAAAAATTGAGTATAAAGATCTTATGCCCAATTATTTACATTTTTTTCCGTGTTCAGTATGACACTTTGTTTGAGCAACCCTTTTCTACGTATACAGCAGTTCCATAGGAAAGTTAACGAAAAAAAATGCTTCGATTTGGCTTAAAAATGTACTTAAAGAAAAACAAATAATATCTGGTACTTTGTTCGGAAACTCATTTAAAACAACACCAAGTCTGTTTGTCCCATTGTTAAGCTTCTACGCATAATTGTCCCACCAAGTATTTTCTCACACGGAATCATTAGTTTTACTAAGCATTATGTCTTGTTTACCTGTTGTATAGCAAGAGTATCACAAATAAGGGCGATAAACTGCTAACTGGGGCTATTAGGAACACATAGGGCGAATAGGAACCCACGGGACAATTATGCGTAGAAACACAGAAATCGGTCGAAAAAATTCAACAGCGTTTTTCTCAGTTGCACTTTTTTGAACATGGGACAATTATGCATAGAACGGCACTACAGACCTTCAAAGTTTGGCATTTTTTTCGAAAAATCAGCCCTGGCAAAAAAGATATGATATGGTAAACACATTGGTGGCCAAAATGCTTCAAAAAGTGACATTTTTGAAAAAAATCTTTTTTTATTGGTTAAATCCCATTTAAAATTCAATTGCAAAGCGCCAGCTCCTGTTACGTCCAATCAAGCTCATATTTTGGAGTTTGGCTTAGTATGCCCACCGGAACAGACCCTTGAATGCCCGCCAAAAAGTCATTTTTTGTTACACTCTAATAATTATGCATAAACGGCTACAGTAGAAATAAATTATTACGTTACAACTGAACTAGAATTATAAAAATAACTTTCGCTGAACTGCCGTTCTACGGATAACTGTCCCATGTTCAAAAAAGGGCAACTGAGAAAAACGCGATTGAAATTTTTCGATCGATTTCTGTGTTTCTACGCAAAATTGTCCCGTGGGTCCCAGACACCCCATTGGGCCCTAATCACCCCCGTTAAAAATTGTCTCCCTTATTTGTAATCTTTTTGCTATACAACAGGTAAACATGATAAAAGGCTTCTTAAAACTAATGATTTCGTGATAGAAAATACTTGGTGGGACAAACCGACTTGGTGTTATTTTCAATGGTTTTCCGAACAAAGTGCTAGATTTTATGAGTTTTTCTTTATATTTATGTCAAACTAAACTTAAAAATGATAAAAAGTCAGAATCGTCCAAAAATGACAGTAAAGCAAGTTAACATAATTTTAAAGCATTTTGGTTTGTTTGTCGAATGACTGTCTTAACCCTCTACAACCTAACCCCGCCTTTAGACGGGCTTCGATCTAAAAATTCGCCAAAAATATCAGTTTTTCAACTAATTTTTGATCTTTAAAAAGCATTGGAAAGAAGAACTCTTAAAATATTAGAAAATTTTAGGGTTGGAAGTTTAACTTGTTTTATGTGACTTTGCCAATGTTTTTAAAAATGTAATTTTTTGGGGGTCAACTTTGGCTGTGTTTTTTTACTAACATTTCCTATATTTTCAGTAAAAAGAAGTAAGCAGTAATTTTTGTAGTGTCCCAGACTATGCCTCTACGCATTTTTTACAATTCAAATGATGATGGTGCCGTTCTATAGCGGAAAATGTGAAAAACAAGTAAAAATTGAAATAGTGCCTGTAAACCGTGAAAAAATTAGAAAGGCAAAATGTAATTATATTAGGTGGTAGAATAGGCCAAATACTAACAAAAGCAAACATAAACTAAACAAGATAAATGCAAATTAAAATACTGAAAATAAAACAAGAAAAAAATAAAACAAGAGAATTAAAGTTTTTCGTAGAACAAAAATTGCTCAAAATGACCTCCTGAACACGGGAAAAATAAAAAAAATCAAAAAAAAAATTGGGCAGTAGAGGGTTAATGATTTTTTTAAATGTTTCATTGTCCAGTGATATTTTCGAAAAGTTAAAACCATATAAAATTATATATTTGTAAAGATCTTCTACAAACTGCAAAAACATTACACTTCAAGTCAAGTTGTCCTTGACTAGGCAAAGGCCATCGGCTAATCTGGCAATAAAACACAACAAACAGTAGTGCGCAATTCGTAGTGATCATGTTTACACGATCCTGCATGATAGTTCGTAGGTAGCATTTTAGTTTGCGTCCATCAGTCTACATTAGCTTTAATCGGTACTAATGAGGCAGAATGAGTCACTAATTGTTTAGGGTAAAATTATCAATTATTGCACTAATAAAAACTGCACTGAAATGAGTCTAAATTTTGAAATTTCATTCTCTGTCGAATATTTTCTACAGAGTGCAAACTGTTATATTGCGTCAGAATCGCTCAAATCAAGGTTTTTTATTTCCGGTCAAAACCAACTCGTTTTGGCGTGTGCTGCTGCACTGCGCGGACTGCAGCTGACGCAATCTCGATCGAACTGCATTCTTGTGTGAGCTGTTCTCAGCTGCACTCGCGACGATTCAATCAATCAGTATCGCGCGTCTGTCCGTCCCCCGTGTAAGGGTGAGAGGTCAATGCCAATCTTATCGCCAATGAACTGTACGTCACAGCGGAAGATCACACGACAAAGCGGGACATGGTTTTCAAAGGGGCTTATCGAGTTCATGTTTTTGAAGTTTTTTTGTATTTCTATAAAACTGTATTTTACATTATTTTGTCAAAATAAATTTATCCCAAAATTTTCAAGAGATAATTTGTGTAAATAATGTGATGATCATCCCTTCTTAAAATAATTTAATTGTTTTATAAGCAAAAAAAAAAAAACAAATAAGTCCCAATTAAAACTTCGTCTCGAAAACTCTTTCAATAAGATCATCCGATAATCGGGCACGAAAATGATCAACAAAACACAGCTTCGCCGTCGTGCTGTCGTCAACGCCGTTAGTGATCTTGTTCTGAATCTACGGAGACGACGACGTGTTTGCGTGGTTATTTTTGGACCATGTGCCAATATCGACACCGCTTCCAATCGACACTCTTCCATTCGTGGCCAATTGCGCCGCGTTCTCGGGCAGTGTTGCCAGATTTTGTGAGGGTTATGGAAATTTATAAATTGGATTGCATTTTTTTAAACTTTTTATATTCTTCCTAACTTAGTTCTACTTTGAATAAAATTATAGTTATTCAAACCAAACGGTGATAGAAATTCAAATAACCATGATAAAAAGCATATCTGGCAACACTAAGGCCCTAGGCCATTGCCGTGATCTATTTTCGGTTCCGTGGGCCGAACGAAGGAATTTCGCACCACAAGTGCGCGGTAGTTTGGAGGTATCGTATGCACGACCCGGAACAAAATGGCCGCGGCTCGATTTGACTAATCTCGAAAGTATGTCTTGATCGCGTCAGTGCGGTACTCATCGTTCTTGCAGTGCACAAACCCGCCGCAAGTCACACTGGTGGTGGTGGTGGTGATGATGATTCTGGGGCAAATCGTGCTGCCGGTGCCGCCGCTGAGTGTGCGGTGGGTGTGCAGATTAACCGTTAAATTTAACCGGTATTTGCTTACGTACTCTGGTACGACGACGAAGAAGACGAACGCTTCTCTTTACACTTTATGCTCGTTTCTTTTTTTTTTTGCTGGAACATCAACCACATCATCGCACTTATCGTCACAAGTTGGTGGCCGCGCGCGCACATGCTCAAACGGCCACTTTTGGAGCCACTTGCTTCTTGGTTGGTCGACGGACGCCGTCGCGTGCGGGACTTCCCGAGAGAGGGTCTCTCGGAAGTCACTCCAGCAGGCACTCTAGGTTTTAACAGTCTTTGCTGGAGAAGGCGGTCATCATTGAGATGGAATTTGGTGAACTCCGATATAGATCAATGCAATTATTTAATGCTTTTGTCTCTCTACCCATGTTACATTTTGTTGTCTGATGCTTTGTTCTTTTTCACATTTTTTTTAAATTAAAAATCAATTTTTGTATGGTATTTTTATCTTTTTTATGTGAATACTATTGTTTCAAAATAATCTTAAACATATTTTTTGTTTGAATTCCATTATTTTCTATCCAAAAACAATATTTTCCAGAATCAATTATTTGATTGAAAGAAAGACATCAGGGATCAAAATTTTCCGTATTAAACTTTTTTAAAATTAAATATTGGCTTTAAATGTACAAAAGAGATATTAATGTTACTTAAAAAATTTATGTTTACTTACAATAGAATGATTGTTTAATAATTTAATTGATAGAATGAGGAAGTTAAAGGTTCCTAAAAATAAATTTAAGATATTTTATCCAATCAGTTAGGCCTTTGCAAATATTTTTTGAGGTTTATGTCCCTTGACTCTGACCAACTCTGACTCGATCATTTTTGTTTTGCAATTAAATTATTTTTTCAATGTTAAATAAAAATGTCTCAACAAATCTGGGAACAAAACAAAATTGCAATAAGCCTCAAAAAAGAAGTTCGAAGAGCAGGGAATTGAATGCTATACAATATATATTTTCCAGCATTGTTTTATCTATAAATCAAACAATATTTTTTAACATTGTGTTGCATAAAGAAGAAGTGTTTTCCACAATAACTCAATCAAAACTATAATTAAATACAGCAAATCAACTGGATCGGTTTTATTTTCAAAAATCTTTTTCATAAAGTTAAAAAATTACGAAAAAGTTGCATCTACTTTTTTGTGCAGTTGGAGTTTCTGTTAAATTCATATTTTAAATTAAAATATATTTAAACACTTTTAAAATAGTAGTTTATGCAACAAGTTGATGATGAAAAGGATGATTTTTTCAGCACGAGTCGTACATTTATCCAAAGAGGTTCACCGAGTTCGATAAATACAACGAGTGCTAAAAAAATCAAGTTTTGCAACGAGTTCCATACAACATTTTTTGCATTTCTGAAAAACACCCATTGAGTGAAATTATAAGTCGAATGTTCTTGTATTTTGTCAATAAATCGTTCAAATCAAAAAAAAAAATGTTGAAAAGTATTACTTTTCAAAACTAGTGCTGAAAAGTTCAACTTTTTTTTCAAAATAGTAGTTTATGCAACACGTTGCAAAACTTGATTTTTCATCACTCGTCGTATTTATCTAACTCGGTGAACCTCGTTAGATAAATGTACGACTCGTGCTGAAAAAATCCTCTTTTTGCAACTTGTTGCATAAACTACTATTTTGCAATTCCGCTGTGAAACTGTCAACTTTTCCTGTCCTTCTGAAGAAATGAAACGGCCTACTTTTTCCTACCAAAAATAACAGAATCGAAAAGCAACACTTTTCAAAATAAATGCTGAAAAGTTCTACTTTTCAGCACTGAAATGGGTGCTGAAAAGTTGAACTTTTCAGCACTTGTTTCGAAAAGTAAAACTTTTCAACATTTTTTTTATTTAAACGATTTATTGGAAAAATACATGAAAATTTTACTTAAAATTTCACTCAATGGGTGTTTTTCGGAATTGCAAAAAATATTGTATGGAACTCGTTGCAAAACTTGATTTTTTCAACACTCGTCGTATTTATCCAACTCGGTGAACCTCGTTGGATAAATGTACGACTCGTGCTGAAAAAATCCTCTTTTTGCAACTTGTTGCATAAACTACTATTTAAAGTTGTAAGTACAAAAAGTTGCAAATTACAGCATTGTCCCATTTTTTTTCTAAAAACTCTTATTTTATTTTTGCCAAAACCATCAAAACAGATAAATTTTATTTCAAAATTTCAATGTTTTTAATTTTAGTAAGGTCAATTCTGTAAAAGATTACATTACTGAATTCATCAAAATGTGCATTTTTTCCAATCTCGGAATACTGCTACATTTTACAGTAATTTTTCTGTGCGCAATTCTTTAAAAAATACTTGTTTTGCAATCATTTCAAGCGGTTTAAAAAATGCAACTGTAATGACGCTTAATTTATTTTTTTTTGACGTGAATTAACACTTGCCTTAAATATAACTAATTATAGGGCAAGTGCCATGGTGGAAGATGATTACTATTGCAAATCAATGTACCCGTATTTGTGGAATGGTCGCTTAAGGTGGTAGATGGTGTCTTTCACTTTTGGGAAAATGACTGTCAATGATAGTTCTGAATTCAGGGTCCAGAAATAGTTAATTGAAACGAAGACATAATCACTATATGTAACCATTTTTTGATTAAAACATTCGGAATCAAGATTTGAATGTTAACAACTAAAACAAACATGGCCACCAAATGGCCAATTGGGAATGATGCCTTTCAGGGCTTTAAGGGATTCTTTTCAAATATCCGTGAAGTAGACAATATTTTACCAAGGGAATTTTTATTTTTCATAATTTAAAGTTTTTTCATTTATTTTGATGGAGGCACAAGATCATTCGCTACGCCGATTCAAGAAGTATCGCGCGCCTCCTTTGAAATGTATGAAAATTTTAAAAATTGGAATTTATAAAACAAGCATCCCTGAAGAAAATTTGAAGGTACATTGAATTACAATAATAAACTCCTTCAGCCATAACGTGATAACAGTTATGGACTGTGAAAAATTACAAAATATCTATTAATTCGAGACTCTTTTAGGCAATTATTTTTATTACAGCCAATTTCCTGAACTTTTCAAAAAAAAAAAATATATTAGAAATGGTCACTCATGGTCACTAGTTTTAAAAATCGAAAAACTGCAAATATTTCGCTAAAATCAAACTTTCGGTCTTGAAAACGGAGCTCTTAATCAAAAAATCTGTAAATTACTTTTCGATTGCAAATTAAATTGTACATTATAACATTAAGTCAAATTTGTTTTTGCATGAAATTTCTTTTTTTTTTTCAAAAAATCCCAATTTAAACAAAAATCATAACTCGGTGGCAGATTTTTTGACCATGTTTCTCTATGGCTCAAAAGTTGCGGGGTTTTGTCCCCTAAAACATATCCAAAAATTCCGAAAATAAAAAATAGGTATTTTGGGAAATAAGTTTTTGTGAAAAAAAAGTTGTTCAAATATTCTGCATTTTTTTTCTGTGTACCCATTATTGTCTCAATAGTCCTCAACAATACCTACAACTTTGCCGAAGACACCAAATTGATCAGAAAATTCACTCAAAAGTTTCACCTGTTTGAACATTTATGTACCATTTTTGTACGGACAGCTGCCAAAATTGTATGGAGACTTGCATGGGTGAACCAATGACACAAAATAGCTTCTTTGGTCATAGGGATGGCCACCACAAAGTTTGAGCCAAAATAAAAATGGTCGAAATCGGCCGATTTTGTAGAAAGTTGTTCATGAGACAAAATAATGTTTCATTCATTTTACCACAAATAATTAGTTTTATCTGATTGTAATACAAATTCTATATAAAATTCTAAAAGTTAAATTCCGTGTAACGCTTTGTGCTAAATTTAGAGCATTCAATCATGTGCTTCCTCATAATTTCACCACAATATGCCAAGCTCATACTAGTAATGAGACATCCAACCATGAACACAGTGCTTGAGTAGATTTCACAATCATGGCCTCATCCGCAACAAGGGACTTTCCCTCCAGCCCGCAGCTCAGAGCACTCTCATTACCGATGACGGCGACCGACGCCGCACACCAAAGCAGTTCAAACAGAAGAAGAAGCGTCTTCCTGCGGTGATCGCCTTCGCTGTTTATGCTTATGATGATGTTGATGCTGCTGGTGTTACTTTTATCCACAAACGCACAAACACAGATATGTAAAGAAAAAAAAAAAACACGCGCTGAACCGGACCGGATATGAGCCGTAAGAAGACACAACTCACCAAATCGCCCCTCTCTCTCACTTAAGCTCAACTCGGCCGCGTGCGTTGAAAGAAAATTATCCAAAATAAAGAGCGAGTGTAAATTCGATGAGTATTTCATCCCAAGGGGGATGACGGGGGAGCGGGGGGCTGGAGGACATTCCCGCGGCCCTCAAACGGTGGTAAAGTGGAATTAATTTCTCCCCACGATATCCAAACGCACACAGCAGTGGTGGAGCCATAAATGTAGCACACTTACATGCAAACAACGCGGGTGAGATCGTCATACAGACATGTAAATGTAGAAGCAAAAAAAAAAAACAAGCAGAGATGAAAGATTAATAAAATTTATATACGCGGACAACGATGGAGAAGGTAAGCATCGCTAATAATATCACGACTCTGTTGCCAGAGGGAATGGGTTGAGTAAAAATGCTGAAAAAATGAGAGCCGAACAGAAGTTGTGGAAAAAGTCGGCGTGACGAGAAACGCCACTTTGTTGGAGTTGTGAGTCGATTGATAAATATTTACTCATTTGAATAATAGTTAAAATTTAGCAAAAAAATCAGATTTGATATCAATTTTCATTAAATTTCTTCGCCAGAAGTTTACAAAAGCATAAAAGTTTTTAAAAGTAAATCACGAGATATCACGATTTTAGGAAAAAAATAGAAAAAAACTGTCGTTGTCGATCATGGTCGTTCAATGTCACTCACGATCACGACAGACACTAACGTCAAAACAAAGATAAACGCAAAAAGTAACTTTTTTTTTTAATCACGATATCTCGAACCGTTTATGTTTATACACCACAATGTTTGTAATTATGTTTGCTATATAACTTTATGGCACATAACCCTGAAAAGTAACAAATAAAAATCTTAATTTCAGTATGAAAATTTTGTTCTAAATAAATTGCATGTATTCAATTCAGTTAGCTCATATATGAGTAATTCTCTACGAAATCGGTATTTTTTTAAATTTTATTTTTTGTATTTTTTAATCCGAATGAAACTTTGTTGGTGCCTTCGGTATGCTCAAAGAAGCCATTTTGCATCATTAGTTTGTCCAAATAATTTTCCATAGAAATATGGCAGCTGTCCATACTAAAAAGATGTATGAAAATTCAAAAATCTGTGTCTTTTGAAGGAATTTTTGATCGATTTGGTGTCTTCGGCAAAGTTGTAGGTATGGATATGGACTACACTGAAAAAAATGATACACGGTTAAAAAAAATTGGTAATTTTTTATTTAACTTTTTGTCACTAAAACTTGATTTGCAAAAAAACACTATTTTTAATTTTTTTTTCATTTTTTGATATGTTTTAGAAGACATAAAATGCCAACTTTTTAGAAATTTCCAGGTTGTGCGAAAAATCTTTGACCGAGTTAAGAATTTTTTAATCAATACTGATGTTTTCAACAAATCGAAATATCGATCGCAAAAATTTTTCAACTTCATTTTTCGATGTAAAATTAAATTTGCAATCAATCAGTACTTCAGTGAAATTTTGATAAAGTGCACCGTTTTCAAGTTAAAGCCATTTTTAAGTAACTTTTTTGAAAACAGTCGCAGTTTTTCATTATTTTGAATTAGTGCACATGTTTGCCCATCTTTGAAAAAATATTTTTGAACAGCTGAGAAAATTCTCTTGAAGTAGCCATGCGTGAGATCGGACGTGAAATTTGTTCGGTGCCGAAAATTTGACGTTTTTCTTCGGTTTAGAGTTGTTTTTCATTGAAAAATTCGAAGAAAGTTTCTGATGTTTTTTTCACGGATTTTTTTGTGCTGTAAGTGAATCTACATGCTGAAGACAAAAGTGAAGCTCTGCGAGATTTTTTTTTGTGGGGCGTAACGGAAAGGATTTCCGTTTAGTTCCAGCCGTTCCGACAAGGCCAGAAGTTGTTCACAACCCGTGGATGCCTGGATTTGATGATGTTCTAGTGAAGCAACAGCATCATATTCGATGTATATTCGGTTTGTCGAATGCATTGTAGACCCTTGATGAGATCTTTCCATACGTTTTTTTCTAGATAATTCATATTATGTTCTCTTTATCAAATGAAATATCCTTACTACCCCACCCCATCCTCCACGTCCTTAATCCAAATTCCCCCCCCCCCCCCCCCTCCTCACTCTTCCCGCTCCTAAAATAATAACAATTACTTGCCAAATTTACACTTACACACCCAACCACAACGCATTCGGAGCGTTTGGTACGGTATGTCCATGCATCCTTCCTCCCCTGTTGATTCTGTGAAATGTGATCCGTTCTCAGAATCTGTCTCTGCGGTTAATGCAAAGCAGTAGGCCTGGCCGCTTTAATTTTTGCAATATATGTTCGGGGTTACTCGGATGTAATGCAATCATTAATATTGACAAGAAAGGACTTGGGGCGTAATCTAACCAAAAGTTCTTCCAGGATGCTTTCTTCGGACTGGCTGCGCTTGTGTTCGATTAGATTAGATTAGATTAGAACAGCTGAGAAAATTCTCTATATTTTGCGATTTTGAACTTTGTTGATACGACCCTTAGTTGCTGAGATATTGCCATGCAAAGGTTTAAAAACAGGAAAATTGATTTTTTGTAAGTACATCCCAAACAACCCAACATTTTCTAATGTCGATATCTCAGCTTATGGTCCGATTTTCAATGTTAAAATATGAAACATTCGTGAAATTTTCCTATCTTTTCGCAAACAATATTTTATTTTTTTTAAATCAAGACTTACGTTTTAAAAGGGCGTTTTGGGAAATTTTTGGGATTTTTGAAATGTTTACCTTGATTTTTAAAACAATTTTTGATTTTTGATCGCAAATTCGGTTTTACATTAAAAAGTGAAGTTTACATTTTTTTGCGACAAATATGTCCAGTTTTTGAAAAAATCTGTATCAGTGAATGTCATGTGAATGGGTCATTCATAACTCGTTCAAAGATTTTTTGCCCGTTCTGGAAATTTCTGAAAAGTTGGCATTTAATGTCCCCTAAAACATATCAGAAAATTAAAAAAAATATAATAGTTTATTTTTTGCAAATCAAGTTTTAGTGACAATAAGTGAAATTGAAAATCACAAAAAAAAAAATACCTGTAGCAATGTAATTAGCTTATATCTGTAAGCCCATATATCCAATTGAAATGTGGTCAAAGACAAACTTATGAGAAATTGGACGAGCTTTCCGGTAAAAATATTTTCGAGACTGAAAAATCAAGTCTGTCATATAGAAATTGCCAAAAACCATAAAAAACCCATTTTTTCAACATTTTTATTTTTAAAACCACTGTAACTTCACAAGGATTGGACTCAGGACAGTAGTCAATATGAAGACTTTTATGTAAAATTGTCTGGAGAATCGATTCCCTTATTCGGTTTTTGAAAATTTTGACGTTTAGAGCACTTTTCAAAAAAACAGTTTCAGTAAATGATTTTTGTATTTTTTTAGGTGAGTTGCTCCATCCTGCACATTTCGTGATTCTTTTTGTGACATCTTAGGCTATTTTCACAAAAATTTTGAACGAAAAAAAAATCGTGGGCTCCCCCTCAAATTTGACTTTTAAACTTAAAAATCAAAAAATCTTATAAAAGTTGAGTGTTTTTTTCTTTCAGTGTATTTTTATCGAAAAGCCCGTCAAATTTGCCTACAAGTTTGTCTTAGACCACTTTTTGATACGATGCAACGGCTTCGAGATACAGAAATATTTATATTCCGAATTACAAACATATTTAAAACACTCACGCCCTTCTCAAATGTCATTATCGTGTGGAACTGGCTCCATATACATAAAAATGGCTTATACAAGCGTAGGATAACATGTCTACAAAGTTTCATTGAAATCGGAGAGGGTCGGGTACAACCGATTCCCTATTTGGCATGGAATTGCTCCAAAATAAAAAAATAATGACCGAAATCTCAAAAATACATGAAATTTCTCTTCTTATGATATGCCCTTCGATTTAAACCTTTTGCCTTCCTCACTGAGGTAAGGCTATAATCCTGCTCTAAAAATGAACTTTTTATCAAAAGCTCAAAGACCCACCTTCATGTATACATATCGACTCAGAATCGAAAACTGAACAAATGTCTGTGTGTGTGTATGTGTGTGTGTATGTATGTATGTGACCAAAATTCTCACTGAGTTTTCTCAGAACTGGCTGAACCAATTTTGACCAAACCAGTTGCATTCGACTTGGTTTAGGGTCCCATACATCGCTATTGAATTGTTTGAAGTTTCGATAACTAGTTCAAAAGTTATGTATAAAAATGTGTTTTCACATATATCCGGATCTCACTTAAATGTATGTAAACGATGTCCGGATCCATCATCCGACCTATCGTTGGTTAGTTAATTGAAAGACCTTTCCAACGAGTCCACAACATTGAAGATCTGGCAACCCTGTCTCGAGTTATGACCACTTAAGTGATATATTTGTACTTTTTTTATGCCGGATCTCACTTAAATGTATGTAAACGATGTCCGGATCCATCATCCGACATATCGTTGGTTAGGTAATTGAAAGACCTTTCCAACGAGTCCACAACATTGAAGATCTGGCAACCCTGTCTCGAGTTATGACCTCTTAAGTGATATATTTGCACTTTTTTGATGCCGGATCTTACTTAAATGTATGTAAACGATGTCCGGATTCATCATTCGACATATCGTTGGTTAGGTAATTGAAAAACCTTTCCAACGAGTCCACAACATTGAAGATCTGGCAACCCTGTCTCGAGTTATGACCACTTAAGTGATATATTTGTATTTTTTCGATGCCGGATCTTTCTTAAATGTATGTAAACGATGTCCGGATCCATCATCCGACATATCGTTGGTTAGGTAATTGAAAGGCCTTTCTAATGAGTCCACAACATTGAAGATCTGGCAACCCTATCTCGAGTTATGACCACTTAAGTGATATATTTGTACTTTTTTGATGCCGGATCTCACTTAAATGTATGTAAACGATGTCCGGATCCATCATCCGACATATCGTTGGTTAGGTAATTGAAAGACCTTTCTAATGAGTCCACAACATTGAAGATCTGGCAACCCTGTCTCGAGTTATGACCACTTAAGTGATATATTTGTACTTTTTTGATGCCGGATCTCACTTAAATGTATGTAAACGATGTCCGGATCCATCATCCGACATATCGTTGGTTAGGTAATTGAAAGACCTTTCTAATGAGTCCACAATATTGAAGATCTGGCAACCCTGTCTCGAGTTATAACCTCTTAAGTGATATATTTGTATTTTTTCGATGCCGGATCTTACTTAAATGTATGTAAACGATGTCCGGATCCATCATCCGACATATCGTTGGTTAGGTTATTAAAAGACCTTTCTAACGAGTCTACAATATTGAAGATCTGGCAACCCTGTCTCGAGTTATGACCACTTAAGTGATATATTTGTACTTTTTTGATGCCGGATCTCACTTAAATGTATGTAAACGATGTCCGGATCCATCATCCGACATATCGTTGGTTAGGTAATTGAAAGACCTTTCTAATGAGTCCACAACATTGAAGATCTGGCAACCCTGTCTCGAGTTATGACCACTTAAGTGATATATTTGTACTTTTTTGATGCCGGATCTCACTTAAATGTATGTAAACGATGTCCGGATTCATCATTCGACATATCGTTGGTTAGGTAATTGAAAGGCCTTTTCAATGAGTCCACAACATTGAAGATCTGGCAACCCTGTCTCGAGTTATGACCTCTTAAGTGATATATTTGTACTTTTTTGATGCCGGATCTCACTTAAATGTATGTAAACGATGTCCGGATCCATCATTCGACATATCGTTAATTAGGTAATTGAAAGACCTTTCTAATGAGTCCACAACATTGAAGATCTGGCAACCCTGTCTCGAGTTATAACCTCTTAAGTGATATATTTGTATTTTTTCGATGCCGGATCTTACTTAAATGTATGTAAACGATGTCCGGATCCATCATCTGACATATCGTTGGTTAGGTAATTGAAAGACCTTTCTAACGAGTCTACAACATTGAAGATCTGGCAACCCTGTCTCGAGTTATAACCTCTTAAGTGATATATTTGTATTTTTTTGATGCCGGATCTTACTTAAATGTATGTAAACGATGTCCGGATCCATCATCCGACATATCGTTGGTTAGGTTATTAAAAGACCTTTCTAACGAGTCTACAACATTGAAGATCTGGCAACCCTATCTCGAGTTATGACCACTTAAGTGATATATTTGTACTTTTTTGATGCCGGATCTCACTTAAATGTATGTAAACGATGTCCGGATCCATCATCCGACATATCGTTGGTTAGGTAATTGAAAGGCCTTTCTAATGAGTCCACAACATTGAAGATCTGGCAACCCTGTCTCGAGTTATGACCACTTAAGTGATATATTTGTACTTTTTGATGCCGGATCTCACTTAAATGTATGTAAACGATGTCCGGATTCATCATTCGACATATCGTTGGTTAGGTAATTGAAAGGCCTTTTCAATGAGTCCACAACATTGAAGATCTGGCAACCCTGTCTCGAGTTATGACCTCTTAAGTGATATATTTGTACTTTTTTGATGCCGGATCTCACTTAAATGTATGTAAACGATGTCCGGATCCATCATCTGACCAATCGTTGGTTAGGTAATTGAAAAACCTTTCTAACGAGTCCACAACATTGAAGATCTGGCAACCCTGTATCGAGTTATTACCACTTAAGTTATATCTGTGTACTTATTTTTCTGGATTTAAAAAAATAGCTGAAGTATGTGTCCAAACCACTCATATTACCCATTGTTGGTAAAAAGTGAGGAAGGCTCCAACCACATAGGTGGATTAAGTTAGTTTTTTTTAATATAAACTCATTTTCATTTGTGTATCATTTTAACATTTCCAGCACGCAACATTTTTTTCCTACCTCTTATGTATGACATTTAGTAACGAAAAATGGACATTTCATACAAAAATGATTTTTTATTTGTATGTACTATTGTCCACATGGGGGGATGAGAGAGTCCAGAGTTTAGAAAACAAAATTTCCTCGTGGTTTGTGCATGGCCCCTAACTGCTGATAGTCGAAAATATTTTCCCCAAATGTTGTTTTAAATTGGTATTAGATAAGTGAAGTGAATTTTCCACAAATGTCACGTTATTACACGTGATCAAGCATAGAATCGCACTGAAATGCTCAAACATATTTCATTGAAATGATTCATCATAATTAGTTCACCGATAATTGCGCGTCGTTCTCAGCTATTAACATCATAAGAAGCATGCATGCATTGTGGAACTCTCTGACTCACATCGTCGTCGTCGTCTGGCGTTGACAACAGGAGGTAGGTCAGAATGATTCAACTGCAAACATTTTCATCTTTAGCGTCCATATCGTTAACGGACTCTGAATCAGCAGCCAGCCGCGTCATAGTCCGCTTAGCTCGTATCGAGGAATTCGCCCAAAACACTTCCGCCTTGACGACGGACGACGCCGCCCGACTTTACGTCGTCGATCGCCTCGCGAATACCTTTTACCTGATGCTTGGTTTCTTTGTGTATTTGTGTACTATCGTCATGGGTAGCTTACAAAACGCCGGGAGAGTGCTGTTCACGTCTAATAACTGGTTCGAACTCGTTTGGAGAAAACGGTGGCAAAAGTTTATTGACTTCTCCAAACATCATGGCGGAGGAGGTAGCACGAGGTGACGGGACTCGGTGAGCCCAATATCTTATGCTATATACAATTGGATAGAGAAGCATAGGAATATGGGCCGACATCTCGCGAAATAGCGCGCTCTTCTGACTATATCGGCCGAACTCCACAAACGGAGAGCGCAGAGAAGAACAGAGTGGGAACTCCTCCAGGCGAAGAAATCCGGAGTCAGAGGAGGTATAGGGAACCACTTTATCCACTTGTAAGAAGTAGGTATCGAAGGAGGATTAGTCCAAACAAAAGATCACGCGCCAACTTCCAGATGTTGTACAGTCGCTGCCGCTGCTACCTTCTCTCATTCTCCGACAAGGAGGAGGTCGGGATCGACAACCGCCTTGTTGGTGTGGGTGACCTGCGGGTGTTCCCACAGGTGTTCCAGGTCGGACTCACAGAAGCGGATCACTTCGAGGTTTATGAGGAAAAATACCTGAGAGAGAGAGAGAGAGGCGAGTCGGATATCGTGCCAGAGAGTAAGTCGTTACGAGACAGATTCGACGACGACTCTCGTGGGTTGAAGCGCGCCCCAGCCAAACTGGTTGTCGTGGCACTTTGGGCGCGTTGATTTCTTTGTGTTAAGCTAGGCACTCTGGCTAACCTAATCGATTCGAGCGATCTTGTATGCTAGCTGGATGATGGATTTCGCTGGTGTAGAGTCCGAACGCAGCACAGGAAGAGGAATTGAGGTCTCGAAGCTGCGGGAGAAATCTCGAGCGGGAACGAACGAACCCGCTGAGAAATTTCACAGAACGACACAACGAAATTATGATCGCGAAGAGGTGGTTGGTTGGAGGAGGAATAGAGTTGGGGACGCAGGTCTCGTTCAAGAACCAGTTATTGCGGATTAGTGTAATATCGTCGTGTGTATGCTCTTGTTGACTGCTGTTGGCGTGTTGCTCGGGTGAAGACAACTGGCGCGATCGATGTGGTGAACTGAGCTTGAAACCAGGGAGGTCCAAAGGGTTTTGTCACAATTTATAAATGTAAACTTATCTTACTTTTTTTGTTAATAGGTAATATGTACTATTTTTGAAATCATGGTAGTTTTTGAGAATTGTTTAATCATAATCATTCTGATACAGTCCAGACTCGATTAGCTAAAGCCTCGATTATCCGAAGTTTTGATTATCCAAAGTTCGATTATCCGAAGGTTTGTATGGGGACCATCCACGTGGACACTTTTTTTTGGAAATATCAATCCCCTCTCCTATCGTGGACAATTTCCATACAACATAAATATTTTTTGTAAGGGATCGAAGCAAGCCGTGCGCGTGTCGTGACGTTTTCAATTTTTGCTCCGCGATTTTTTTCGTTTCTTGTTTTGATTGTTATAGTTTTCTAAGTGAATTTTAATTTTAATATTTTGATTGCCCGGGAGGTTCAGAGTCGGATTACGAATGCTGAGCGACGAATTCTCAAATTGGAGGTCAAAGAGAAATATGATTCGTGAACTGGAAATACGGTGGCAGTTTTGTTTGGCAAGCAAATCCGAAGACAGGGACCTTCAAGAGTGAGCTTGCCCTAGCTAGAAGCAGAACCCTTTGAACCTGCTGGTGGAAATTTCGGTGCTGTCGGGATCGATTCATGCTGAATGGTGATCGAGATGATCGAGTCAAAAAATGGTTTTATCTCTATGTTTCGTCCTGGATCGTGTTGTCCCATCCCGGTGAGCTCTTTCCTTTTTGGATCTACGTTTAATTTTCATGTATTACATAACGGAAAAAAATATGGGAGTGCCGTGGCTGCCTGGTAACGGTGTTCGCTTTGTAAGCGAATGGTCCTGGGTTCGATGCCCATCTCATCATCCAACGAGAAAGTTTAAGACTTAAAATACTTGAAATATGTAATATGAAATAAAAATCAAAGTCGCTCGAGGCGGGGTTCGATCCCCCGTTCTATGGATTGGTAAGCAAAAATGCTAACCACTGTGCCATCACGGCTTGGTAAGCTTTGACTGGAATTAGGAATACTATTACTATCAACTAAATAGGTGCTGGGTCTTTGTCCATTTGGCAAGGACCCGGAAGTTCTGAATAACGTTTAAATCCGATTGATGCAAACGTTCTTTAGGGCGGGGCTTGTCGGTTCAAGCTAAGGTACCTCGCGCACGGCTAGCCTGCGTAGAAATGGGTCACCGAAGTGACCGAAGCTCGGCAGAGCTAACACTATCCAAATGCCTATGCGAGTTATTTGCATGTATAGAATGTAAATCTAAAATACATGGAAACAACTCAATTTGTAAGAAGCGGCCGCGTGGCTCCGTTTGGTTGGTTGCACACACACACACACACACACACACACACACACACACACACACACACACACACACACACACAACATAAATATTTTTTGTAAGTGTCCACGTGGTTTATGGATGGTCCCATGGGACTTCGGATAATCGAATCACGAACAATTTTTTGTGTTTTTTTTTCGACCAAATTTTAGTCAAATTTGAATTATTGATTACAGCCCAGACTCGATTATCCGAAGGTTTGTATGGGACTTCGGATAATCAAACCATTTTATTTTTCATTTTAGCATAGTTTAGGGGTCATACCTAAGCTCGACAATAAAAAATTAGACATCGAAAAAAAAATCTTTTTCGTGATTCGATTATCCGAAGTGAAACTTTTCCGAGGCCTTCGGATAATCGAGTCTGGACTGTACCACAATCTTCCAACATAAAAAAAAGAACCAACAATATTTAAAATGAATATTATAAGAACGATCCTCGATACTCCCCAAACCAATAACTGAAAAAAGTAAAGTTTTCAAGATATGATAAGAAAAAAAAATTACGTACGCTACGTCCCTGTCCAAAACCCTCCGAGGTGACGAGGGGCAACAATTAGCTCCACGAGTCCGGGGCTTGCGAGACCCTTAAACTGTTTTCAAGAGCTGTTGTAGGGAAACAAAAAGAGGTCGCGACCAGGAGAGAGACTTTGCGGAAGAAACCGCCAGCGCCTTAAACCGGTTGTTGGTGCGGCGTGTGTCGCCCCGTTTGGAATGTTGGGGTTATTCGCAAAGTATAGGAGGTAGGAATAACCATATTGAATTGCGCCGTGATTACTTCAGAAGTCGCGCGCGTCATCCGCTATCAGGGAATGATGATTTTGTGTTGCAGATAAGTGACACTACTCCGGGACTGTTGGGTAATTAGTTCAAGAACACATGGAGCTCGTTATCTTATCAACCTGTCATTGAAAGCTGTTACTACTGTAGTCGACTCTATCGGCGCAGGTTTTTACGCGTGGAAGCCCGCGACGTTCGGATTTACGGAATCGATGATTCACTTAAGCTGATTTACACGTTCGAATCTGCTGGTCAGCATTAATCCCCGTCGTGTCTATAAATACGAGAAATGCTAGGAATTACACATTATTTATATTTACCCAGAAAGAACCGACGAGGGCCGGCGTTGGCTGTTGTTTGATCATGGCCCGAGAAATGGAGTTGATGAATGACACATGCTGCACATACGCAAACAGTGTAGCTTTAGAATGACTCACGCATTGTGTTCGACGACTTAACGCACTTCTTTGTACAGTCTTTTGAGCAGCTTAATATAGCCAAACCGTCGAAGCGTTACTCATCGATCGTCAGGGCTTGGAAGCCGCATTTTTGCGCCAATTCTTGTCCTTATTAGCATTTGGTTTGACCCTTGTCGAATCGATTTGCGTGTTTGCGTGTCGACCGGCAACTGGAATGCAAGAGGAACCATCACACACAAACCACAAAACAAAACAAAAAAAAAAAAAAAAACACCTGAACCATCGAGATCATGATCGACGATCGCGTTGACGACTATCGAGTAGAACAGGTTATAAACGCTTCACCGACTCATGTCTGCGTGCCGCCAGTTATACATATTAATTTCTTCTCGAACACAAAAAAAAAAATGAGAAGAAAAAACGCCACTCTGAAGGCCATCCGGTTTTTTTTCGACTGGTAGGTCTTATTAGCTTAGTTGGTTGTAGCAGGGGGGTATGATACCACTTGGTATAAGCTTAAGTCGCGCGAGATCGTGTGCCGACACGCCAACCGTGTTTGTTGTGACGATTTTTTGCCTGACTTGCGAGGTTGCAAATTGTTGCTAATGTCCGAAATACAAAAAGTGCTGAATGTTTGTTGAACGGCGGCGGTGTTGTTGATGTTGTTACGTAACTGCTTGGTGACTTCCAGCATTACGCCGCAAACTATGCGGAACGATCTTGATGGTGTGGTATTTTGCGTTGTTTATAAATTATTTGGCATTGGAGATGTTTTACAAAACCCAGACAAGACATTTTTGAGCATTTTTAAGTTTTTCGAAAATTTTCTCAATTATTGAGCAAGTAACTTGAGACAAGTTTAGAAGAAATCAATCATTCAAGTTTCAAATAACTATAATAATAATCAAACAAGCGATTAAACACAATTGTATAAATAAATAATTCCAACTAACAGCGTTCAAGTTCACCAGAAGGGCTATACCGGCATCACTTATTAGATCTGATAGCTCTCTCTCCCTCTCTATTTCCCGTCGACAAAGTGTCGTCGCACAGCACAATTTCCCCCTCTTTACAATTCGATCGACCTCAATTTGACTCGACGCGCTCAAATCGATACAGCTCGTCGTCACCCTAATATCCTTCCCCGATTGTTAAGGCACTCTGGTGTGTGTTTTGCTTGAAAAATTTATTCGATTTCCACAATTATCATCATTCGTCTCCACTCCGCACACCGTGCCTTCTGCCTCCTGTGACTCATGGCGGCATTACGAGGACACGCTAGTTCCAGGGGTGCAAACCTCCTCCTTGGTCAGATGATGTCGGGAACTTTCCCCCTCCTGAATGGCCCGAATTGTGTTGCTTCATTTGTTGAGATGGCCCTGTCAAGGCCGCATCAGGAAGAAACGATTATAGCCCAAGCCCACCTTTAGATAAGCTTCGAACTGAAAAATCATCATAAATTGTCAATTTTGGTTATACAGAAGCATTCTGAATTTATGACCGCTTTGCTGCATAATGGGACATGTTTTAACATTTTCAAATTTAGATGAATACTTTTAGATAAATTCAAAAAATCTAGTACTTTGTACGGATACTCATTAAAAAAAAATAACAAGTCTGTTTGTCCAATATTACACTTTTGACTTTTACGCATAATTGTCCAAACATGTTTTGTTTTAGTCAAGAGGAGTATAAACAATACATCCGTACAGTCATTAGCATAAAAAAAAATACCGTTTAACATTTAATGAAGAATCATATTTCGCGAAATAATAAAAAAACGATAATTTTTCAAAGTTCAAAAGATTTTTGAATAAACCCATCAGCTAAAACGCAAGGTTTGCATTAAAAAAAAATTAAAACAACGCGTTTGAAAATAATTTGGCAGCGTTTTCGCTAATAGACTTTTCTTTGTATTGTTTTTTGAATGAAATTCTATGTACTACGTATTTACGGTAATTTTGATTTTTTAAATTATTTAAATTTTTGGAAAAATCTCAAAACATAACCTAAAACAAAATATTTCCGAAAAGCTTGGAAAATGGCCTACTTTTACTTTTTGGACTTTGTAGACTTAGCTGAAATACGTCCTTTCAAGGTTTTTCTAAGTGTTACTACTTATTTAGCCCTCACTCTTTCGACTCGTGATATCTTGGAAACTACTTGTTGGATTTTCAATGATAATAAGTCTACTCTTGTTAAATTCTATGTTCTTTGTAATTATTATAATTCAGAAATTAAAAATGCAACATTTTAATATGTTCAAAATGAGCGTTCTAAGCCCTTTTAAATAGCAACTCGAGTTTCAAAAATTTCAAAATATATTTTTTTAAAAAAGGAGGAAATTTCTTGAAGGTTTAGTTTTTATGGAAGCTTGGGTCTGATAAAATGATAATAATGAGAAAAACTATTTTTTCACAAAATTTAAACCAAATAGTCTATTCTCAGTTTAAACTTTATGAGCTGTATCTAGTGCATCCAACCCGGGAATCACCCTGACAAAATTCCCGAGATTTTTTCGAAACCGGGAGTTCCCGAATCCCGGAATTTTCATATTTTGTCCCAGGAATTCCCGAAATTAAATAAAATCAGATTTAGGTCTGAAAATTCAGTTTTGGTTGTGGAAATTCAATACTACACTGAAATAACGAAAAAGTACAAAATTCCTATGTTCTAGGATATTTGCCTCCATTCCTAATTTAGTAATAAGGTTTTTGAGATTACTAAATTAGCGATAAGAATTTTAGAGCATTACAATTTGTATTCAACATATATCAGCATTAAATTGGATTTTTGGGGAAAATTGTTTAGATTTTAGCTTACAGATCCGCAAAATGCCTAGCGCTTTTTAAATATTTTCTATTAAATTTAAAATATAAAAAAAAAAACAGGGAATTACAATTACATATTTCGATGATTTTAAATTTGAAAAAAAAATAACACAGCTTTTTTAAACTTTTTTGACTTACCCAAACATGCTGAAAATGATTCTAAACACAGGGGAATGCATTTTAAATTGATTTCAGTTGACTACAAATAAATTTCCATTGAAAATTTAAACTTTTTTGAAAAAATATAACATAACTTTTCGGGTCGACAAAACAATATGCAAAATTTATGTTTTTTTATGACAAAATATACATTTTTCAAAATAAGTGATTTTTGAACATCTAACTATTAGTATTTTTGAGTTTTTTTAGGGAAAGGTAGGTCTGCTGGATACCCTTAGTACAAACTGAAATAAAAAAAAGTACAAAATTGCTTCCATTCCTTATTTAGTAATAAGGTTTTTCAAATTACTAAATAAGGAAAAAAGGCAAAATTCCTACAATATGTATAGAAATTTTGTTCTTTGTTTTATTTCAGTGCAAGTAAGCGATAAGAATTTTAAAGTATCACAATTAGTATTCAACATATATCAGCATTAATTTGGCTTATAAGGAAAAAATGTTAAAACAGATCCGTAAAATGCCTAGCGCTTTTTTTTATTATTTTCTATTTAATTTTATATATTAAAAAAAAACAGGGAATTATAATTACGTATATCTATGATTTTAAATTTGAAAAAAATAAATAATTTGAAAAAAAATAAAAAATAAAATAAAAAAAAATACAAATTTAGACAGCTTTTTAAGACAATTTGTTTGCAAAAGATTCCCAAAAAAGTGTCCACGTGGTTTATGGATGGTCCCGAAACAGATTTTCGAATATTCACATGCCAATTTTGTATGATCAGTTCGAAAAAAAGTTTAATCAGCATAGTCTAAGCAGAAAAGACATTTTTACCGAAAACCAAGCTTGTATGTTTTCAGAGTCTTATTTGTTTCAAACTGCCATTTTCCACTCGCAGATCGACGATACGTGCCGCATCGTTCGTCAACCGGTACCTGAGATGATGATCAACACCAGCTTTGCACGTGCCGTTCTGAATCCACACTAACTCATCTGTGTGATGTACCTACACCTTTTTTTTGTTGTTCATATTCAAGCTCTGCCCGACTGATAACAGTCCTTGACAGGGTTTTATACCCGCACTGAATTGCTCACCCCGTAACAGTTTATTATGGTTGTTGTGTTTGTCAATAAGTGCTGTACTCTTTCCCCCTTCTTTTTGTTGCGTTCGAGTGTGAGTTCCGTCCGCTGGGACGACTCCTCTGTACGAACATCATCGACATTAGGCCCCTCTAAACCATGGCGATAAATGATCTTGTTTTCCAATGGTTAACGCGCCACTTAGTCCGCGTGGAATGATATTTTTGTTTTATTGCGTCCTCTCTGTCACCGAGTAGTAGTGGTGGTGGTGGTGTGGTATCGGGGATTCAGAGTTGTTGGTGTCGTCGTGGTTCGGCTTCTGAATGGCCTTTTTTGAAGGCTGTACTTGCTGCTTAGGCCCCTGTACTTTGAAGTGTGACGTCGAAAGGGGGTGAATTAATTGTATACATTCTGTTTTGAATGATATTTACATACAAAAGTCTTTTGACGAAAGGGGTTGCCGTAATAATCGCAGAAAATGTTATTTCTGTTTGTAATTATGGATGGTTTCCTCTGTGATTGCTGGTTGGGTTTATGTTGTCACAATTTAACTGCAATAAGTCGTCACTTTGTCGCTCGATAGTAATTCAATTAGTGCGCTCACAAAGGTGGTGAGCAAGGCAAAATGTCTGCCATTTTAAGAGTATCAAGGCGAATCGGTCAGTTCGTGCACATGTGTATCGGTTTGTTGTCTCCTCATGCTTTATTAGCATACTCGTGCTGCCGCTCTCGTTTGTGAGAATTATACACGCACACGAGCGCCATACGTAGAGGTAATTGCTTCGGCAAAGTGCTTCTACGATCCGATGGTTGACTTTTTGCTGGACGAAGTTTAGAGTAGCGTTTTTTTGTAGTTTTTTCTCAGAGTTTTTCGTAAATATTGTGCTTATACGAAGCATATTCCTCGGTGACACGCGAGAGAGTGTTTCTCATCATGAGTGTGTTTCATTTACATTCGGAATTGAAATTATAAAATTCTTTTATCGTCCGCGTTTAGGTCGATTTCTCTTGTCTTGGTTTTGCCCCCTTTCCATTCGTTTCCTCAGCGTTACTTCTTGGATTTGTCCCTTCTTCTTCTTCCCGACGTTTCGACCCCTTTCCATGCCCCTTTATGATGATGTCTTCTCTCGATAGGGTGATCGCCAAGCGGGTAATTTTTATTGAACAAACTTACACCCGATACTTTGGTGAGTTGCCTTCTTCCTTCCCCGCGTCGTCCACTCGTTCGGCGCGAGTTTCTCACACTTTTGTGTGTTTTTATATGCACGGAACCAGCGCGCTTCCGAGCAGGGTGTATTGATGACTTCTCTCTCCGAAGTTGAAGTTTGCGGAGAGTCGCCTTGCATTGCGCGTCCTTGCCGCTCGTCGTTTTCTTTTGCATTCTTTTGCTCTTATGCTCAATCCGCTCTCTCTCAGCGCGTTTGTACTCTATTCGATTTGTTGTACAATCACTTCTTCTTGGACGGCGGCGGTGATGCGTTTTGTGTTAAATGTGGGAGATTTGTACTCTCAAGTTGGTATGTCGGTATGGAAGTAGCAAAAAAAGGCAAAACGGGGGTAATTAACGTTCCCCCTGTTGTGTGTTGTGGGGTGGATAGAGTGTGAGGAGCGTTTTGTGCCAGTATTTGTGAGAGATTGGGTTGGCTGGCGCGCGGATACGTTCCACTGGGTTTCGCTTTTGACTTTGTACAGTCGTCAAATTATTGAAATTATAACTGCAACTCCGAGTGATTTCATTTAGATTTCTTTTTTGGTGCGAGGGGCGAGCTTGATGCTAAGGGGGTTCGATTTGAATGAAGTTTTCTGGTGGGATCTGATCGTTTCTATTTTGGCTTGAAATGGTTACACGGAGAAAAAAGAGTTCCCAAAATCGTGAACAAGCGTTCATGAAAATAGGAACCACAAACAAAGTGTTCAAATCTCATGGTACGATTTCGAAAAACGTACCATGGAATTTGAACACTTTGTTCGTGGTTCCTATTTTCATGAACGCTTGTTCACGATTTTAGGAACTCTTTTTTCTCCGTGTATGTTGAAATTGTAGCATGATCTTCTCTTTTTACGTATTTATTGAAAAAATCATCATTGGCGTTAAGGCTCTATTTTCAACACAATCCAGACTTAATTAACCGAAGTTTCGATTATCCGAAAAAAAATTAAAATACTTTTGACAGGCGTACAGTTGCTTTCCAATCATTAGTTTTAAAAATATCGAGGTATTGACGGAATTTTTTCCCCAAAAAAACATTGGTATTTCATGAAAATTTAATATGGTTTCAAAGGAGTTCAAACATGCTTAATATGTTTACCCTAGTAACATTTTAGGTTTTAAGTAGGCCATAAAAGCCTATTTAGGCCGTATGAGGGTTTTCAGGACCATGATAAAACCTGTAAGTTTAAAAATGTTACTAGGGTATAAACGCGGGAAAATGCATTTTAACTGGTTTTCAGTTGGTTAAACTTTAATTTGCATTAAAATTTAGAAGTTTTTTCCAAAAAAAAAATTGTCTGCCCCCTGATTTTTCAGGCCAACTTTGAAGAAGGGGGCGACATAAACTTTGAAAAATATTTGCAACGGCCTTAATGGCCAGAAATCGTCTGAAGTATCATAAAACGTCATATAGGTAATCAAAAGACCTTCCAAAGCGTCGCCGTCGTGCTAACTTGTCGTACCTGCATTTTGGGCCTAATTGAGTTAAGAACGCCATTTTGTGCAGCTCACAATGCCTTACCTTTTGACTTTCACAGATCCCCAAAATTCGATTTCAATCCTGAGTTATTCAATAAAAACCTAAAAAAGCTCCGTGCATTTTTGTCGCTTTTTATATGGTAGAAGTTTCAATCTTGTCATGCTATCTTAACACAGCCTGAACATTGATGTAAGTACGACAACTGGCCAAAGGGATATCAAGTCAGAACGCGTTTGGCACACGTACATGCCCGACTAATGTAAATATTTTTAATCATTACTCGGGACTCAGGCAACCAAATTCAACCAAAACTCGGGGCAATGCACAAAATGGTCAACCAAACAAAACGTGTTTGTTATTGTTTACATTGGGTGCACTCGTTTTTGTTTATTCAAGGTCAAACATTGAAACGCGTTTTTCTCGGAACGTCAAAAAGCAGCGTACGGCATAATAGCACGACAGCGTCGAAATGATACTATCATTTTGATCTGGTAATCCTGTCTCAAGTTACTAATATTTATTTATGGATCTCTCTTATCTGAAAGTTTAGAGATCTGTCAAACTTGTTTAGAGTTATGAATTCTTACGTGGTATTAATTGCACTTTACTAAAGCCTACTTTGGTTTTAGTGGCTCCGTATCAAAAACTAAGTTTGAAATCAGATGTCAATTATTTTCGGGGCTTTTGTGTGACCCATTTTTGATAAGGAGTGAGGAAGGCATCAACCACATAGGTTGTTTAAGTAAGTTTTGAGAGGGAAATAAAAATGAACATCTCGTGTATTTTCTTAAAAACCGTTCTGATTAAATTTTAGGCAAATTACTAATCACCAAAGCAATCATTATTTTATTAAACACACTCCAAACAGTTTGTTTTTCAATTTCCTCAAATCAAACCGGGTTGTGAAATCCAAAACCCAGAACGCTCCCTCTTGTTGATTTCACAACTGTACCTCTATCATGGTCACACAATGTTTGTATCAAACCCCTCGTTTTGGGAAAATTGATTACTCATACTCGCGTGGCCCCTGCCCTATCCGCTGTCCTGACTTTGTCCTTTTTCCCGATCGAACACGTCCTTGCATGCTCTCTCAAGGTAGCGGCGCCCATTCGGAGATATCCGCGCTGTTCGGTAACGACTCCATACTCTATACGAGTTGATAGGGTGACGTAATCCCAACGCGCGCGACCCCTCTCCAGTCCAGATAGCTGTCGTCGTCGTCGTCGTCTGAGCAACACAACCACACAAGGATGCTTTGGAATCGTTTTGTTGGTAGAGTCGTCGTGATTGACACGATTCAACCACCAACGTGTGATGTATGTAGATTGTAGATATATCAAGAACAGGAACGCACGTGGTTGTGGAAAAGAAGCGGAAAAGTTCGGGAAAATGTGAGTGAATCCCACGCAAGTTGAGGGCGAAGAAGGCGTGGGCATTTTGGAATAATTGACGAACAAATGACGCTCGTTGGACTGACACAAGTGGGTTGACGGAGGAATTGAGATGCTTCCCCAAACGGCTCTCGATTGACGTCAGTAATGAATTTTTAATGAAGTCAGGTTTTGCGCCGAGAAATCCCTTTTGGATCAATGTCATTCAACCTGTGGGTTGTGAATCACATATGCAAGCACGCGACATCGCGGTAGCTACAAATTCAAATTACAAAAAGTCATTGAATCAAAACTGACTGACTGGCCACGTTACGGGTCGTCGACGACGCTGTTTGTCTGTCGTAACATTAGCTCAAATGTCGTAAAGCACGTAGGCACCAAATTTTTTGCGCCTCAAATGGCATTTATAACCCGAACCCCTCGTCGTCGCCGTTAGTACCAATTTAACGAGAAGAATAGGTAGAAAACATGACACTCTACCCATACATCAACATCACCGCAACCTCACGAAAGGTACTCCAAGGCAATAAACACGGACCAACAGGCAAACCCCAGGTGGGAAGGCAGGGAGGAGGAGGTGAGAGCAGAGGCAAAGGGAAAGAAATCAAGCGGTACCCATTCGTATATATCCACAATCGGAATGAGCTAGATACAATACACACCAGCGTTTTGCATCACCTTTACAACCGCGCAGAGAGCAACAACAACAAGAGATACCGCCAACTTGTGCGATCGACGCGCTTGATTATTCGTGCTCACCGTGTCAAAGCACACTCCGCGACACAACACCACGCGCTCTCCAAAATCCCAAACACTCTCTCATTAACTGCACAGTCGCTCTCTCTCTCTCTCTCTCTCTTTGCTCTCCGCCAAAAATGTATGATCGTCTGGCCGCGCCGCAACGACATCGTGTTGGCGTTGTCGTTTTACACTTCATCCAATTTCAATCCATTACTATACAAAGCAGCCCCGAGAAGCATCGTGAAACTTCGTGTCATATCAGGTCTGCTGACTGACGAACTGCATGCTTGAGGAAAACACCGTAAGCGTAAGCGGGCTGACGGTTGTGGCTGAGGAAAAGTTTTGTATTCTGTAGCTTAAAATCTTCATTGTATTGCTACACAGAAAAAAATAATGTAAATTTGGAAGCTGAAATTTTTGAAGGTTGAATATTACCTCTTTTATGATGTAATTTTACCTCAATTTAAACTAAAAAAGTGACATTACACCAGAAATGTGGTAAAATTACACATTTCCAGAGGTAAAATTCTCTGGTTAGTTTGCAATACGTCGTAAGAGCCATCGCGACCTCAGACAATTATTTGAACTTTTCTCTGAAACAAACCAAATTTTCATTGTGTTTCAGTAAAGAGCCTTTAGAGGACGTGCAGATGAACAATTCAAAGCATTTTTGAATTTGGGAATTCGTAATTTGAACGAGAACCAATCGAAAAACTGCTTTGTTTACAACTGGCGCTTAGGACCATTTGAAAACTAACCCGAGAATTACACATTTTTTCTGACATAAAAGATGTACCCCTTCCCAGATGTAATATTACCATGATTTTTTTTCTGTGTATCATGAATTAACCTTGTAACAGGCATCCAAGGGTCCTATTGCTCAAACAGGACTCATTCACTCGCGATCACAAATCGAGCGCGACGAAAAATTGTTCTGAAAAACTCACTTCAACACCAATCGCTACCGAATTCTATCTTCGCTCTCCCTCTCACTCTAATCGGGTAGTACAGCGAATGGCTCAGAGAGGCTGATTGCGCTATGTCGCTCAAAACTGACTCGAAATATGCTGCGATCGGCTTTGTGTTGATCATTTATTTAACTGCTTAAAATTAATGTTATCCAAAATGTTTTGCAATTTTGAAAATAACACAATATCAAAGGCAGATTTGACAGCCATTTCCACCATGCCAAATGTAAATTGACGGCCAAATGAGCGCCTCACGACCATTTTGTTAGATTTTCTCCTCCCTCAATATATTCGCTTGTGACTCGGGTCAACGGACGGAGTAGGCAGAGAAATTCACGAAGTGTTTGATTCGCTGGGTGAAGCGATTGACCAAGACGCAGGCAGCTAGCGTATCGTGTTCGCTAGCGAATGGTTGCGCGCTCCCTACGGCAAAGATTCGTTCAGCGGTGAGTGAGTGATTTCTGGTGTTTCAGTCGGAAATCAGGACCCTTGCTTGCATCCCAACATCGTGGCTTGTTTGGCACGTCGACGAGAAAAAACAACGACTCTATGTATACACAGTAACCTTCCCAGATGTTATGTTACCATGATTTTTTTTACTGCTTTAGCTTGTTTGAAATTTCACAGCAAACATTTTTCCCTCTGAGAAAATGCAATTTCGACACTCCTATGCCGGGATAATTCAGTTTTAGTGAGGAAAAACTGCCAATTTTTGAAATTTCTCTGAATTTAGAAGCAAGGCCTACTAATTAGGGGAGAGTGGGGAGACTTGATCCCCGGGGACACTTGATCCCAAGCCTGTATCTCGTCAGCATGTGGGTAAAACATTTCACGGCGTGTTTTCTGGGCAACCTTAAGGAGAAAAAATAGTCATCACTACTTTCAAAAGTGTCTTATAGGAAATTTTCTCAGCTTTCCAATGCTTCTAAGAGCGAAATGTTTCATTGGGAAATTTCTGAGATATCTCTATTTGATTTTTTTTCTTTTAAAATCCTTGATCATTTATTGGAAACTTTTAAATAACAGTCCAGGAAACTTGTCAAATGATGTGTTTCGTGTGTATTTTACTGACCAAAATGTGCAAAATAAGACAAGAAACAACTTTGTAGAAGGTTGCAAACCGGTAAACGTTTTGGAAATTTAGTTTTAACCGAATTTTTGAATATGTGGGATTTATTCAAATAATAAAATAATAAAACCGAATTGAAATATTATTTTTACAAGAACAAATAGGTTATTACATAATTGTTGTATACAAATAACACCGGTCTGCTCTGATTCAGCTTGGAATTAGCTGATACAACCGAAATTTCTACAGGTTTGAGATTGATAGGGTATTACGAGATTTTTATGAATAAATATCATATTTCCTTAATCAAACACTAACTAGTTGCATGGATACAAAACATGTTTTATACTCGAAATTATACCGCAAATTACCGTTGCTAGCTTTAGGAGAAATACTTTTCATTAGTATGAAATGATTTTTCAGTTTTTTTTTGTATTAAATGATCAAGGAATTAGCAATATTTTAAAAGTTTATCAGACTCTCATATTCAATCTCATCATAAAAAATATATATGTCTTGATTTTTGTTAAAATAGTTTGGAAAGAAAGTTCCAAGAAGAAAGATTTTTTTTTAGTTAAAATACTATTTAATTTTTGTTCAATCAAAAATAAATGTTTGTGACGGTGTTTTCAGAATTCTGAATTGGAAGACTCGAGTTTTATTGCTACTTTTAAGTGCATTTTCTACAGAAAACATTTTATAAAATTTTACCTTTATTTATACTCATGAAAATATGACTTTTGAAGCTTGCCACAGTAATATGTAGTACATTTTCGATTTCAAATCATATTTGTATTTATGTTCCAGGTTAATATTTGCTTAAGAAAATATCAAATTTATTCATTAAAATTCAATAATACCATTAACAATCACAAACCTGCCAAAGTTTCGGTTGAACAAGCTAAATCAGAGTAGACACGTGATATTTGTACACAAAAAATATGTAATTTTCAAATAATTCTTGTAAAAAATACATTTTTACACTGTTTTATGATTTTAATTTCTAAATAAATCCCATATATTCAAAAATTTAGACAAACACAATTTTCAAATTGTTTAGCGGTTTGCAACCTTCTACAAAGTTGTTTCTTGTCTTACTCATCAAAATGTGCAAACATTTTGATGAGTAAATGACTCATGAAACACATCATTTGATAAGTTTTCTGAACTGTTAGTATAAAGTTTCCAATAAATAATAAAGGAATTTAAAACCAAAAAACTTAAAATAGAGATATCTCAGAAATTTCCCGATGAAACATTTCGCTCTTAGAAGCATTAGAAAGCTGCAAGAATTTCCTGTAAGACACATTTGAAAGTGGCGATGACTATTTTTTCCTGATAAGGTTGTTCTATAAAACACGCCGTGATTTAGCTTTGTTCTAGAAAGTTGTGCGAAATTAACTAAAACTCATTGTAGAAAACAAAGAAAAAAATTAAAAAATGTTTAGATTGAGTAACACACATTTTTCTAAAAAGTGCTGCAAAAAACTTCGAAGAGATCTTTTTTCTTTATTTTGATAAGTATGGAAAACACTCAAAAATTATTCAAAAAAATATTTTTTCTACATGAATTGTTTGATAAACATATCAACTCCAAAACCCTTACGCAAAATGCGTTTAGGGAGACTTGATCCCTGCATTTTTACAGTCACTGGAATCAGCCTCAAGATTAAAGAATTGGGCTGGGTTTTCGTACATAGTTTCTTTTAGTATAGTTGTACATAACTTACTGCAGTTTGAACCATTTTTCAAATGTTTTGTAAACAAAAATTATCAGCTTTTGTAAACATGCTCAATTTTGGTCTAAAAAAGAAAATTTTAAGTTTTTAAATATTTTGCATGCTAAACTTGTTATATTTTGAACACAAACGTACAGGTTTAATGTGAAATTGCTGTATCTTATAGAAAATTAAAAGTATGGATGAATAAGAAACATTTTGCTTAAGATTTTTTCAAAATGATGAAAGGGGAATTATCTGGTGAAATACCCTTATCAGCCAAACATAGTTGAATGTTTAAGCTTTCAATTCATGCAAAAAGTTTATAGTTTTATGAGAAATTGACAGAGTTTTGTGCGATACAAAAAAAGGGGATCAAGTCTCCCCACTCTCCCCTACACGACGTTGCAAGCATATGCAGGTCAGGGTATGCTTTCTTATAGTAATATAGTAATTTTGGAATCTAATTTCGTGTAAACAGAGTTGTAATTAAGGACTGATTAAAAAATAGATAAATCTAAAAAATCTGATGCATTTTTTATAGTTGTAACATATATATTTTTTAATGAAAAATGTTTGGAAATGCCTTTTAGAACCTATTTTTAATTTAAACTGAAAAATCTAATAAATTTATTCAAATGTAATCGCTTTTCCTAAAATTCTCCTGTTTCTTCTTTATATATTAGCTAAAGCCCTGCCAAATTACAAAATTATTTTACTTTATTTTGAAATGTAGAATCAAATTTGCAATCGAAAAGTATTCAGGGGAAATTTTGATATTGTGCGCCGTTTTCCAGTTACAGCCAATAAAAATTAATAAAACGTTAAATACGTAACATTGCCAACTATCTATATTTTTCAATTTTGTTTAGTATTTGACTGTTTTTTTAGAAGTCCTCAACAAAGGTCGTTTTTCTACACAATTCCTCATTTTTTTCTTCTTGTAGTTCGTGTCCCAACTGGACATTTCAAAATTGTCAATTTGGCACCTGTCTTATAATTATTTTATAATTAATGTTGTCTTTAATTTCTTTATCAGATCAAAGTCCAGACCACGAACGAGTTTCTGCAACTAATTAAAAATCGTGGAACAATCAGATTACGATGAAAACGTTTCCTAAGTTCACTTTAAATGCTGTGATCAAACCATAATAAATTCAAAAATCTACAGTTTTTTTTTGCGAGATTAGAAACATGGTTTAACATTAAAATCCTTTTCGCAATAGATTCTTCAACATGATACAGTCCAGACTCGAATATTCTATGGTCTTGGCAAAATTGTATCTCTAATATGATTTAGAATTTTTTAATCAAAGATGGCGACCAAAATAGCGGTGATGGATTATATTGAAAAAGTGCAATATAAATTTAATAGGCAATCAATCATTTTGAATTAACTAAAATGGGTTCGCAGAACTCGAAAATGTTAAAAAAGAAAATAAAAAAAATAAGAAAAAACTTTTTTTTTGTTCGAGATTCGATTGTCTGAAGTTCCATACAAACCTTTTGATAATCGAACTTCGGATAATCGAAACTTCGGATCATCGAGTCTGGACTGTATCCATTGATAGCTGATGCGTTCGAACAGTTGAAAAATCGGATTTTACCGTAAAACTTGTTGAATGTTGATGTCAACCTTATCAATTCTTGACCTTTTGCATGACTTCCTTTTCCTCACAATGAGCAAGTCACGTGTTTACGCTCGCGGGCGCACGAGCCATGGGTATTTTCCGCTTTACGTACGTTTCTTTTTTGCTTTTGCTTTTTCGTCGTTGTTTATTTTACTATCGTCAGCACCAGCAGCTCTCCTTTAAATATGTTTCTCTCTCTGCTGCTGCTGCTGCTGTGTATGGATTTAATTTTTGTTTCTTTATTTGTAAATTATTTTCGCTTGATTGTGCCTCATCTTTCTCTCTCTTTCAGGCACACACGAGGTTATGAGCGCGCAAATTCGAGTGTGAGCTCTTCTGAGCATCGATGGCATATTCGTGTGGTCGGGTCGCATCAATACAGCGATAACAAAAGGCGTTTCGTCGGGGAGGGTGGGCCACCAGAAGAGCATGGTGCTGCCGCTGAACGTTGACTGCTATTTTGCGGTGAGTGATAGTCGCCCGACTTGGACTAATAAGATGGTGTTTGTGATGGGATTCATAAAAAAACGAGTGGCATGGCATATCTCAATGAGAAGAGGAAGTGGGGAATGGGGATGGGAAGGGAAATGTATTTTATGTATCGGAAAAGAGAACTCATTCAACGAGACTTTTCGATTGCTCTGGTAGTTTCGAGGTACTTCTTTTTCTGTTATGTTGTTTTATTTTTTTGAAATATTTTATTTTTCTTACACGTTGCTCTTTTGTTTCCGTTTGGCTTGCAGTTTTTGTCTTGAATAAACGAGAGAGAGAGAGAGAGGGCCGTTGTTTGAACTTTGCAGAATTTGTAATGCAAAACAGGGCAAAAGTGCCTCGTTGCACATCTTGGGCTTGGACATGCCTGGTCTGGTCGCTAGTGTATGACCCAAGGGCATGGGACACAAACTCTTGAAAGTATAATCGCTTTTGTGTACGAATGCAGTCGACGCAAACACACTCATTCACTTACTTACTCTTAAAACACACCGAGAGTGACTCATGGCGCGTACGCGTTAATGGCGCGTTAATTACTTGTCGTCGCCATATTGGTTGGGAACGAGAATTTCATAATTTTTAAATTGCCAACGAGTTGAACAGCGCGCCAACTGCATATTTGAGTCGCACACCTTAAGGTGTTGGAGCGTCAAATCATTCAAGGCGAAAGGTCAAATAAGCCACAAAAAAAAGCATCAAAAGTATTTTCTAAATAACTTTTGCAAACCCCATTTCCTTGTGGTCAAAACGACGATATAGGTAAATGAGGTTGAGACAATTTACGACAATTTCTCACACGCTCACCACCAACCCGACCCGAGAGTATCGATCGCATGTTTTTCGATACTCATCCCGCCGACCTCGTGGAGTGTCGAAAAGTTGGTGAAGTAAGAGGCAGGAGAGGAGAGGAAATAAAAGGAAGGACGGTGAGCATTTGAGTTCGTCATCCATAGCGCGCATACACACACGATGCTTGGCGAAAAATCCACTTATAAGGTGCAGGCAAAAGTGGCGGCCAGTGGCGTGCTGGAATCACCTCTGGGGATTTCATCTGATCGTTGATTGGGGAAGCTTTTTATGGGAATAAATATTTGTTTAAATCTAAATGATATAACTTTATACTACTCAGGATACCGTGGAGAATTTCCCTTGTCCTGTTAAAAAAGTCAAGCATCAACAATTCCCGACTTCCAAATCCTCTATCCTTGGTGTCTCTGGTGTGCAGTGGAGATGGAAGCGACCTGCAATGGACGGTTGTCATGGAGTTGAGAAAATATTTTCCATGCAAAAATGATCGAGTTTTATAGCTTTGATGAAAGATTTTTCATTTTTTCCGATTTTTCTCAAACAAACTTCACCTTCAAATATAAAATTTAATGAAAGGCCCATATTCTGGGCACCCTACTGTCCAGTCAGCTGGTTCCAACAACATTTGCAAACATGTTCTACTTCGATCGTATGGTGATATGTGTTAGCAAATACTTATTATCAACACGTAGAGTAGTCAATTCCCCTATCGTCTGTCGGATACCAGTCACATTGCACATTTCTTCAGTTGTTCTACTAAAATGACCCCATCGAGATGGACCGCACTGATCTTTACGATCACATTCTACTCTTTTGGTACGGTTTGTCATCGAAATAAGGTAGACCTCTTATTGTCCACCATCGAAGAGCAGGCAGCAAAAGAAACGGCAATTCCGGATTGCATCTTCTACAGCGTTACACTCAACAATCACTTCAGAGGTATTCTAGAGCGTGTCATGCAGTCTCCGAGGTTGGCACTGATTCCCAAATATGTCATCAATCGAAAAGTGAAGCTTCACTTTGAGGTGATACCAAGAGAACCGCTGATGATGTTAATTTTGGCCAGAAATATGCCAAAAGCTGATAAAATAATCAACGAGACTTTGCTCGCCTTCAATCCAAACACTAAAATCGTTATAATGCTTTCAAGCATGGAAAGCAAAACTTATAATCACTCTCAACAAGTAATGAAACGTCTGGGATTCTATAATGTGGTTTATTTGAGTTTATACCTCAACAGATCAAGTTTAAACATTAGCCAACGAGAATTGAAAGTGGAAAATTCAATCAACTTTGGCCTGAGGCGTAACCGTAACGGAGAACCTATAACATATTCCAGCAGAGTAGAACCGAAACCTTTCGATCCAACGGTACAGCTGATTCAGGAAACTGGAATTTATACAAATTCAACAACGCAAGAGCTGAAACATTCGTGCATGTTAAGCTTTTATGATTTGTTCGATGATTGCTTTTTTAAACATTTAACAACACACAACGTAAGTATGGACACTAGTATCTATTCCATGAAACGTACTGCAAAAAGAGATTTTGGCTTTCTTCTCTTGCATTTTCCAGTCGTACAGGTTGTTCTGGTTCCCAGATCGCAAAGAAGTGTGGTGGAACTGTTTGTTTTACCATTTAAGTGGGAGGTGTGGATTATTCTAGTGTTACTCCTCACAGTGGTTAAAGTTGTTTCAGTTATGAGGCCTGCCTGTTTCCATAATGATCCCATTCTGATTTCTGTTTGTGGATTTGAACGACGAAGTCTTTACCGTGTGAACCGTTTTGAAAGAACTGTTTTGATTTCCTTGATCGTGTTAATGTTTATCATGAGCTGCGCTTACGAAACCAAGATCCTTTCAATGTTAGTGGACAAACCTGTGAGTCCAAAGATCGACACTTTGAAGGACCTTCTGAAGTCAGGCATCAAGATCAAATCGAATTTGCTACTAAACCCTGACCACAAGAGAAATAGATTATTACATGGGTTACTAACTAACAGTAATGATACTTTAAATGAAATGGACAAGCAACATGCGTACATTGCTACGAAGGACGTCGCTGATGTTTTGGTGCCATTGTACAATAACGTTCATAAACGTACCCATAGATATAGTATAATGGAACAAACTCTCGGAACATTTGTGCAATCCTTTAGTTTTCCGATTAGAAGTTCATTGATGGATCTTTTTGGTTATACATATTTTGCCTTTATCGAAAGTGGTATTTGGAATGTTTGGAACGCTAAACACACTGCATCTATATTTAAATTCAGTTATTTGCCCTCGGAAGATGTCCTTCGCTTTTCGGATCTCGTTCCAGCGTTTATAGCTCTTATGTTTGGATTAATTTTAAGTTTACTGGTGTTTGTTTATGAAATAGGTTTGCACAACTTGGGAAAACTAATGTACCGAAAATGTAAAAATCAGTATCGAATTTAAGTATTTCAAATACTTTACCCGATGACTCATTACGCAATCTCTCGATCACACGTTCGATATAAAAATTGCTCTTATAGTTTAAACTCGTGTACCGCTTCAGTTCGCAAAACTGTCCCATATGCATTTTAATCACTTTTGAGTTAATGATTCTGTCTGGTTCTAAATCTAATGAACATTTTTAAAAGTTAGTGCTTTGCTCCAGAAAAGCCGATAAAATCTCACTACAGTCCAGACTCGATTATCCGAAGCCTCGATTATCCGAAGTTTCGATTATCCGAAGGTTTGTAAGGGACTTCGGATAATCGAACCACGAACAAATTTTAAGCCAAATTAAAGCCTATAAAATTAAAACAATGCATTTTTTCAATATTTCATCACCGCCGTCTTGGATTTAAAAATTCAAAATCACTTTAGATTAGTTTGGGGTCGAACTGAAGGTCAAGAAAAAAATAAGACAACGAAACAATTTTTTTTCGTTATTCGATTATCCAAAGTGAAATTTAGCCAAGGCCTTCGGATAATCGAGTCTGGACTGTATTTCGTGAAATTCTCACACAAAATCTTAAGAGCGAGTATTTCACCAATGTGTAACAGGTCGTATCGAGGTGCTCCGATCTAGACGAAATTTTCAGCGTTTGTTTGTCTATACATGAGAAGAACTCATGCCAAATATGAACCCTCTACGACAAAGGGAAGTGGGGTAAAACGGACTAGACATCCAGACATCCAGGATTTGTAAAACTTTTTCTCATAGCTTTTGCAAATTACTGTTAAAAATTGATTGTCAAAATTGAGAAAAATGTTAAAATTGAGACCAAAAGTGCTGCTATGGAAGCCTACAGGGCAAAAAACTAAAGTTGTAAAATGTTTGTTATTATGGATTTCACTGAGATGTTTTGAAACATGCACAAAGCAAAACGGTCATCGCCCAGGAAAATGAGTTCACTGCGCCTGCAAATGTGTTCACTGTGCCAGCAAATGTGTTCACTGCGCCAGCAAATGTGAGTTCCGGTGAGGATATGGTTAAAATTCTCTCAAATCAACGGTGGGTGTGGGGTAAAATAGCCAAATGGCATTTATGTTTTGCTTAAAACATCGACATTTCCAAGACATTAATAAATGATTTCAGCATAAAATGTAAATAAAAGATGTGTTTGACACATTCTAGCGAGAAGTTACAACGGTTAAACCGTTATTTTTTCAGTTTTTTTTTCCTGTAACTCATAAATTTCAAAGAAAACATCTCAATATTTATACAGATTCTGAAAGAACGTTAAATTTGTCATAAGAATCAACCTCGGGCTTAGGATTTTTCGTTGTCAGTTGTCATTTCTGTTCTACGAGCAAATATGTTGCGTGACGTTACAACGGTGGGGAATTTTGTTATTACAATATTTTTTTTGAAAAGGCTGTGGTTCTGCTCTGTTAATCAACATAAACTAGAATTTTTTTATATAACAAGGGAAACGATAACTAGGTGTGTTGGTCCGCACCGGGTTCTGAACAGCGGTTTCACGACGTCGAGGATTGATTAGGGCGCACGCAAACCAACTGCGATCGCGAGCAGCAACTGACGAACCAGTAGTTCGAGCCGAGACCGACCTACCACTAAACGTGCTGTTGGAGAAGTTTAGCGTGAACCGGACTGGAGTTGAAACATATGCTGATCCTGTTGGAGAGGAGCTTGAAGAGATGCCGCTCGAGCAGACAACGGTTGCTGAGGATCTACTTCTGGTTCCTAAGGAGGTGATGGCCGTTCCAGGGCCGTCACGTCCATCAAACCCGGTAAAATTCACTTAACTGCAGTAGTTCGGTCTCTGGCCAATCTCCCAAAAGATAGGAAAGAAGGGGAAGAAGAACATCAACTACAATATACCTGCTCCTGCTCAACAGAGATTGACTGATTCTGCTCAACATCATCCATCTCGTGACGGCGTCCACCCTGGAAAGCCTGCTGGATCGTTGTCGTAAGCCGAGCATCGTGGGACACCGGCGCAGAAGATTCCGAAGAGTACGAAGAAGAGGACGAAGATCGGTGGTTATCACCCTCGAATGCAGGCTTCTTGATCCTCTTTGACACTGCGTCTTGACGATCCTGGCGAATGAAAAATAAAATAAAAGGAAAAAAAAGTATTAGCCGTGCGTGAGTCAGTTTCATTGCGCTAGAAATACCTGATCATTTTTCCGGCGGAAAACGGATTCCGGTCTGGTCCGGAAACTGGACTCCGATCCGGTCCGGTCGTGCAAACTTGCTCCCTCGCGCGATTCGTCGCGGCGGAACCTGCGTTCCGATCCGGTTTGGTCGAGCAAAAATGGCACTTTCTGGCTGGCTAGCAGTACTGATATGTAAATGGGTGATTAAAAGTCAATGAAATTTAGCTAGTCTACTGAGGTCTTATCAAAGGTTAATGTTGAAGTTCTGAACTGGGTTCTCCGTTCGTTTCAAAAAGGCCTACTGAACGAACGTTTCTTAGAGACGAGCGTTCGTTCTCAGAGCTGTTATTTTTCGTGTTGCTGTGTGAACTTGAACGAACGGAGAACCCGTTCAAAAGCATGACTGCTTTCAGCGATTCCTCCCACTTGCGATCGTCTTCCCGGCGTCCGTCCCGGCGGAAATCGGACTTCGATTCTGTGCGGTGTGTATCCTTTCGGCGTTCGTTCTGGAAAATGAAAAAAATATTAGCAGTTTGTGTGTCACTTTAATTGCACTAGAAAATACCTGCTCACGCCGTCTTGATGATGATCCGGTCCTTTCGTGACGTTTTTCCCGGCGGAAAACTGATTCCGGGCTGGTCCGGAAACTGGACTCCGATCCGGTCCGGTCGTGCAAACTTGCTCCCTTGCGCGATTCGTCGCGGCGGAACCTGGGTTCCGATTCGGTTTGGTCGAGCAAAAAAGTCACTTTCAGCGATTCCCAGCGTCCGTCCCGGCGGAAACTGGACTCCGATTCTGTGCGGTGTCTATCCCCTCGGCGTTCGTTCTTTTCCTTTCCGGCACCATGGTTCTTCTGCTGCTCATCCTGGCCATCACAGTCTGTGTACGGCAACGAAGGGTTCAAGTCGATCGAAGCGTCCGTTTTTTTCTGTAAGTATGTCTCGCTCCGAGATTTTCTCAGGAGTGCTGCTAAATTGTATGCCGAAATTAAACTTCTGCGACAGAAGAAAAAAAACGGTAAAAAACGGTTAAAAAACGGAACGATTTCAAGCAAATTACCACTTTCGCGCAAATTTTCTTCGTCCTGGCCAAGTCTTCTTAGATGCTGTCCCTTCGCCGTTTCTGCGGCGAGACAAAATTTTGCAGCTGTCGAAATGGTTCACGTATGTTAAGTTTTGAACGTCCAGCTTTGTTCTCCGGCGGAGACGCCGGACGTACTGGTGTTAGAGACTTTGATGGCGTTCGACCGTCTTCGCGTTCCGGTCGCGAAACGTTGATTGGTGATGGCAGGACCACGTTTCGTTCCGGTGGCGGTTTTAGTATTGATCGGCCAGCTTCACTCTCTGGCGTTCGTAATGGTATTCTAGACTTGGACAGGGAGCCTTGCAGCGACGAGATTCTTGTCTGATTTAGCGGGGATGGAAGGGGGAATGAAGGTGTCTCCGGCGAAAACAATGACGCTCGGCCTTCTTGGAGTTCCGGTCGCAAAACATGGAATGGGGATGGCAGGGTAGGGTTTCGTTCTGGCGGCGGCTAGCGGTAACGGTGTGTCACCGTTACGTTCTTGCGGCAAGACTCGCGTTATTTCGAGCATGTGTGGTGCTAATGGGCTGCTTGCAGGAAATGGCACAACTGGTCGTGAAGCTCGGATAGGTTTTGGAAGGTTTCGAGATGCTTCAGGCCGTAATTGAGTTCCTGATACTGGTATCGTAGGTGGCTGACCTGCTGCAAAGACTACAGAGGGCACTGGTCCTTGTACGGCTTGGTGGGATGGCGCTGAAGACGAATTTACCTCTTGAATCGAAACTCCACCACGGATCATCCTGGTCAGCAGTTGTCTGAACTCGTCTACTTCAATTTGTGGTGGTTGAATCGTAATGTCCGACAGGACAACTATTTTCATGTGTAACCTTGTTCTGAAAACAAAAGGATAACTTGCTTAGATAACAACAAAGTTAAACGAAAACATTATGTTCATTATACAAGAGATTTTATAACCTTTTCTCAGTATGGAGAGGAAAGCAAAAGTGTGAGCCGTGTAAAAGGAAACCCGATGATTCAACATCAATTGGTGTCCATCCAGCGGGGTTTTACTGTATGTCACGGTTATTATTCGATGGCATTTGAGTTTTTTGTTTTACAATTTCGATGATAAAACCGTGATTTTATATCAAATAATTACTTTACGCTGCTCCATCCTCGATGTAATACGACGAGCGCACTCAACGCGTGCAACAGAATATTGCAAAATACTTGAAGACAGAGACTCTGCTGTAGAGAACGTGAGTTTTAAATACAGATTCGCCATGTTTAACTCGACAGTCTACCCGGCAGCTTGCCAGAGAACTTAACTCTGACAGTCTGTACTCTGCTGGTGGGGAAAACTTTGTGGCTAAAGAAAGGTAAAACCAAAACAATCCATCTCTTAGAAATGTCAAGAAGATCCATCTTTATCTGTCACACGCGTTACTCACCACACCCACCGTTGATTTGAGAGAATTTTAGCAATAGAGGAGAAAAGCAACTCGCGACAAAATTTTGAGGCTAGGAATTTTGACAGGTATGATTTTCATAAAGTATTCGCCTCCTTTTCTCTCCCACAGGAAACCTGGGAACGAGGTAGCTGTCAAACTATGCCAAAATTTTAAAGTCACTCACAAAATGAACTTTGAGTGATTTGAGTTCATTCCTGACGTCATGATTTTCTCCCCTATATCCTCACCGGAACTCACATTTGCTGGCGCAGTGAACACATTTGCTGGCACAGTGAACACATTTGCAGGCGCAGTAAACTCATTTTCCTGGGCGATGCACGTTTTGCTTTGTGCATGTTTCAAAACGGGATGTTTTTGAAATCCACAATATTGAAAAATCGAAAAACTTTGAGAAAAACTGCGATTGGCCTAAAAGTTAATACCGTAGGCTTATAGTCCATGAAATTCCCTAACTTTTGACTCATGGGAGTATGGGTGTTGGAGGCTGTTGCAAAAAGATATTAAGGCTTTAAAAAATTAATTTTTAACAGTAATTTGCAAAAGCTATGAGAAAAAGTTAAACAAATCCTGGATGTCTATGGCTCATTTTGAAGTGCTTCAAAAGACCTTTCGAATGCATCTTAGAGAATTGGAATTGACGAAGTTTTAAGATTTTTATGTTTTTTGAACCACAAAATTCAAAACCCGTTTTACCTCACTTCCCTTCGTCGAGCCCTCTCATATTTGGCTTGAGTTCATCTCATATATAGACAAACAAACGCTGAAAGTTTCATTCAAATCGGAGCACCTCGATACGACCTCTAGAGCAAACCGAGCAATGTTTACAAAAACTGCCTCTCAATAAATTGATTTGCATTTGTTATCTTCAGATTGCTGTTTTTTTTAATGAGAGATTAATAAAAAATGGAACATGGTAGAGATCTAGATTACACTTAGAATTATTATAACTGCAACAATCGAACAAGAATGAATTAGTGGCGCAAAGGTAACCTAAGGTAATCTTAGATTGGATTGAGTTGGAAAGCAGGAAAATTATGAAGTAGACGAGGCGTCATTTAAACATTGTGCAATAAGTTGAATAGACTTAAATTAATCATGTAATTTCCCAAATAATAAATTGAATAACATGTTTTACAAGAGCACAAACAAAAACAAACAAAACAAACCTGGTAATATTAGGTTAAGGTTTATTATTCTGCAAATAAAAATGTACGGTAGTTATGAATGACACATGAAGAGATCAATTCTAGAGTTATTAAAGGTCCTATAAACTATTATTGTCTTTCATATGTTTACAGGACCTATTAAAAAATCTCTTGAGGTAAAAAAAACGTGAACAAAAAAAAAGAATTATGAATGTTACATTGAAAAAATCCCTTCAAATTGCCTGTTCAATAATTGTTCCATACTTATCACAATTGTGAAACACCTGCATTTGATTGATAAATTCACAAATTTATTTATAGGTGAATGGTCGCGCTGTTCGCTTCGGGGAGCGGTCGTGGCTGAATGGTTACGGTGTTCACTTTATAAGCGAATGGTCCTGGGTTCGAAACCCATCTGCTCCCAACGAGAAAGTTCTGGACTCATTGAATTTAGAAATTAATGAAAAAACATGAAGCTCACGGCGGGGTTCGATCCCCTGTCCTTAGGATTGGCAAGCAAAATGCTTTCCACTTTACCGCGGAGCATTGGTAGCTTGAGTAGGACTTAGACTGATATAGTTGATTCTAAGAAACGGACGAGAATAAAATTGAATGCAAGTTGAATATCAGAACATACAAGAATGCATTGCATTGCATGCATGCAGGCGTATTTGAAATGAACCTACATTACCTCGCTATAAAAATAGCCTGGGCGACTGATAGAATTCATCCAATAAGCGATGAGAAGAATTGAAAGCTTTCCCATTAGAAATGAGAACACACGAAGAATTCGAACAACAACGCAAACGGTCGTAACCACTCGCCTAGGGTGGCTCCTCAGACCATTCACCTTCCCAAAAACCGTCCAACTCCAAGCGAAACTTACTTGAGGATACCGTGGAGATTTTCCCTTAATACTCTGAAAAAAGTGGAGCATCAACACTTCCCGTCTTCCAAATCCCTTTCCTTGTCCCTGGTGCGCGGTGGAGATGGGAGCGGCCGGCAATGGACGGCTGCCATGGTGGTGAGAATCTGGTTCAGGTGGAATTGGTTCTATTCCTAATTATCGATTCATAGGCAACTCGGGCTTAGACAATCATCACATCACATGGCGAAAATCCAGTCTGCAATCCGCTAAAATCACCGTCTCCTAGCGAAGTGAAGCGAATGGTCGCGCTGTTCGCTTCGCTTTGATCATGGGTTCGATTCCCATCTTTTCCTGCCATGGTTCTGTTTACTGTGCAGAGGATAGAGGCTTAAAAAATGTGCTAATTTTGATTGAAGAATATTTTCAATTATTACTCAAAAGTTAACATCAGGTACGAAAACATGCCCATCGCTAACTTCTCCCCGGTACGTCACTGGCATCAAAGGCATATCAGAGCAGCTCTTCAAAAGAAACACACGAAAGAAAAACTTTTAATGGTGTGTTGTTGTGTGGTGTGGTGCTCGGGCTGCTCGGGAAATCCGAATCGTTGTACCTTTACCGAATGCATTGCTGCTGCTGTTGCTGGTGCCACACACAATAATGCCACGCGCGCGCTTCGAGACTGCAAACGACAACATGTAAGAATGTATGCAGATTGCACCAGATAAAGTCGTTTTCGTCGTCGTCGTCGTCGTCGTTGCACTTTGGGCCGAGGACGATTCGAAAAGGTGAAACGAAAAAAAAAAAGATTTTAAAATGAGAGTACACAGAGTCTGTCTGCAATGACGCGAAGGTGTACTCCCACATACAATCAAATGACAAAAAAAAAGATGAGTTCGGACTTTTGCGTGGTGACCTGTTTTTTATGATTTTATTTCTTCTTTTTTTTCTGTTCAGGGCCATCAATTATGACTCATTTGCGTCAGTCCAACACGACTTAATCGCACTTTTTTCATCGGATGGCCAGAAAAACGAAAATCATGCCAAATTCCTTTATGTGTAAAAAAGCGAAATAGAAAAAAAGAGTTAAAATCGGTGCCAACACCATTACCACCAGCATACAATTCTCACGATTAGACTTTACGTACGTAAGTACAGTTGGTTGGCCAGCAGCCTCGCAGCCAGCGATATTTGGCTATTTCATTCATAGGAGTGGAAATGTGGAGCGGAACATGCCTGCACCAACACAAACAAACCATTAATAGTAAAAGAGCATCGTCGTTGGACGGCGACGAGATAGCAGAAGGAGATGAACGGGGCAAAGTAAGCAAGCCAAAAAAACACACACACCTCGCGCGCTCCTCTCACTTTGTACCAACTCGTAGCTCATAATAAGTGCACGACATCCGATCAGAAGCTTCAGCGATGGTGTCGAGTGTGTGGTGGGTCTTGGCAGTGCGAGAGCTGGTTGAATGAAGCAAATCAATGAATGAATTTATAATAAAAAAGTTTTGCAGAAATATGAAAAAAAAAAACAAAATGCTTAGAGTGGATAAAATCTGTGTATAAAGATGTCCACGCGCGAGAGTGTGTTAGTTTGTAACAAAATTTACACGCAGACATAGGCAAATCGAGTAGAATGATCCGTCTGTCAAAATCAGCTGTGTCCTTTGTTATACCACGAGCACGTGGTAAACAGCTGGTTTTACAGACGATTGATCTACTCGATTTGCCTATGTCTGCGTAAAAAAAGTGTAAACAAAATCAGCTGCTTGGAATTCAGCCAATCACAATCGTTCAAAACCAAAACAATACTTCAAATACAAATACTAACATAGAATCATTGTGTGCGTGAAAGAAACCGTGGAGATCTCTATTGAAAAAAAAGTTACCATATTGCATTAAATTTTATTACAGACTTCCTCATGTAAACCTGAAATAGTATAGTTTGTCATGTAAAACTAACTTGGAGCCTAACATTTTAAAAGGGCACAAAAATTTTGTAAACAATAGTGTACTGCCCATAATTGAAAATTCGGCTATTATGCCAAATCAAGTATTCCGAGAAAAACGCGTTTTAGTGTTTGTCACAAAATCTCTGTCAAGGCTATTTCCCATAAGAGTGGCATATTAGCCGTTTGGTTTTTCGCATCGGCAGCCAAGTCTAAACACTATTTCAGTGAAATTCATGTTCCAGAAGATGCGTTGGAACATCCTCTACCACCTGGTGCTAATATCTCGTTTTTGCCAAAAGTGGATATTAGCCGTTTTTTTCAATGGTGGGCAGTGTATCCCTTTCACTCAAATGACAGTTTGCATAAGGTGTGAGAGGGATACACTCTTGTTTACAAAACTGGAAAGCACGACTTCTTAATTGTTTAGAATCTTCTTTTCAAATATATTCTTCATTTGTCATTTATTTTACATATTATTTTTCTAAACACTATAGGCAGATTCAAATCTGGGTGCTGAAAAGTGGTTCGCAAAACGGCCTAAATTGGGTACTAAAGCCCTATGCCAATTTTTATGTAGGGGAATTATACCCATTTTAATCACACTAAGCCGTTCGACCAATTCTCATAACATTTGCCGTTTTCCGCTATTAAATCAACATTTTCAGATGTATCAACAATGAAGAGTTGCTTGCTCACTTTTATTTGAGCTATTTATTGCTTTGAAACAATCAAAAACACTTTATTCAAGCTGTAATTCATGACCAAAGTGCTGCTAGGCCGATAATAGAAATAGGCTGAGAAAGGGTATAGTTCCCCTACAACGGTAAAAAACACGATTAAAAACCATTTCTGATCACTTTTTTTCATTTTAATGTAATTTTTTTTCTGACAAGACAACATTTTTTCGATGTTCAACTATGGTCCCCTTGGAACGACTTGTCAAGTAGGAGCTTTCCTGTCAAGAAGGACCGCGAGGTTAATTTTTCAAAATTGATTTAAAAATCCATTTTAAGCTCTTTATGGTCGTACAAAGGGTCATTGTACTCAGAAAAATAAGCTTTATCGCTGTGAACAATAATATCAGCAATCTAAGCTTCATATTAGGACCCAATTTTGAAATGTCAAAGTGGAACCAATTTACTGTTCGCCAAAAGTAGAGAGTATTGTTATCGATCATTAAAAATTGTTTCGTTTTTTATTGCAAGAATGAAAAAAATGTGGCTGTTTAGGACCTGAAGTTGAAGTCAAGAAATCTTACGGGACGGGATCACCATTTTTATTATTCCGTTTGAAAATCTACTGGTTAGTAAAAATCTTCTCTGTTTGTTGAATCAGCTTTGCTAGAATCAGCGATATTTTTTTTCGCTGGACAAAGAAGAGCTGCAGGATTCTATAATCAGCCAGAAAATTTATCTGTGACATCGCAGAGTGACACTCTCGCCGCAGTTCGTCGTCATCCGTAAAGAAGAAAAACATCTTCAAATCGATTAAAACTTGAAAACACACACAATTTTACAGCAAAAATGTTCAAAATTAGACAAAATATAACCAACCATACTGATTATAAAACAGCTCATTCACCAAAGAGAAAAAAGTCATGCTTGTGCTTGAAAAGCCTCCTACTTTGTAGATGTAAACAAAGTGGGATCATTCGAAAATCACGTTACGTATTTTCTCTATTCATCACCCAGATTCAAATGCTTAATTTCTTGACATTTGTTTTCAGCCGTAAAACCTGTTTATCAAAGGATTATTCGACTCAGTTTATATTTAAAAGTGGCCTCAAAAAAATCCAATCCATTTTTGTAAATACAAATTGGGAAAGATTAAAAAACATGTTTACATGAGTTCAAAATCGATTGCACTTATTTTTAAACGGAATATTGTAGGTTTATTCCCGCGATACAATAAAATATATATTTTCGTTTTAATATTTGGAATTAAAATATTTGCTTATGAGAACGGCCCAGTTTCTAGACATTTTGATTTTTATTTTCATTTTTAAATTTGACTTTTTTGGAGCCCTTCTAGGGGAACAGCATTTAATTCCAGCGTGCCTCTAATGTTGGCAGGTCTGAACTTTGACATTCAATTAAAGCTAATTAAATGCGTTTTCAACTGAAATCGAGTGATAAATAGCTCAATAAGAAGTGAGTAAGCAAGTTTCTATCCATGGTTTGGCAAATGTCCCCCCGGGAGAACCTCCCTGAGGACACCAGCTCTTCCAGGTCTTGTGGTAGGAACACGCTCTTCGGGTCTTGTGACAGGAATATTCCGGGAGCTTTTAATCATTCCGGCTGGCCTGCCTCCAGATTGATGTAAACTCCTCGGCGTCCAGCGATAGAATGATTTCCCTGGACTAACCTAGCCAGGCTTAGAATGGAGACGTATACGTATACGTTCCTACGTCATTCGCTTTTTGTTGCAACTGTGTTGAAAATACCACGCAACATGATTTGTTGCGTTGCATACCACTTCCCAAACACGGGACGGAAACTTCAAGTTCCTGAATGTAGGGTGCAGCACGGTAACGCGACATTTTCCACAAATTTTGGAATGACACCGCAGATAGAGCTTTAAGACAAAGTTCTTTGTCAAAAATGAGTTTGATTTGGAAAACGGACTACATTAACGGATTCGGAACGGATACAAATTTTAAGTTTTACTGAAAAGAGATTAAGAAAACAATGTTCTAAGTCATTCTATAAACATTCTGTCTTCATCTCTAAAATATTATTAAAAAAAAGGATAAAAACAACTATTCATCAACCAGCTCTCGCATCAACAAGCCAACGACAAACCTGACTCCGTTCTCCAACTACCGTCCGATTTGCGGTGGGCCCATCCATGCTCTCTTGCTCTCCTGCCAAATGGAAACGAACGCCCGAAAACGTAGATCTACGTGTAAAGCGGAATTTTTCTGGTGACCAGACGCCCCTCTGCCACGGCGAAGCGTATAGGGTTAATCATCGCATTTTATCGCTTTGTTTACACACATACAATTGTGTGTGTGTGTGTGTTTTTTTTATTGCGCCCAGAGAGCGACCACGAGATTTTTTCCTCTCCCGCCCGCAACGAAACGCGAACGCGCGCCAAGACGAATGTGGACGGGCCGATCGGATTCTCGCGCGCCAAACCTCTTAACGCCGCCGTCACACATCTCGTACGCTGAAGGCTGTCGCTCTTCCTCTTTGTATTATCTTTACTCACTTGTCCGCCGCCGCACCGCGCTGGAACTCTCGTAAATACATACGTAAAAAATGTAGGCCGTGACGTCACCTTCGTCGAGTTTATAAATATATGCAGGCGCGCACAAAACTTTCAATTTAGTTTCGTCTTTCAAAGCGTGCAGATCGCGGTCGTTGTCGTCGTCGCCTACTCTTCCGATTGAATTATACTTATATTTTGTGGTATTGTTGTGTGTGGGGTGGCGAATTGAAAACAGAGAGCGCGCGAACGCGAGAGAGTAAAGATTGATGTTGCTCACTCTCCGCTCGGTGCAGTTAACTTCGGGGCGTGAGAGGAAAGTGAATAATTGCTAATGAGTGGCAGAGCCGTGCTGACATACACAAACAAATAAGCGTGAGAAGAAGATTTAGAGGAGGCAGTGCAAACGGGGGCAACCACAGCAGCAAGCGGCGACCCGAACGTCAGTGTACAAATTGAGCGCAAAGTGTGCGGAAGGCAAAAAGGCGATTCGGCAAAGGAAAATAAAACATTCAAGTACCCGGATTATTGAAAAGACTTTGAGAGTGGTGGGATAGTAGCAACGACAGCAGAAGCAAAGCAGAGAGTGAAGTGTGGAATTAAAGCGGGGGGTACACGAGTAAATACATGCAAACTGGCCGCAGCTATTGGTGCGACATTGGACTCTGTAGCAGCTACCTTCGGAGTGCGTAACGGAAAATTACTCAAAAGCGTTTATGCAGAGGACAGACAGCAGCGTGGACCGTTGTGAGTCACCAGTGGAGGATACTTCTGCTACGTCGTTTCGCAGTTTCAAGATAGATACCATGGCGGAAGCTCAACGTCTGATTGGCATCTCGCTGGCCAAGATAGCCCAATCGCGGGTCTGTCGGGGTGGGGTCTCGCTGCACAAGAACCTGCTAGTGGCGACGGTGCTGCAGAAGGCCCGGTACATCTTCATGGAGGAAGCGTACCACATCGTGCACGGGCACTACCTGCAGCAGAACAAGTGTATGGAGCTGGAGATGGAGAAGCAGCGACATGCTGCGGCGGCCGCGGCAGCAGCTGCTGCAGCAGCCGCTTCGGTAAACAACAACGGAGACGACGAAAGCTGCAGTGAAAGTGAGGACAGTGACGAGTCGGAATCGTACGCGTCGAGTGAAACCAACGATGAAAGCGACACGGAAGACAAGGAAAACAGCCCGCCAGCGGTGGTGCAGAGTGCAAACGAAGACGGTGCAGCTGAAGTGCAAGCCGAAACGGCGCCCTCGACCCATGAGGAAGTGAAGAAAGTGGAGAAGGAAAACAGTGGCAACAAGCGAAGGCGTGAAGCTGCCGAGTCGGAAACGGAAGAAGCGGTGCAGTCGATCCTCCCGAAACGTCTCAAGTCCGAGTCGGACCAGGAACAATCATCCGCCGATGCAACCGCCCTATCCGAGTCCGTGTCCAGCCAGCTGGAAGCTGAGGACCTGTCGCGTCAGTCGTCCGAGTCCCTTCCCCATACGCCCTCGGTCGAAAGCATCGATCGAATAACGTCACTGGTGTCGATCTTCAGCTTCGGCAACCTGTCCCGCTCCGTTTCGACGCCCGACTTTTGCGCGGCCCAGGCCAAAGACTCCGACAACGCACTGACGCAGCTGCAGCAGCAGCACTCGCAACGAGGTTACCTAACGATGACCGTATAACTGCTGCTGTTGCTGAACGAGCACTACTGCATTACGACGACGCCAAGTATTAGCAATTAGCGCAAACCAACTCGTACTCCTGTGATTGCGCTGCGCGCACAGCATTCGCACACATACGTACACCTATTACGTACTGTAAGTGTGACGGCCGATACGCGTCAACGCGCACAGCAGGTGGTAGAGGTGCAGCGGCACACAAACCGGAGCACAACCCTGAGTAAATCACGCCTGATGGTCATCGCGCCGTGGGAATCACACTAGCAATCTCGCGCTTCCGGTACCTGGTGTTGTCCGGATGAGTCAACCGCAGGAAGCTTTGTGATACGACGTTCGCTGGAAGACGCAACCGAAAGCGGACGACAGTGTGAGATGAATAATTACGACGAGGCCCTCACGTTTCCATCGCTGGGAGTGTGGTCTCTCTTTTGCAGCGATGCAACAGCGTTGGGAGAGCGAGCGAGACGATCCGCGAAATCTGTGTGCAAAGGGAAACCTCCTATTAGGGTGAAATCGCGCTGCTTGGAATACATTTACGGCGTGATTTATCCATCGGACTGTCGCCGAGTGAAGCGCCGAGTCAATCTCACGCGCAAATCAAGTGTAGCCGACGACTGCGTTATTTGAATACGAAGAGGTAGCGAAGCATAACTAAGTCGTGACCATCGCACGGTAGGAAGTCAGGTCAGCGCTCAAGATAACTGTTTCGCGCGGCAGGAAGAAAGCGCACAAGAAGAAACTAGAAACACTGTATATGGCTCACATACCGACACAAACATACACTCGCCTTTCTTTAATCGCGCAGTGAGTAACTCTCGGCGTGGATTGTAGACCAAAGGTGAATGCAAGAGGAGGACAAGAGAAGGAGAGCGCTCGCGAACGTGCCGTGTAGTAGGAAGAAGGGGCCATAATCATAACTGTTTTGTCTCGACGCGACTACCAGCTCCCGTGGATCAGCGCTGATAGTCTCCTACGTAAGGCGTCGTTCGGAGACGCCTAGCTCGCGTTTGTCCACTGCCTTTTGGCTGTTTCATTGTCTGTGGCCGTAAATCGCGACGTAACGCGCTCATTTCTTTTGCGCCAACTTCGCGCGCTTCGGGTGCGTTGAACTCGAAGGTTTAGTAACACACCAAACGCCGTACTCGGAGATTGAATTGGATTCCATGAGCGCGCTGCGCCGGCCAGCTGGGGCGTCCTTCACACAGACACATAGCTCACATTCGTCGTCATTACTAATGACAAGTAAATAACCCATCGCGCGCTGGTCGACCGAGCATGAAAGTGAAAGTTTATATAACTTGTAGAGCGGCGTCGAAGCCATTGGATGTTGCATTTGCAAATAAAAAGGACACACCACCAATAATGAGTTCAGAAGTGGATCTCCCCACCCCTACAGGCGAGCATGGAATCTGTAGCTGAATCGCGCTCCTCATGTTGTTGATGTGCAACAGTTCTCACGTAATACCCCCGAGTAATCATCACTGTGTTTTGTTGTGTGGTAGGGGGTGGTGCTGACCCAGGTGGACCCGTAGAGCAAGCACCAATTATATCGCGGTTCGGATTATGTAAACATCACATCGCGCGCGACGACTGTACCGTTGAGACCATGTGTATATGAAAAAAAGGCTAGAAGAGTATTAGCAGCAAACGTCAGCGCAGAAAACATTAAAAAAAACTTTTTAATTTCCAACACACTTACCTAGCGCGTAGGCATAATTGTTAAAACTTACGGTAGAACTCTTTTTAAATCAATCGGTAAAACTATACTTCTTAGTGGAAAAAAATCTGTGAAGTGCACAGCAGTCTTTGAGCACAGCGAACGGATCAATTTGAACTTTGTCCTCGTCAAATAAACTAATCTTAGCGAGAAAGAGAGCAGGTGTCTTCAACACGGTTCTGGAATTATGAAACAGCACTATTAATAGAAGAGTAGAGTCGGTAATCGCTGACGAAGGAAAACATACTATTACTATATAATACACCGTGCGCGATGCGGTGCGGCACGGTTTGGTTCCGTTTTAGGAGCCAATGTCGACGCTGCCGTGGGAGCGCAAATTGAGATATCATTTCCAACCCACAGCTGTAAACGTTAACTTATTACAAATAATCAAAATTGTACGATAGTGTAATGAAATGAATTTTAATTTTAATATATATACGAATTTTTCATCACAATCTGGCTTTGACTGTTTCGTACCGATATCACAACTTCCCCCTTGTTGTGTAATGCTGAGAGACTTGTTGAGTTTGGATGGTTTCGTGTTCTGTTTTGAGTCTTTGAAAAAAAAAAGTTCGCGTTATTCCTCCTTCGCATCGTAGGCATTTAGGTATATAAAATAATTACTTCCCCCCGTTTTCCGCCAAATTAACAAAAACCAAAATTAATAAAAACAATTTTAGAAAAAAATAAAATGACTGCATTTTTTACGTGTTCAAATAAACAAATGGATTTTTTCCAGGTGGGACCAAGTTTCTTAATATTTACAGTGCAAACATAGTTTTTTTCTTTTGGATTTTTTCATTAGAACTATTTTTATATTTGGTTATCTCGTTTTTGTTTATGATTTTTAATACAATTTTTTAAAATTAATTCACGGCCCTTCTTGAAAGAAGGTCCTACTTGACAGCTCGTTCCAAGGGGACCATAGTTGATCCATCGAAAAAATGTTGTCTTGTCTTTAGTACTCAATTAGTCTATATGGTATCAAACCTATTCTAAAAACCTCAAACAGGATCAAAGCAAATATTATTCTAGATTTAAGTCCTCTTCAAAAATTTCCCAAAAAAAACAGAGGACAAAAATATAGTTTTTTTAACTTCAAAATTTAAAACAAGTGCTTCTATCGGATGGGGAAGTAAAACGTCGGTCCATTTGCGTAAAAGAGGTTTTGGGTTACTCACCACACATAACCTTCGGACGCCTAGAAATGAGCAGAAATTTGCAACAGAGCCCACAAAAGACCCGAGGGTCGTTAAAGTGGATTGCTTTGCTTTTTTGCTTCAAAATAATATTGTGTTGTATTTTTCAGACATGAACATAATAAATAGCAATGCGAATTAAAAGTTCCTGCAAATGTTTTTGAATGTTTAGGCCACTCTTTTATGATTATCGGCCCGAAAAATCCTGGGACAAACAAATATTTTTTCCGGAAACTTCTAAGTTTTAGTGAAAATTTATCAACTGTAAACAATTGTAAATGCATTTTCCTGCGTTCATAATCATAGCAAAGCATAAGACATGAGTGCCCCAAAAGTGGTTAAATGTCCATAGTTCAAATAATAAGCATGTGAACATGTTTTGATATTTTGTAAAACTCTAATGTCCAAAACCACCAAAGATTTTTTGCGCAAAAAATGTTTCGTCGACTCTTAGATTTTTGAAAACAAACGATTGCCAAATAACTGGACTGATGCAAAATGCATTTTAAAACACTGAATTCATTCATATGTTAAAAGTGTGTATGTATGTATTTAGGGTGGTCCAAATCCGGGCTTTCTCGGGGCTACCACCTGAAATCAAAGATTGAACCATCACTAGGCTAAAATCCAAATTTGAGCTCATTCTGACCACGGGAACCACTCCCTCTACTCGCTTGAAGTTTGTATGGGGAGCATTTCTCTGCGGAATCGGTCTTTTTTCTTCAATTTTAATTTTTATATTTTTTAATCCGGCTGAAACTTTTTTGGTGCCTTCGGTATGCCCAAAGAAGCCATTTTGCATCATTAGTTTATCCATATAATTTTCCATACAAATTTGACAGCTGTCCATACAAAAATGATATGTGAAAATTCAAAAATATGTATCTTTTGAAGGAATTTTTTGATCGATTTGGTGTCTTGGGCAAAGTTGTAGGTATGGATATGGACTACACTGAAAAAAATGATACACGGTAAAAAAAATTGGTGATTTTTAATTTAGCTTTTTGTCACTAAAACTTGATTTGCAAAAAACACTATTTTTATTTTTTGATATGTTTTAGAGGACATAAAATGCCAACTTTTCAGAAATTTCCAGAATGGGCAAAAAATCTTTGACCGAGTTATGAGTTTTAGAATCAATACAGATTTTTGCAAAAAATCGAATATTGGTCGCAAAAATTTTTCAACTTCATTTTTCGATGTAAAATCGAATTTGCAATCAAAAAGTACTTTACTGAATTTTTGATAAAGTGCACCGTTTTCAAGTTATAACCATTTTAGGTAAGTTTTTTGAAAATAGTCGCAGTTTTTCATTTTTTTAAATTAGTGCCCATGTTTGCCCACCTTTGAAAAAAATAATTTTGAAAAGCTGAGAAAATTCTCTATATTTTGCTTTTTTGTACTTTGTTGATACGACCCATAGTTGCTGAGATATTGCCATGCCAAGGTTAAAAAACAGGAAAATTGTTGTTTTCTAAGTCTCACCCAAACAACCCACCATTTTCGAATGTCGATATCTCAGCAACTATAGGTCCGAAGGCTTTTGTTAATTTGATTTGGTTAACCGCGGTGGATTTTCTTGTAATAATTCGAACTGTCAAAAATCCACCAAAGCATCTACCACATTGATCGCACAAAAATCTGTGGTAGAAAAGTATCCACCGGTAGATGCTTTGGTGGATTTTTGACAGTTCGAATTATTTCAAGAAAATCCACCGCGGTTAACCAAATCAAATTAACAAAAGCCCTCCGATTTACAATGTTAAAACATGAAACATTCTTGAAATTTTCTGATATTTTCGAAAAAAATATTTTCAAAAATTTAAAATCAAGACTAACATTTTAAACGGGCCAAACATTCAACATTGGTTGTCTTCCCAAGGTGTCGTGATAAGGTCCAGTTTGTGACGATACACTACCTTCCCCTTTACTGAGCAATCCGGGGGGATGGCAACCCTATTCCGATCTAAGCAAACTGACAACAGTCGACATTAGCACGGTTGTCAAATGAGAGCCCACAACAAGAGCACTGGCTGTCAAATGGTAGCCCATAACAAATTATTGTTTGGATTTTTGATTTTCAAATTTCCCGCAATTCAAACGATAAATATCTGAAAAAAACAAGTGAATTGTATTGCTGATGGTAAATTCTATCATATCCTTGGAGATTCCATCCCAATAGAGTTATCTACGTGCGCATGTATTGCGTGTACGTACACGAAAAAAAGTTAGGTTAAATTTTGTACCAGCCAGCAAAACAAATGGTGCGCTAGTGTGTGTGAGATCGGGCTTAGAAAGCTCTATAGAGATATCCAAGCGCGAGAGTGTGTTAGTTTGTAACAAAATTTACACGCAGACATAGACAAATCGAGTAGAATGATTCGTCTGTCAAAATCAGCTGTGTCCTTTGTTATACCACGAGCACGTGGTAAACAGCTGTTTTTACAGACGATTGATCTACTCGATTTGCTTATGTCTGCGTAAAAAAAGTGTAAACAAAATCAGCTGCTTGGAATTCAGCCAATCACAATCTTTCAAAACCAAAACAATACTTCAAATACAAATACTAACACAGAATGATGGTGTGCGTGAGAGAAACCGTGGAGATCTCTATATTGGCTGAAAATTCATATCGAAAAAAGTGATTTTTCTGTTAATCTTTTTTTGCTTTTTTTCTTTGGGTCGATCAAACAGTGCACCCGTACACTAAGAATCGGCATTACACATTTTTCAGTTTGGTTTTACACATTTGCATGGTTCTTTTGAGTTTAACCAGGATAACACACTTCGTGTTACCAAAGTAATATGTATAATACTGATTCTTAGTGTTTGTTATCTGAACTTCCAAGATGGCGGCTTCTTCGCTACCCCCTGAAGCAATCGAATCTAGAAGGGAAAAGATCATTAGTTGTGTTGGTCCGAGTCGGGATGTGAACTTCGATCTTCTGCTTACGAGGCGGAAGCGTTACCACTGGGCTACGTGGCTCTGCCATAGTGTGATGCTACGTTGTCGGTCTGGACATTTTGCGATATTTATTTTACCTTTTTTTGCCGTGCGTGCATCTTTCAGGTTCGTCTCCAATGCAAGCGAAATATTTCACCAATCCCGATTACAGCTTGTAATCGTTGCATCGCCTGACCCCCCGTTCACTGTTGACGCTCAAACATCTGTCAAAAGTCTCAAAACAAATTTTCCAAAACACACGCCGGCTTGTTACTTTTTGTGCTCCGTCGATTTCGCGGTATATTCCGGCCTTGAACCGGTCCACTTCCGTTCATTTACTCGGGAAATGCTGTGAGCGCTCTGCGTGACGTTCTGCACAGTGAAATTCAGGTGATCGAGCCGCCAAGATGTTCTCGATCTGCAAGCAAACGCACGAAGCCACGGCGGTGGAGTTCTCCGTGACGTGCCACTTCTTCAACAGCAGCGAGAAATCGCTCGTCACCGGCGGCGCCAATGTCCTCAAGGTGTACCGACTCATCCCGGATGTGGATCCTGCCAGCAAGGAGAAGTTTACGAGTAAGTTGGTTGATTTAGGGTTTTAGATTGTTTGTTTACGTGTTACTCTGTATCTTTCAGCGGTCCGTCCTCCCAACATGAAGCTGGAGTGTTTGGCAGCGTACACGCTGTTCGGGAACATAATGTCCATGCAGTCGGTTTCGCTGGCCGGTTCCCAGCGGGATGCGCTGTTGATAAGCTTCCAGGATGCGAAGCTTTCGGTGGTTCAGTTCGATCCGGATAATTTTGAGTTGAAGACTCTGTCGCTGCATTACTTTGAGGAGGAGGATATAAAGGGAGGGTGGACGGGTCACTACCATACGCCTATCGTGCGGGTAGATCCGGACAATCGTTGCGCCGTCATGTTGGTTTACGGCCGGAAGTTGGTGGTGTTGCCCTTCCGGAAGGATAGCTCGTTGGACGAGATTGAGGTGCAGGACGTCAAGCCTATGAAGAAGGCGCCGACGCAGATGATTGCTAAGACCCCCATTCTAGCTTCGTACGTAATCGAGCTGAAAGAGTCCGAAGAGCGCATCGACAACGTGGTCGACATCCAGTTTCTTCACGGATATTACGAACCAACACTGCTGATTCTCTACGAACCGGTGAAAACCTTCCCGGGTCGAATTGCAGTTCGTTCGGACACATGTATGATGGTGGCACTGTCGTTGAACATTCAACAGCGCGTCCATCCGGTCATCTGGACGGTGAACAGTTTGCCGTTCGATTGTCTGCAGGCGATCGCCATCAGCAAGCCCATCGGAGGCTGTTTAATTCTGAGTGTGAACGCGTTGATCTACCTCAATCAGAGCGTGCCGCCGTACGGAGTTAGCTTGAACAGCACCGCCGACCATTGCACCAATTTCCCGCTGAGTAAGTGTTGATTTGCCGAACAACCTTAAAAATACGAGCTGATAATTTCCTTCTTCAACAGAACCCCAGGACGGCGTCCGCATCAGTCTGGACTCGGCGCAGGTGTGCTTCATCGAGCCGGAAAAGTTGGTACTTTCCCTGCGCGGTGGTGAACTCTACGTCCTCACGTTGTGTGCCGACTCGATGCGCTCGGTTCGGTCGTTCCACTTTAGCAAGGCCGCTGCCAGTGTGCTGACCAGTTGCGTAAGTTTTAACTTTTTAAGCACACAGTAATTTGGAACCTTGCGTTGAACTTGAAGTCCTGAACAAACGGAATTTCAAATGAATTTGGTTTTAAGGGTATCTCCACTCCTGGGGGCAAAGACGAAGGCAAATAAAATGTCCCCCCCCCCTTGAATTCTATTTATTCTTCAATTTTCAAACTCTAACTTCTCAAACTTTTGAATTTTTAAATTATTAAAACTAAAAAATTATTCATTTCTTTTGTTTTTGTTCAAACTTATATAATTATTTAGTTAAAATTCTTTAATTCATTAATTCTTTAATTTAATTTTTTAATTCTTTAATTCTTCAATTCTTTAATTCTTTAATTCTTTAATTCTTTAATTCTTTATTTATTTAATTCTTTAATTCTTTAATTCTTTAATTCTTTAATTCTTTAATTATTTAATTCTTTAATTCTTTGATTCTTTAATTCTTTAATTCTTAAATTCTTAAATTCTTAAATTCTTAAATTCTTAAATTCTTAAATTCTTTAATTCTTTAATTCTTAAATTCTTAAATTCTTTAATTCTTTAATTCTTTAATTCTTTAATTCTTTAATTCTTTAATTCTTTAATTCTTTAATTCTTTAATTCTTATTTTTTTTAATTCTTTAATTTTTTAATTCTTTAATTCTTTAGTTCTTTAATTCTTTAATTCTTTAATTCTTATTTTTTTTAATTCTTTAATTTTTTAATTCTTTAATTCTTTAATTCTGTAATTCTTTAATTCTTTAATTCTTTAATTCTTTAATTCTTTAATTCTTTAATTCTTTAATTCTTTAATTCTTTAATTCTTTAATTCTTTAATTCTTTAATTCTTTAATTCTTTAATTCTTTAATTCATTAATTCTTTAATTCTTTAATTCTTTAATTCTTTAATTCTATAATTCTTTAATTCTTTAATTCTTTAATTCTTTAATTCTTTAATTCTTTAATTCTTTAATTCTTTAATTCTGTAATTCTTTAATTCTTTAATTCTTTAATTCTTTAATTCTTTAATTCTTTAATTCTTTAATTCTATTCTTCTTTTATTCTTTAATTCTGTAATTCTTTAATTCTTTAATTCTTTAATTCTTTAATTCTTTAATTCTTTAATTCTTTAATTCTTTAATTCTTTAATTCTTTAATTCTTTAATTCTTTAATTCTTTAATTCTTTAATTCTATTCTTCTTTAATTCTTTAATTCTTTTATTCTTTAATTCTTTAATTCTTTAATTCTATTCTTCTTTTATTCTTTAATTCTGTAATTCTTTAATTCTTTAATTCTTTAATTCTTTAATTCTTTAATTCTTTAATTCTTTAATTCTTTAATTCTTTAATTCTTTAGTTCTTTAATTCTTTAATTCTTTAATTCTTTAATTCTTTAATTCTTTAATTCTTTAATTCTTTAATTCTTTAATTCTTTAATTTTTTAATTCTTTAATTCTTTAATTCTTTAATTCTTTAATTCTTTAATTCTTTAATTCATTAATTCTTTAATTCTTTAATTCTTTAATTCTTTAATTCTTTAATTCTTTAATTCTTTAATTCTTTAATTCTTTAATTCTTTAATTCTTTTCCTCCTTGAGAGAACAAATTCTATGTTGATATTTTTCAAAATGTTTATTTTTTGAAATTTTGCAAATTTGTTCCCGCGGGGTTCTCTAATCGAAGTTTTTTTTTAAAGAATTTATCAAATTTGACTACCCCCAAGAGTTTAGAAGCCCTTTATTTTTAAAATTATAGTTTTGTACTAACGGCTTCCGTTACAGATTTGCGTCGTCGAAGAGGAGTACCTGTTCTTGGGCTCACGACTAGGAAATTCTCTTCTGCTTCGCTTTAAGGAGAAGGACGAAAGCATGGTCATCACGATCGACGACACCGAGGAGGTGGTGGAGAAGGAACCGAAGCGGATGCGGCTCGAGCAGGAGGAGCTGGAGGTGTACGGAACGGGCCAGAAGACGTCGGTCCAGCTGACCAGCTACATCTTTGAGGTTTGTGACAGTATTTTGAACATTGGCCCGATTGGGCACATGGCCGTGGGCGAGCGAACTGCCGAGGAGGAGCAGGACGAGAATAAGGACATTCAGTTCGTTCCGAACAAGCTGGATTTGGAGGTGGTGACGAGCAGCGGACATGGGAAGAATGGGGCGCTGTGCGTGCTGCAGAACTCGATCAAGCCGCAGGTCATTACGAGTTTTGGGCTTTCGGGCTGTTTGGACGTTTGGACGGTGCTCGGGGACAAAGGGGATGATATGCACTCGTTTATGATTCTGTCCCAGGAGGCGGGCACGATGGTGCTGCAAACGGGGGATGAGATCAACGAGATCGATAATACCGGATTTGCGACGAACGTGCCGACGATTCACGTGGGGAACATTGGCGGGAATCGGTTCATCGTGCAGGTGACGACCAAATCGATTCGGCTGCTGCAAGGAACGCGACTGTTGCAGAACATCCCGATCGACTTGGGTTGCCCGCTGGCGGCGGTGTCGATCGCCGACCCGTACGTCTGCGTGCGATCTTCGGAGGGTCGTGTGATTACGTTGGCTTTGCGTGAGGGTAAGGGAACGCCTCGGTTGGCGGTCAACAAGAACACGATCAGTACGACTCCGGCCGTGGTCGCGATCAGCGTGTACAAGGACGTTTCGGGGATGTTTACGACAAAGTACGAAGATTTCTACGACGCCTCGAAGGGTGGACCGTCGGCGTACTCCAGCGGGTTTGGGTACATGAAGCCGGAACCGCACATGAAAATCGAGGACGAAGAAGACCTGCTGTACGGTGAAACGGGACGATCGTTCAAGATGACCTCGATGGCGGACATGGCGATCGATACGCAGAAGAAAAACACCGACTTTTGGCGCAAGTTCATGCAGCCGGCCAAGCCGACCTACTGGCTGTTTGCCGTCCGGGACAACGGAAACCTGGAGATCTACTCGATGCCGGATCTGAAGCTTGTCTACTTGATCACCAACATCGGCAATGGTAGTAAAGTTCTGTCTGATTCGATGGAATTTGTCCCACTCCAAGTTGGCCAATCTGTCGCTGACGGCGATGTCTCAACCGGGACCTTCTCCAGTCCGTTCGGATTCAACGCCAACTTGCTGCCCAAAGAGATACTGATGGTCGCCTTAGGTCACTACGGATCGCGTCCGATGCTTTTCCTACGTCTCGAAAACGATCTCCTGGTCTACCGAGTCTATCGCTACGCCAAAGGCCACCTCAAGCTTCGTTTCAAGCGACTCGCGAATGGTGTTACGGGCCCGATCTTTCGCGTCAACCGTCAAACCGCGCCAATCGATCAGGAAGGCGAAAAGCCCGACGAACAGTCCACCAAAATCCTGTACGAGAACATCTCGATGATCCGCTACTTCAACAACGTCCAGGGCTACAACGGCGTCGCCGTGTGCGGCGAAAAGCCCTACTTCATCTTCCTGACGTCCCGCGGCGAACTCCGCACCCATCGCCTGTACGCCAAAACCATACTGAAGGGATTCGCCCCGTTCAACAACATCAACTGCCCGAACGGCTTCCTGTACTTTGACGAGCAGTACGAGCTCAAGATCGCCGTCTTCCCGGGCTACCTCTCGTACGACTCGCTTTGGCCGGTGCGCAAGATTCCGCTGCGTTCGTCCCCCAAGCAGATCGAGTACCACAAGGAGAACAAGGTGTACTGCGTCGTGATGGACGCCGAGGAGGTCTGCAACAAGTACTACCGCTTCAACGGAGAGGATAAGGAACTCACCGAGGAGAATAAGGGAGAAAGGTTTCTCTACCCGATGGGACACAACTTTTCGGTGGTGTTGGTTACGCCTTCGGCGTGGGAGATTATCCCGGAGACGTCGATACAACTTGAGGAGTGGGAGCATGTGATCGCGCTCAAGAACGTCAGCTTGGCGTACGAGGGAGCGCGATCGGGTTTGAAAGAGTACATCGCGGTTGGGACGAACTTTAACTACAGCGAGGATATTACCTCGCGTGGGCGGTTGCTGCTGTACGACATTATTGAGGTCGTTCCGGAGCCCGGTAAGCCGTTGACGCGGTACAAGTTCAAGGAGGTGATCGTAAAGGAGCAAAAGGGACCGGTTTCGGCGATCTGTCACGTTTCTGGGTTCTTGGTTGGTTCCGTCGGTCAAAAGGTGTACCTTTGGCAGTTGAAGGACGGAGATTTGGTTGGTGTGGCGTTCATCGACACCAACATCTTCGTGCATCAACTCGTCTCGATCAAGTCATTGATCCTGGTAGCCGATGTGTACAAATCGATCAGCTTGCTGCGCTTCCAGGAATCGTTCCGCACCTTATCCCTGGTCTCCCGTGACTACCAACCGCTGAACGTGTTCCAGATCGAGTACGCCGTAGACAACAATAACCTAGGTTTCCTCGTAACCGACGAACAGTGCAACCTCATAACCTACATGTACCAACCCGAGTCCCGCGAGTCGATTGGCGGTCAACGTCTGCTTCGCAAATGCGACTACCACCTCGGCCAGCGGGTCAACTCGATGTTCCGCGTGCAGTGCGACTTCCACGAGAGTGACTCCCACCGACGCAACCAGAACTACGACCACAAGCACATTACCTTCTTCTCCACCCTGGACGGTGGCCTCGGGTACGTTCTCCCACTCCCCGAAAAGACCTACCGCCGACTGTTCATGTTGCAGAATGTCCTGATGACGCACAGTCCACATCTGTGCGGGCTCAACCCGAAGGCGTTCCGCACGATCAAGAGCGTCCGCAAGCTACCGATCAACCCAAGTCGGTGCGTCGTCGACGGAGATCTGATCTGGTCGTTCCTGAGTCTGCCGGCGAACGAGAAGCTCGAGGTCGCGAAGAAGATCGGCACGAGGATCGACGAAATTACGGCGGATTTGATGGAGATCGAGCAAGTGACGCACACATTCTAATCAGGATGTGTTTTATTATACCGTGTATAATATAAGGACTACAATTATATACAATTACTACAGTTCTTTCCCTTTCGGATGACAGCCCCCCCTTCTCAACTCTTGTGAATATCCATGTCGCTCATACAGGGTTGATCCTCCACGCCGGCATCCACAAACTCCTGGTACGGAATCAGTTCCTCGTACGGCGGCACATCCCTCATACTATCTCGAACCTGTTCCACCTCGCGGAACACTCGCAGTAGGTTCAACCCGGCGAGCTTCTGCAAATCCTCCCGAGTCCACGCCTCAAACGTCGTTCCATCGTTGTACGCACCATTCGCCAGCATGTCAAACAGATCCGGATACTTGGAGACATCGTCCAACCCTTCCGGGGTGCTATCGACGCCGTCAAAGTCACCACCGATGCCGATGTGATCCGGACCGGTCACCGATTTGATGTAATTGAGATGACCTGCAAGATTACGGTTTCAGAAAGGTGTACATTGCGCTTCTCTCAGACTATACTTACGAACAACGTCGTCGATCGTCTTTCCTCCAATGAACCCGGTGTAGAAGTTGACCATGATGATCCCACGATTCTCGATCAACATCTTCAGTACGTCGTCCTGTACGTTACGATGATGCGCGTAAACCTTGTGCGACGACGAATGGCTGAAGATCACCGGCGCCTTCGTATGTGCCAGCACGTCTCCCATAACTCCATGGCTAACGTGAGAAATATCCACCAACATCCCCAGTCGGTTCATCTCCCAAATCACGTTCTTGCCCCACTCCGTTACATTCCTCAACACAGCAGTGTCGTTGGCATCCATCGGCGAGGCGTCCGCCCAAGGAGTGTTGCACGAGTGCGTCAACGTCATGTAGCGAACCCCCAACTCGTAGAAGATCCTCAACATCGCCAACCTATTATCCATCGAGTGACCCCCCTCAACCGCAATCAGCGATCCAATCCGCTTCTCCCCAAACGCTTCCATGATCCCCTCCGCCGAAGTGACGTACTTCATGTACTTTGGATACTTGGCCACCATCCGCTTGATCACGTCGATCTGCTCCAACGTCCGTTCAACGGCGTCCCTGTACTGCGTGTTGCAACCCACATAAGCCACCCAAAATTGAGCTCCAACCTTACCCTCCAACAATCGTGGAATATCCGTGTGACTGCTGGTCGACGGTCCCCACTTGGGGTCCTTCTTCAAATCGCTGTCCAGGTTAAAGTTGTTGATGCGGTTGCGCTCGTTGCTGTACAGGTTCCACGGCAGGTCGTTGTGTCCGTCGATCAGTGGGACCTCATCCAGGATAGTTCTACCGAAGAACGGGCTCACCTCGTTGGCCTTGTTGGAGTCCTGGTCATCGTCATCCGAGCCGGACGAGTTGATCGACAGCGGGACGGCGATGGCAACGGCTACGATTGCGACCAGAACGATCGCGCCGCCGACGAGGACCTTGCGGTTCGAGAGGGCTGTGTGGAGAGTGGGAGGTGAGTATTTTTGATTTATTATTCTGAAAACTTTGTAAAAATAACCTTAAAAAATATCTATTTTTCAGAAGAACAATCTTATGTTCCGATCACTTTTTTTTATTTTCGTGAAAAAAATCAATTTATCAAGTCGACATTATGCGATGGTTCAAAAATTTCCACTTTGGAAAAAGCTATAACCTACAACTTTGCCGAAGACACTTAATAGACCTTCTCAAGATACATATTTTCGAACGTTTTCATAGCACTTCTCTGAGGACAGCCCCCAACTTTGTATAGAGACTTGTATGAATGAACTGATGCAAAATTGTTTTCTTAACAAGAACAAGAAAACAATTTTGCATCAGTACTTTCTTCATAAAAGTCTCTATACAAAGTTTGGGGCTGTCCTCAGAGAAGTGCTATGAAAACGTTCGAAAATATGTATCTTGAGAAGGTCTATTAAGTGTCTTCGGCAAAGTTGTAGGTTATAATATGGACCAGGGTTGTTAAACTATCAAAATATCAGCTCTCAGCAACTACAATTATCCAGCCTGAATATTCTACCTCAAATCCAACTTCTCTTCTCTCCTTAATTGAAACTCTCAGCGCCGAAAATAGCCGAACACGTTTTCGTGTTTACACACTCGCGATTGTCATTTTCATTTTCTCTCTCATTCCCGCTTCCTCGATCATCCTACCGCAACAGCGTTTAACCACAAAAGCCGCCACAAAACCAATTTCGCAAACGCAGTTTAACGGGACGTCATGCGTGGTCGGCTCCTAATCGCCATCTCGCGTTCTCTCATTGCAGTTTTCGGAGAGATTGAGAGACTCAGCGGTGGGAGCGCATAGTCGAAGAAAAGGGAAGGAGTGATAGAGAGAGAATGACATCGCTGGAAATCACGAGACACAAGAAGAGATTTCACAAGCTATAGTGACGGCCGCTATACTCTCGGATGTTTTTGGTGCAGTGATAATCAATTGATAGCTTCTCTATCACTCATTTGCAACATTGATATGGAATATTTAGAAAAAAATACTCATTTTTTAAACAATATTTTTTTTTTTTCAATTGGGCCAAAGATATGATTGAGGCCCTTTTAAAATTCCATAAAGTTGAGAAAATTTCACAAAAGTTACGCTTTTTAACATTGAAAATCTGATCTATAGTTTCAATAGATGATATCTTCATCGACTGAAAATTGAGCTTAAATGGGGTAGAACGAAGCGAAATTTTGAATGCATTTTCACTTTATTAGAGTTTTTTTTGCAAAAATTGTCAAATTTTCATAAATTGTTTTTTTTTAATTCTCAAATTATCATTATTTTAGTTTTCTAATTAGCTAATTTTGTACACAATATCGCCCCAATATTATTAACCTATTTTTTTCATTTTTCGCATTTTTTTCAAAAATAATTTAATTTTAATGAAAAATGCGATATTTTAAACATACGGTACTTTGTGAAAACTTGAGCAAAAAAAAAAAAAAATAATGGCTCGTACAAATTTTATTTAAAATTCTTGTTCCTCTGGGAAAAAACTAATTTTCAAAAATGTTTTATCATTACAGTTATGCTTCTACCAAAATTTTGGTACCATAATTTTTGAAAAATATTTGCAACGGCCTAATTTGGCAAAAACCTAAAATATAATTAGCAATGGCCTAATGAAGTGAAAATGCATGCAATTTCGCTTTGTTTGATTCCCATATTGCAAATTATATTTTTTCCATCCATTTCAAATTTTACTTCGTTTGATATATAAGTATTTTTGCAAAAAAACGGTGTTTTTGAAAATTTGAGAATTTTCCAAAAATATTTTTTTAAGGCGAAATCAAATCAAAATTTCGCTTCCTGTCCCGATCATTTTGTTCAACCCCTTTATGTTATGATATGTTTGGATTTTAGAATTACATTGAAAATGAGTTTGCGTCCGTTATCGTTGATAGGATTTATCGAAATAAAAATATCGACAGATGGATTATTGTAAATGATTGTCTAAGCATTTCAATTACAAGCATGGGCATTCCTATCTATTTATAAAAATTATAAACAAATCAAATTTTGTTGAGTAATTTAACCTTAAAATGATTTCAACTTTTTTCGATTCAGAAATCAATTTAACATTTTTTGTCAACAAGTGAAAAAATCGAAGGAGGTAAAGTTTGTAAAAATCGAGTTTCTTTGATAAAGGTTATTTAAAAACACGGGTAAATATTTTTTTAGAGTATAACTTTTTCTCAGAACAATCCTAATCATAATCTTAACTTGAAGAATTAAAATGTTTTAAACTAATTTAAATCAGGGATTTACATAAATTAATTGATGACTTTTCTATTTCTATTGATGAGATCATCTTTGAAGATATGCAGTGCGGAGATGATTTCATCGATATTCTCATGCAAATATTTTTATAGAATTTTCTTATTTTAAATATTTTTTTGCAAAAAAATGCTTGTAATAAATCTTATTTGCTTTCTGTACCAACATTCTAAGAATTCCACTCCGTAACAATGCCCGTTCTAAATATCCCAGTTCTCCGTTGCATGTTTCGAATAATCGTTGGGTTGGCTGGCTGCTCCTCTGGGCACGTTCGCCCTCCTGAACAATTTGTTTTGTCTAAAATGACACGTTACTTCTCCATGCCAGCCCGACTCGGCTTCCATACGTCTACAAGATTGATAACATTACGACGACGACGACGACAGGTGTCCAATCAGGTACTACATTAAGATCACAATGGGGGAGGATTACACAGCTCGACCAGAAGCAATGTCAACCATCGCAATTTTTCTGTCGTACAGTGTTATTTATACTCATCAGTCGACATGACTTGCTGCTTGCTTATTCATGTTGGATATTATGATCCCGCACATGTCACGATGTTCTTTTGTTCTAACGGTTCTTCCGAAACATTTGCACCCTGCAATTTCAGCTGCATTTACGCACTCTGGAATGCACATTTGCTAGTTAAAATATGCACTTGTTAGTGAACTTTTCCATTAAACTAGCTGCGCACTTGACTTGAACTCATCAGCCAACGACTAAATCAATGCAAATTTATACGTGCATCTACGTAAATGATGATCTCTCGACACACCTCCCCAACTTGATCGTTACCTCTTCTAAGGGGGATCATGCTGCTTAATACCGGCACTTCCGTTCCGCGATGTCCAAACTAATCCCGGGTCGGCACCAACAGCACCCAGCGATGTAAGTTGTAACGACTTCAATTAACACGAGTTTACCACAATGAACCGGACAATGCACGCTGGACAATGGGTTGAGGACACCAAGTACCGACCGTCTCGTCTGAAGTCCGAGACGATACTGATGGATTGCTGTACTGTTGGACAACTCAAGTCGTACGGTGTCATAGTATAGTTGATACGAGATAAACCTGCTAAAAGTAGATGAAGGGTGCAATATAAAGAGATTTTTTACGATGTTTTGTTTTGTGCGGCGGGACTAGGTTAGATCCATCGTTGAACGACCAGCGGGTGATAGTGAGATAATTGGTAGGATAACGTTGAGCTGTAAATGGAGATTGCAAGGTGTAAAACAGGATTTTCTTTGCAACACATCTACACGACTCAAAAATAATTAAAAATGATTTATTCTTTGTGAACGTTCATGTTCGTCATGCACGGTTGATCCTCAACTCCAGCCTTCTCAAACTCGGCGAAAGGTATCAAATCTTCGTACGGAGGAACCTCCACCATTTCGTCCCGAACTCGCTCAACCGCTTTGAACACCCTCAACAAGTTCAGTCCAGCCAACTTCCGCAACTCTTCTCTCGTCCACGGAGTAAACGTCTCACCCGACCTAAACTTCCCTTCGGCCAGCATGTCAAACAGATCCGGATACTTGGACACGTCCTCCAGACCTTCCGGAGTCTGGCCCACACCGTCGTAGTCACCCCCTATCCCGATGTGATCCGGCCCCGTTACCGACTTGATGTGGTTGAAGTGTTCTGAAACGATCAGTTGAGTTGCAAGACGATCATGTGATCAAGCGATACTTACTAACTACGTTGTCGATGGTATTTCCACCCACAAATAGTGGGTAAAAGTTCACCATCACAATCCCTCCGTTCTCGATCAGCTCCGTCAAAACATCGTCCTGCACGTTCCGGTGATGCTGGAACACCTTATGCGACGAGGAGTGACTGAATATCACCGGAGCCTTGCTATACCTAATGGCGTCCCGCATGACTCCGTAGCTCACGTGCGAAATGTCGATCATCATCCCTAACCTATTCATCTCCCAGATCACGTTGCGACCCCAGTCGGACAGGTTGTTCAGCTGCGGCTCGATCTCGTCATCGATCGGTGAAGCGTCCGCCCAAGGCGTGTTACACGAGTGCGTTAACGTCATGTAGCGAACCCCAAGTTCGTAGAACAGCCTCAGAACCGCCAACCGTGAGTCGATCGAGTGACCTCCCTCAACAACCAACAGCGACCCGATCTTCTTCTCGCGGAACGCCTCCTCGATCCCGTCCGCGCTCGTCACGAACTTCAGATCGCTCGGGTACTTGGCGATCACCCGCTTGGCGACGTCGATCTGCTCCATGGTTCGCGCTACGGCGTCCTTGTACTGCGTGTCGGCACAGCGGATGTACGCCACCCAGAACTGGGCACCCAGCTTGCCCTGCCGAAGTCGGGGCAGGTCGGTGTGGCTAGAGTCGGTTTTGCCCCACACCGGGTGTTGCTTCAGGTTAGAGTCGAGGTCGAAGTTGGCCAGCAGGTTGCGCTCCACCTTGTAGATGTTGAACGGGAGGTCGTTGTGGCTGACAATGGAATTCGCAATAAAGCATTTCAGAATAAGTGTGTAGTTTGACAGTTCTGAGACAATGTCGATCAATGAAGCTTACCCATCGATCAGCGGAACCTCGTCCAGGACATCTCGACCGGCAAACGCCTGCGCATCTTCTTGTACGTCGTCGTACGATGTGACAATTACAACCGGGATCGTGATGGCGCAAACGGTGATCACCGCTCCCAGCAGGCATGCCACCAGCACCTTTTTGTTTCCTACAACTGAAGAAAAGACGCCATGATCGAGGTCTTCCTGACGTCACCTGATGACAACGGTCTTACTGTTCCGGAGGATGGCCATCGCGTGCCCCTGGATGGATTCATACTGAAGAGCGTGCTTGATTGATGGCTTCGTGAACTTCAACAACTCAAGTGGTTCGAATTTATGACGATAAGACGTCTAATACAGATAAGTTCGTATTTTGGGAATAACCTGTAAATCAGTAATCTTCAGCAGGTGATAGCGGATATCTCTGTGGCGTTGTCCTATCAATGAAGTCTTGTCAAATACAATTAAAAGGAGGTTGTTGGACATTATCGTCTGCTGCATTGATAAGACGTTGATGGTTATTTGATTTGTTTGGAGGTGGACAGCTACATGAGTGGTACCTCTTGCAATTATGTCGATGTTGAACTCAAATCTAGTGTATCTCCACATCTGTGATACACGGTTGGACTTCCACTCCGACATCTACAAAGTCCTGGTACGAAATAAGATCCTCGTATGGCAAAACGTCACTCATACTATCCCGCACCTGTTCCACCTCACGGAACACTTGCAGCAGGTTCAACCCGGCGAGCTACTGCAGATCTTCCCGAGTCCACGGTTCAAGCGTCGTTCCATCGTTGTACGCACCATTCGCCAGTATGTCAAACAGATCCGGATACTTGGAGAAATCGTCCAACCCATCCGGGGTGCTATCGCCACCGATGCCGATGTGATCCGGACCGGTCACCGATTTGAATTGAGATGACCTGAAAGCTGACAGTTTCAGAAAAGTGTACATTTCGATTCTCTCAGACTATACTTACGAACTACGTCGTCGATACTTTTTCCTCCAATGAATCCAGTGTAGAAGTTGACCATAATAATCCCACGATTCTCGATCAACATCTTCAGTACGTCGTCCTGTACGTTACGATGATGCGCGTAAACCTTGTGCGACGACGAATGGCTGAAGATTACCGGCGCCTTCATATGTGCCAGCACGTCTCCCATAACTCCGTGGCTAACGTGCGAAATGTCAACCAACATCCCCAGTCGGTTCATCTCCCAGATCACGTTCTTGCCCCACTCGGTCATGTTCTTCACCACAGCATTTCCATCTTCATCAACCGGTGAAGCATCCGCCCAAGTAGTACTACACGCGTGCATCAACGTCATGTAACGAACCCCCAACTCGTAGATCATCCGCAACACCGCAAGTCTCGAATCCCTCGAATGGCCCCCCTCAACCGCAATTAGCGATCCAATCCGCTTCTCCCCAAACGCCTCCATGATCCCGTCCGCGCTCGTTACGAACTTCAGGTACTTTGTATACTTGGCCACCAAGCGCTTGATCACGTCAATCTGCTCCAATGTCCGTTCAACGGTATCTCGTTACTGGGTGCTGCATTCCGCGAACGCCACCCAGAACTGGGCACCGACCTTACTCTCCAGCAGTCTCGGGATATCCGTGTGACTCCACTCGGACCGACCCCACGTGGGATCTACCTTCAAATCTCGATCCAGATCAAAGTTATTGATCAGGTTGCGTTCAAAGTTGTGGTGTTGTGGATGTTCCACGGCAGGTCTTTGTGACCGTTGACAAGTGGCACCTCGTCCAAACCGTTCGACCGAAGAAGGGATTGGGATCGTTATCGTTGTCGGAGGTACTGTCATCAGAGATGATCGCCAGCGGTACCGCCATTGCTACGGCTACGATGGCAATCAGAATGATGGCACCACCGACTTGAACCTTTCGGTTGGATAAGGCTGAGGATATTTAAGATATTTAATGTGTTTAGCCTGTGTAGACAGAACGGTTTAGTTCCAAAATTAATCTATTCATTCGAGAAACAATTCGTGTGGCCGGTTCGAAGCAGGACTAGGGTAAAACTAGACAGTGATAAATTATTTCGGCTTAAGCAAATTTCATCTCCCGCATCGATACCGTCTATATAACAATTCTGGAGCAACACGAGAAAAGGGCGGATAAGCATTTTGACGGCATGAACAATTTTGCAAATTCCGAGCCAACAGATAACTTTTTCACAAAACACGAAATGTAAATTAATAGTTGGCCTTCCCAGCTACCTTTTAACACGGCGGATTTTGTTAAATAGTTTACTTTTGGCTCAGAATTAGCAAAATAGTGCTGGCTGTCAAATTGCTTATGCGCCCTTTTCAAATGTTGCTCCAGAATTGTTGCTAATACGAGATAAGCCTAGAAATTCAGCAAACGGCCCATTGGTTTCATGATATTCATGGAGGAATGCTAGGAGGAATGTCCTTCGAGTTCGGCTATCTTTATGATTTCAAAAACTGTCTGGACTACAGGGTTGTCATTTAAAAGTAAATGTTTCCAATACAGTTTGAGTTTTAAAAAAACTATATCTTTTTTTACTAAGGGAGCGTTCTTTTATTACGTAACGCGAAAAATCGGACTTTTAGACCCCTCCCCCTCGTAACAAAATTTCCATACAAATTTTAAAAATTTTGTATGGAGCGTAACACGGCCTCCGACCCCCTCCCCCTACTGCGTTATGTAATAAAAGAACGCTCCCTAAATGTTTGCACTTTGTTGGGGACACATAAAATAAATCAGTAAAATTTAAACAGTTTGTATGAGTCAAAATAAAAGGTAAATTTTGTGAGCTAACGATTGACAAAATTTAGGCCAATACAAATTATATTTTATGATTTTGCTTTCCTTCTCCAAATGTTGTTAAATCAACTTATAATTTGTATTTTCATTATGTCTTTTTTTATTAAAATATTATTGCTTTAAATTCTAAAACGTCTTTTTTGTCTTTATTTCATTCTTTTTATTAATCTACCTTCAAATCTCGATCCAGATCAAAGTTATTGATCAGGTTGCGTTCAAAGTTGTGGTGTTGTGGATGTTCCACGGCAGGTCTTTGTGACCGTTGACAAGTGGCACCTCGTCCAAACCGTTCGACCGAAGAAGGGATTGGGATCGTTATCGTTGTCGGAGGTACTGTCATCAGAGATGATCGCCAGCGGTACCGCCATTGCTACGGCTACGATGGCAATCAGAATGATGGCACCACCGACTTGAACCTTTCGGTTGGATAAGGCTGAGGATATTTAAGATATTTAATGTGTTTAGCCTGTGTAGACAGAACGGTTTAGTTCCAAAATTAATCTATTCATTCGAGAAACAATTCGTGTGGCCGGTTCGAAGCAGGACTAGGGTAAAACTAGACAGTGATAAATTATTTCGGCTTAAGCAAATTTCATCTCCCGCATCGATACCGTCTATATAACAATTCTGGAGCAACACGAGAAAAGGGCGGATAAGCATTTTGACGGCATGAACAATTTTGCAAATTCCGAGCCAACAGATAACTTTTTCACAAAACACGAAATGTAAATTAATAGTTGGCCTTCCCAGCTACCTTTTAACACGGCGGATTTTGTTAAATAGTTTACTTTTGGCTCAGAATTAGCAAAATAGTGCTGGCTGTCAAATTGCTTATGCGCCCTTTTCAAATGTTGCTCCAGAATTGTTGCTAATACGAGATAAGCCTAGAAATTCAGCAAACGGCCCATTGGTTTCATGATATTCATGGAGGAATGCTAGGAGGAATGTCCTTCGAGTTCGGCTATCTTTATGATTTCAAAAACTGTCTGGACTACAGGGTTGTCATTTAAAAGTAAATGTTTCCAATACAGTTTGAGTTTTAAAAAAACTATATCTTTTTTTACTAAGGGAGCGTTCTTTTATTACGTAACGCGAAAAATCGGACTTTTAGACCCCCTCCCCCCCCCCTCGTAACAAAATTTCCATACAAATTTTAAAAATTTTGTATGGAGCGTAACACGGCCTCCGACCCCCCCTCCCCCCCTACTGCGTTATGTAATAAAAGAACGCTCCCTAAATGTTTGCACTTTGTTGGGGACACATAAAATAAATCAGTAAAATTTAAACAGTTTGTATGAGTCAAAATAAAAGGTAAATTTTGTGAGCTAACGATTGACAAAATTTAGGCCAATACAAATTATATTTTATGATTTTGCTTTCCTTCTCCAAATGTTGTTAAATCAACTTATAATTTGTATTTTCATTATGTCTTTTTTTATTAAAATATTATTGCTTTAAATTCTAAAACGTCTTTTTTGTCTTTATTTCATTCTTTTTATTAAAAACTAATATTTTTCAGAATCATTTAGGTCTTAAAATGAAACTTAGATTGCTGATATTATTGTTTACAGTGTACAATGACCCTTTGTACGACCACAAAGAGTTTAATATGAATTATTTTTAAATCAATGTTTAAAAATTAATTTCGCGTCACTTCTTGACAGGAAAGATCCTACTTGACAGCTCGTTTCAAGGGGACCATAGTTGATCTATCGAAAAAGTGATGTCTTGTCAACTTTTTTTTTGCATTTAAATAAAAAAAATGAGTAGAAATGAATTGAATTCATAACGAATACCACTTCTATTATTCATCTTCTTTTCTCCATAGGGAGCGTTCTTTTATTACGTAACGCAGATGGGGGGGGAGGGGGGGGGGGGTCGAAGGATGTGTTACGATCCATACAATTTTTTTTGAAATTTGTATGGAAAATTTGTTACGAGGGGAGGGGGAGGGGGTCCATAAATCCAAATGTTTGCGTTACGTAATAAAAGAACGCTCCCATACAAAAGTTATATACAGTCCAGACTTGATTATCCGAAGGCCTCGGAAAAATTTCACTTCGGATAATCGAATCACGATAAAATTTTTTTTTCGTTGTCATATTTTTTGATTGTTAAGCATAGGTATGACCCCTAAACTACGCTAAAATTATTTAGAATTTTTAAATCCAAGATGGCGGCCATAGTGGCGGTGATGCATTTTGTTTTTAAAAGGCGATCAATTACTCAAAAGATGGGGTCGTAGAACTAAAAAAATTATGTTAAAAACAAGAAAATGAAAAAATACGAAAAACATTTTTTTGTTCGTGATTCGAATATTCGAAGTCCCATACAAACCTTCGGATAATCGAACTTCGGATAATCGAAACTTCGGATAATCGAGGCTTCGGATAATCGAGTCTGGACTGTAGTCACATAACCTAACAACGTATTGCCCAAATGGTACAAACTATTCCCCGACTGGTAAAATCATATGGGGTATAATTCGTCTATGGTTTGGCTTCATACGGTGTATGATCTTCATCATTCGTTGTATGATCCGAAAAAATGATATGTGTATGGCAGGGTCACTGATGAAGTGGTAGGGTTGTCCAAATCCAGGCTTTCTCGGGACTACCCCCTGAAATCAAAGAATGACCCATCACTAAATATTGCGCCCTCCACAGGTAGAAAAGTAGAACAGTTGTTTTTCTTCATACATTTTGACGATTTCTCCCATATAAACTTCAAGCGATTAGAGGGAGGGGTTCCCGTAGTCAAAATGAGCTAAAATTTGGAATTCAGCCTGGTGATGGGTCAATCTTTGATTTCAGAGGGTAGCCCCGAGAAAGCCCGTATTTGGACCAACCTAGTGTAAGGTTGATGTTTATACGTAATTTTAGCTATAAGGCAGTAATGTTTAACTGATTTTGGTAGATCCGGGATAAATTTTTCTTGGTCTCGAACAGTAAAAAATCAACAAAATCATCAACTACCTTGATTATCAAAAAAATGTGTTAGAAAAGTATTTACCACGGCCATTTTTTGACAGTTTGACGCCAACAAAATATTTCAGGAATCTCTACAGCAGAACAAAGGAGAAAGAACCATTCCTTGGAGCAATTCTTTACCCTCTCTGGCTTGCTTTCACTGCCGCTGCTGCCCATTGAAATTTTTCTTGACCGGTTCCTTCCGAAGTGCATTTATATACCGCTTACCGTGGTAAATCAAAACCGTTAAAATATTGCTCTGAAGATTTCTTATCCCCAAAGAGGCACCCCCCTGATAAAAGCCTCTAACAAAAACTTAACTACCCTATGATTACAAAAAATCTCCCAAAATAATCGACGCACCCCTCGCCTGCTGAAACATTTCACGCTCTGTCAAACGCACGTGCGATTTGTTGTTTATTTACATTCTTGTTCAGTTAACCGGCAGCATCGAAATGCCTCCGGAACCGATCCCCATCAACCACCCGGTCACGCCGGACAGTGGCCACCTGCTACGAACGCCACAGATTTGTGAGATTTCCTCGAGTTTGCTTCCAGGGGATGCGTCGCGGATTCCGGTGGGATCAACTGTTTTGTGCAATTACACTAGTGGTCGCCGTTTCCTGGCCAAGTGGTTCCCACCAGGGGAGGACCGATTCCTGCGGGATGCCGTTTGTTACGTGGATGAAAGTGTGGAACTGTTGGGAGATTTTCATGAAACGGGGCGCGACGATCCGAGGATCGCTTGTTTAGAAGTGGTTGACGAACCGTTGTGTCGATTTGAATCGGTGCTGCTTGATGTCCGGCTGGATTGCGCCAAGGTGGACCAGGAGCTGATTAGGTCACGTTGTGAGTTGGTGGACTTGTTGAAGGATTTGCTGGTGCCGTACTGTTTTGGAGAGAATTGTACAGTCGCGTTGAGCGATTTGGAGAATGAAAGCTACGGAATTGTCGGAGTGACCATTCGGCGGGCGTTTGGGGCCGGGAAGTTTGGACAAATTCAGAACGAGACTCGCGTCGAGATCGATCGGATGCTGTTTCACGATTCGAGAGGGTCGAAACCGCTTGTAGGGTTGGAGGTACCGTTGGAAGCTGTGAGAGATTGTTTGAGTGAAGAAAGGAATGAAAATGTTCTGCTGGCAGGACCTCCTGGTTCTGGGAAGTACTCTCTGGTGAAAAAGGCCGCTCGGGAAGGTAATCACCCGTTGTTTGAGATTAGTGGGTTGGATTTCATCAAGTCACTTCCGGGAGAAACGGAGTCGGAATTGAGGAAAACCTTTGAACGGTTAGAGCAATTCACGAAGCTGGTAGATGTCTCCAGCAAATCGATTCTGCTTGTGAAAGACGTGGACAGATTGTGTCCCAAGGTGAGCAATAGAAGGGGTGAAGATGTGGTCAACATTTCCCGGATTTCGTCACAGTTTACTGCACTTTTGGACAAGTACCACAATCAGGCGGGGAAGATGATCGTCGTTGGCACAACTTCAAGTCTGGAAAACCTTGACCAGCGTGTTCGACGTCCCGGTCGCTTGGGAGTTGAGGTCTTTATTCGAATGGCCTCGGAGAATGACCGAAGGCAGATTGTGGAAGCTGTTTTGCAGCAAAGCGGAGCCACGTTCAAAGCAGAGATCGTAGAAGAAATCATCAGACGAACTCCCGGTTACGTCGGAGCCGACCTGGAGCTGCTTGTGCATACCTTGCAGCGGACACGCTGCCGGCAACCTTCACTAAACATCCAACAGCTGCTGGACGAGTCGCTGAAAAAGATTCGACCAACGGCGCTGCGGAACTCGATTGGTCTCATCACCGGCCTTAAAGAATCCTTGTACACCATCGGTGGAATGGAAAACCTCAAAAAGACGCTAAGAGTGTCCATCCTAGGACCCCTGCAGAACCCAGCAGCCTTCCGTCGGTTCGGGATGTCCCCCTTAAAAGGCATTCTCCTGTACGGACCACCCGGTTGCGCCAAGACCACAATCGCCCGCTGTCTAGCCGCGGAATCCCGCATGACTTTACTCTCGGTATCCGCCGCGGAAATCTACTCCCCGTACGTCGGCGACGCCGAAAAACTTATCACCAAACTCTTCAACCAGGCCCGCCAGTCCGCCCCGGCCGTAATCTTCCTCGACGAAATCGATTCCCTTGTGGGAAATCGCGGCTCGCAAGGAGTTCGCGGCCCAAACGACGTCAACATCCGCGTTCTGTCCACCCTCCTCATCGAAATGGACGGCATCGGTGGCAGCGTCCAGTCCACCATAGCCACCAGCGAAGACTCGTGCAACATCCTGGTTATCGCGGCCACCAACCGGCCGGACATGATCGACGATGCACTGCTGAGGCCGGGACGGCTAACTAAACTGATTCACGTTCCGGCGCCGGATCGTGTCGCGCGGTTGGCTATATTGCGCAAAGTTTCCGAAAAGGTTCCGCTGGATCGAGATGTGGACTTGGAAGCGTTGGCTGACCTGACGGAACGCTATTCTGGGGCGGATTTGCAGAATTTGTGCGGGCAGGCGGCACTGCATGCGGCAGCGCTAGATGAAGACGCGGAGAAGGTGCGGATGGAGCACTTTAGACACGTGCTGGAGGAGAGTCGCCCCTCGTTGACGAGCGGTCAGATTGAGTGGTATGAGCGGTTCGAGACGAGGCATCGTGTTTTGTGATGAAATAAGTATGTTGTGTGTAAATTTGTTGAAAAAAATGCCTAGCAAATAACTGAAAATAAAAAAATAATAATTAAAAGATCAGACTGACAGTAAACAATTATATATTTCAAATTTATATCACAGCTTCAAACTAAACATTGCAAAATTTTACAAAAGGTTCCATTAGAGCCAAAAATGCCAAGCAATTAAAACCCCCTAAAAATAGTCATTCGACCAAACAACTCTTCCAAGGTTCGCGCACATCCCAAAACTTCTAATTTTATCGCTTCCATGAAGTGAAGCAAGTGGTCTTCACACCATTTTGATCTTTGCAGAATTGCATTCGATGGCGTGCGTTCGATACTTTTTTCTCATGTCGCGATTGATGGCCTATCGAGATGTGTATCGGCGTTTTGGGAACATTTTAATTTGGTAGTCTTGCGATCTTGTATCGACGGCAGGCCTGTTGGCAGTATCAAGTTTCTTCTCGGGTTGACAATGAAGGGATTGTCGTCGTCAGCGCTGGAAATAAAGTATGATTGCCAGCAGGTTGTGCTGACTTGACGGTTTGCGTGAAAGTCACGATATATCGAAAATGGATTCGACCAAAATTAACCCTTATGCACTGTCGTAAATGAGTGATAGAAGAACCTATCATTTGATGATTCTTGCATCAAAAGTCAGAGGTAAGCGAGTAATCATCTTTTATCTCGTGATTGCCAGCAAGAACATTAAATGAAAATTTTCTTTCTTTCACTCCTGCTCTTTCCTTCGTTCATGAGCACTCACCGAAGATGCTTTTGTTTTCTCAGTAACTCGTAACAAAGGAATGCTAGGGGTACTAATCCACGCATGAGATTGTGTTGGATTGTCTATAAATTTGGATCAGCTGTTATGCCACGTGCTTGAAATTCAGCCAGTCACAGCATTTTTGGTAGTATTCAAATTGAAACGTCAAAATCAGCTGCTTGGAATTCAACCAATCACAAACGATTAAAACTAATACAATAGAGTTATCTACGTGCGCATGTATTGCGTGTTTGTACACGAAGGGTTTTTAGGTTAAAATTTGTACCCGCCAGCAAAAACAAATGGTAAGCTAGTGTGCGTGAGATCGGGCTTAGATAACTCTATACTTTGAAAACGAATACTAATACAGAATCATGGCGTGCGTGAAAGAAACCGTGGAGATCTCTATTACGTCTCATTAAGGTGATAGAAGCTTGCTTTCACTTTTGGGGCAACGACTATCAATGATGGTTCTAAATTGGCCCAGAAATGGTACATTGAAATGAAAAAAAAATCACTTTAGGTAAAATGCTGCTACAAACAACACAAAGAAAGCCATTTTTCGATTGAAACATTCTGAATTAAGATTTGAATGTTTTTCTAAAACAAACATGGTCGCCAAATGACCGATCGGGAATGATGCCTTCCAGAGGCTGTTTTTTTATCAAGTCGGGAAAATCCGCAAAAAAAACCTGGAAAAAGCCGGAAATTTTTGATTTTTTTGTCAAAAAGTCGGGAATAGTTGAGATTTCCAAGCATACATGTTTGAAAATTATTTTGTAACTCTTGAATTATTTTGTTAATATTTTGTACAATTTTCAAATTAAATTCATTCAATTCTGCTTTAGTAACTTACTTTAAATTTAAGGTTCTTTCACTATTTGAATAAATTTGAGAATGAAAAAGCTATTTAAGGCATCAAAAATCTTTTTTTTTCTTTTAAAATAAATATTGGATACCTTAAAAAACAGATTTTCATAATATTTTTTTATGAATGAAATCTGGTGTTTTTTTTAAAGGTCCAATAAACCAAATTTTCATTTTTTTCTTTTTGAGTGTTTTTGAAACCGCTTAAGTCAGGGGTATTAAAAATCACCCAAAAAGCAAAAACTGAAAATTTGGTTTATTGGACCTTTAAAAAAAACACCAGATTTCATTCATAAAAAAATATTATGAAAATCTGTTTTTTAAGGTATCCAATATTTATTTTAAAAGAAAAAAAAAGATTTTTGATGCCTTAAATAGCTTTTTCATTCTCAAATTTATTCAAATAGTGAAAGAACCTTAAATTTAAAGTAAGTTACTAAAGCAGAATTGAATGAATTTAATTTGAAAATTGTACAAAATATTAACAAAATAATTCAAGAGTTACAAAAAAATTTTCAAACATGTATGCTTGGAAATCTCAACTATTCCCGACTTTTTGACAAAAAAATCAAAAATTTCCGGCTTTTTCCAGGTTTTTTTTGCGGATTTTCCCGACTTGATAAAAAAACAGCCTCTGGAAGGCATCATTCCCGATCGGTCATTTGGCGACCATGTTTGTTTTAGAAAAACATTCAAATCTTAATTCAGAATGTTTCAATCGAAAAATGGCTTTCTTTGTGTTGTTTGTAGCAGCATTTTACCTAAAGTGATTTTTTTTTTTTTTTTTTTTTCATTTCAATGTACCATTTCTGGGCCCTGAATTTAGAACCATCATTGATAGTCGTTGCCCCAAAAGTGAAAGCAAGCTTCTATCACCTTAATGAGACGTAATAGAGATCTCCACGGTTTCTTTCACGCACGCCATGATTCTGTATTAGTATTCGTTTTCAAAGTATTGTATTAGTTTTAATCGTTTGTGATTGGTTGAATTCCAAGCAGCTGATTTTGACGTTTCAATTTGAATACTACCAAAAATGCTGTGACTGGCTGAATTTCAAGCACGTGGCATAACAGCTGATCCAAATTTATAGACAATCCAACACAATCTCATGCGTGGATTAGTACCCCTCTAGCATTCCTTTGTTACGAGTTACTGAGAAAACAAAAGCATCTTCGGTGAGTGCTCATGAACGAAGGAAAGAGCAGGAGTGAAAGAAAGAAAAATTTTCATTTAATGTTCTTGCTGGCAATCACGAGATAAAAGATGATTACTCGCTTACCTCTCTGACTTTTTGATGCAAGAATCATCAAATGATAGGTTCTTCTATCACTCATTTACGACAGTGCATAAGGGTTAATTTTGGTCCGAATCCATTTTCGATATATCGTGACTTTCACGCAAACCGTCAAGTCAGCACAACCTGCTGGCAATCATACTTTATTTCCAGCGCTGACGACGACAATCCCTTCATTGTCAACCCGAGAAGAAACTTGATACTGCCAACAGGCCTGTCGTCGATACAAGATCGCAAGACTACCAAATTAAAATGTTCCCAAAACGCCGATAAACATCTCGATAGGCCATCAATTGCGACTTGAGAAAAAAGTATCGAACGTACGCCATCGAATGCAATTCTGCAAAGATCAAAATGGTGTGAAGACCACTTGCTTCACTTCATGGAAGCGATAAAATTAGAAGTTTTGGGATGTGCGCGGACCTTGGAAGAGTTGTTTGGTCGAATGACTATTTTTAGGGGGTTTTAATTGCTTTGACATTTTTGGCTCAGATTCTGCAAGTTTAGTTTGGAGCTGTGATATATGTTTGAAACAGTTAAAACAATTGTTTACTGTCAGTCTGATCTTTTAATTATTATTTTTTAATTTTCTGTTACTAAACCAAATTTTCAGTTTTTGCTTTTTGGGTGATTTTTAATACCCCTGACTTAAGCGGTTTCAAAAACACTCAAAAAGAAAAAAAATGAAAATTTGGTTTATTGGACATTTACAAAAAAAAACTCCAGAAATGGTCTTTTTATTTTTTATCAAACAAGTTGATGAGAACTGCTTCATTTTGTCACATTAATTGAATATTTGAAACAAACATTCCAATTTGAGATTTACAATGATTTTTTTTTTGTAAATATTTTTAATTTTTTAGCTAAATTCATAGAGTAATTTCAAAACAACAAATCAAAATGTTTCCCTTGAACTTTTTTTTTAAGAATCTGTAAATTTACTATAGATAAAACATGATTTTCGCTTATCGGAAAACTTAAGATTGAATAAAATCTAATCGCTTTTCGTTTTGAATGCAAAATAAATCAAAAACTTTTTCACGTTTTGAAAACATTAAAAAATAGGGTATATGGCCCTATTTTGGACCTACTATGCAAAGCGTCAACATATTTCGCATAGTTCTCAGGAACGGTCTAACTAATTTGACTCGTTTCAGGATTGTTTTGTGCCTTAATTTATGCTTAACAAAGTGTACTATTGAAAATTTAAAATAATTTAACCATTCCATTGTAATAAGCATTTCTAGTAAAACATTTTTTGGATGCTTTTTGGACTTATTGAATGTATTTTGGAGACATCGCTGAACCTCGGTCCTAACAATCATCTAAATCTCTAGCATCAATTTGCATTTTTATCGTTTAAAAAACATATTTTCATTGTTTCTGTTAATCATTTGCTTTTTAAAGCATAGATTTTATTCAAATAATTACAGTAAAGAAATTCAATTCGAAATATTAAATTAAAAAATTTCAATCAATTTCAGTGAAATATCGAAATAAATTGATAAACAAAACTGGCAACACCTTGTTATGCATGTGTTGGTGATAGCCTTGAACCGACGGCAAAGTAGCTCCAAAAACTGATCCAACGCGGCTGATTTGAAAAAATATTTTGAAATGAGATTTTTTTCGATAATAGAATAGTTATTTCAATGGTTTAGTAACGGAAAACCAGAAAGAATTAAATAAACAACAGTTACATTGCTCGGAAACCGGACGAAATTGCTTGGTGTCAGTGCAAAACAGAAAAAATCATCAAGGTGTCGTGAGCCAAATCTGATAAGCAACGAGGTGGGAATTTTTGGACCTAATCGATGTGCTAGGAAAATGAAAGGAACTTCGAATGGCGTTGTAAAAAGTGGCTGAAAAAGCGGAAATAATCAAAAATGTTAACATTTTTGGAAGAGGTAAGATGCAAAACGATCCTGCCTACACTTTCTGTTTGTTGGATTCAGTGAATTCGTACTTTAAAAGCCTGAACTACCTCGATTCATAAAAATAGGTCCAAAATAGGGTCATATACCCTATTTAAATTGCAATAAAATAATTCCAAGGAGTTTTGATTGAATGCAATTTTTTGAAGTATTTTTAAGGAATTTCTTATGTTTCTGTGTTTACAAAAATTGCCAATAGCTAGATTTTTTTTTAATTTTAATTTTTTTTGTTGTTATTGCCTTTTTTCTAAAGAGATTTTGTTTGAAATACATCTTAAGATAAGAAATGCCTATTATCTAAGCTTTCTGGAAAAGTCGGAAAAAGTCGAGAATTTGAAAATGGGATTTGAGTGGTCACCCTGTAATTATTCAGAATGTCATACGTGATTGATACCCAGAATTCTAGGTGCTGAGAATCTCACTACGGCAAGAAGGGCAGTGAAAGTTGGGAGGTGAGATTTTGGGCATGATAGTTGTAGTCGCTGAGAGTTCAATGTTTGATATTTTTACAACCTTGCCTTAAAGACAAAGTTTCATGCAAAATCAAGAGGGGTTGGTTTCGTGTAATTTGACAGACGAATTTTCAGGTGTCGTTCAAACTGATTATCAAATTGAACTCAAACCAAAAATCAAGATAACAAAAATCTGGTTCAAATCGTTATCAGTTTGCAAACACTTTGGCTAAGAAAACGACTAAAAAGCAAAGCCGATTCCAGCTTATCCTATCGGGAACTTCCTTTTCCACGTAATTTGTAGACACAATCTTGCAGTTGTTCAAACAAAATCTTTCCAGGAACACGTGAGGGTAACCTCCTTGCTACTCTATGCTTAGGAGGACAACAACGACGACTCTTCAATGAATCAGTCGAGGTCTGGGCACTTCCATACAAATTACACACAGTAGCACCCTCCGCTGCTGCTGCTTCTGCTATCAAAATATTATCAGGCTGGTTAGTCTGTTTGACTATTGGTCGAAGCGCTCGCAACGCAGCAGCAGCGTTTGTACTAAAAAGATAAACGCGCCGAACTCTCAGTGCTCGTCGGACCTCGGTGAAGAACGGTCGGTTCTTTCCAACTTTCTCGGTTGAAGTGAGTGTCGCGAGAGTTGCGTCCTGTCCTCGTCAAGAAATAACAAGATAAGAGTGACTCTGATACTGAATTGTTCGGTGTTCTTGGCGGAGAAATTGATCGAGATACGTCAGTCTACTGGTGTTTCCGGCTTTTGTTTGCCGTTTGAACTACATGAAGAAATGTCCACACAGATATTTGTGAAGATGTTCTGTAGTTTGTAGTTACAGCAGTGCAGTGAGATCGGGTTGGTGGTAAAAGCAATTAATAAGCAAATAAATCGTTAAAAATCCTCAATGAAGTCAGCACCAACAAGTCGTTGTCGTCGTCGTCGTTGCGGCTCAGACTTGTCGGTCTCAAGTGGAATGTAATAGCTGTGTAGAGCGGCTGCGTTCAGTAATCAGACCAAAAACGCCACTTTTATCTTGCAAGCGGAGCGAAGTTGCTGTTGGTGCGCGGTGTTATCAGAGTGTGTAGTGTTTGAGCCTGTTGTTGTTGTTGCTGCCGAGGTTTGGTTCGCGCGAAATGATTACAGATCGATAGGTGAACACGATTGATGGATTAATTTAATTGGAAAGGAAGTGTCGTGAATGGCGGTGGCGGTATTTGTGACGGTAAAGCGTTTTCTGGGGGAATGTGCTATTTTTGGCGGAGTTTTTGCAAGGGTTGTTCCACGTTTCCCTTGGAGTGTGATCGATTGGCAGCGCTGGAGTACGCGGAAGTGATAAGAGGATGTTTGGATACGGATATTGACGGGATAGTGCTGGGAAAGTAACGTTTTACTAGTTATCTGTACCGTCGAAGGGTGTGATTTTATTTCCATTGCGATGGTAAAATCAGTAATTAGGTTCGTTCACCATAAGTTGAACAACACTAGCGATGTATTTGAAAAGGTCATATAAACAAAGAAAACTTACAGCTTAAAGGATCTTCTAAAAAAGAATCAAAAAATATTTTCTTTCATTCGTCATCATTCTTTTAAAGCATGCGCTGATATGCTCAGCTGTTAAAAATAGCGTTATTATTATTTTTATGTTTTAGTGCTGATCCATAGAGTGTGATAAGTGGGAATTCTTGAAATGTCGATTCAATGTCTGCGAATGCCAGCAAAAAATGCCACAGAGAATCAAGTTAAAGGAATTGTAAAAAATGAGGGCACTAGGGTGGTCCGAACCTGGGCTTCCTCGAGGATACCCCCTGAAATCAAAGATCAACTCATCATAAGGCTGAATTCTAAATTTAAGCTCGATCTGACCACGGGAACCCCTTCCTCTAATCCCTTGAAGTTTGTATGGGAAAATTCGTCAAAATTTTTGGAGGAAAGCTGTTTAGTTTTTTACCTGTGGAGGCCGTTTATTTTCAAATGTTGAACAATTCTCGGAAATAGGATTTTCATCAAATCTGGAACAACTTTTTAAAAGACACTATAATTTCAGGATTGTTTTTGAAAAGTTATTAGATTACAACCCGTCTTGTTATATATTTTTAGAAAGGTATTCGAAAGACCCTTGCAATGAGCTTAAAAATTGAAGATCTGATATCCCTATCAGAAGTTATGAGCACTTAAGTGATACTTTAGTACCCTTGGGAGGCCGGATCTCAGATATATTGAGTTGGGTAATTGAAAGAACTCTCAAATGAGCCTAAAACATCGAAGTTCGGGTAACCCTATCAAAATTATGAGGATATTAAGTACTTTTCTTGTACTTTTCAGAAGCCGGCTCTCTGATTTTGGTAATGAAACGTTTTAGAGCATATTTGCAAATAATTCTTTAATGAGTAAAAAAAGTAACTGATTATTTTTATACGGGAATTCGCCAAAACCCGTCAAAAATCGGAAAAAGTGTGGAATTTGTGATTTTTTGTCAAAATGTCGGGAATTTGTGGGAATCCCAAGCATAGTTAATTGAAAATAGTGTTTTAAATCTTAAATAATTTTGTAATATTTTATACAATTTTGAAATTGAATTCACTCAATAACTGAATTATTCTATTCTAATGACTAATTTTAAATTTATGTTTCCTTTCACAATTTCAATGTATTTGAGAATGCAAAGGTCATTTAAGATATTAATAATTCTATTAAATATTGGATGTATTTGACACAGATTTTCATAAAAAAATATTTATGAATCAAAAGATTTTCATTGAATTTAGTTCATCAAACAAGAGATCAGGGTTGTTAAAATATCAAAATATCAGCTCTCAGCAACTACAATTATCCAGCCTGAATATTCATGCCTCAAATACAACTTCTCTTCTGTCTTTATTGAAACTCTCAGCGCCGAAAATAGCCGAACACGTTTTCGTGTTTACACACTCGCGATTGACATTTTCATTTTCTCTCTCATTCCCGCTTCCACGATCATCCTACCGCAACAGCGTTTAACTACAAAAGCCGCCACAAAACCAATTTCGCAAATGCAGTTAAACGGGACGTCATGCGTGGTCGGCTCCTAATCCCCAACTCGCGCTCTCTCATTGCAGTTTTCGGAGATATTGAGAGGCTACTTTTTTGTTTTCATTTCTCATTTAGAATAAAAATTTCGATTTTGTTAAAAATTATATTATTTTTGCAAATTGATCTTGAATTCAGTTTTTGAAAAGTGAGCTAAAAAATATGTTCAATGGGCCCAGAAAATTCAATTTATTTTACTCATTCTGACTGGACAAAATTGTTAAACCTTGCTTTGGTATGAAATTCAATAAAATGTAAAATTGTATAACAGAAAACATTTTAGCTTTACTAGTCGAATATTATAAGAGCAGTTCAGTCAATGAGAATACACGTGCCCTACATTGTGTTTCAAAATTTATAAATATAGAGCCCATCCATAAACCAGGTGGATTTTTGTTTGTGTTGCATTCAAATTTAGAGAAGATTTTTTTAGTTTATTGAATAATAATATATAGGGGAACAGCATCTAATTCCAGCGTGCCTCTAATGTTGGCAGGTCAGAACTTTGACATGCAATTAAAGCTAAATAAAAGCGTTTTCAACTGAAATCGAGTGATAAATAGCTCAATAAGAAGTGAGCAAGCAAGTTTCTACCAAAAGTTTTGCAAAATTAGTTGTTTAAATAGTGAAAATCAGCAAATTGGATGGAGTTAGGAGCGAGAGCTTAACCTGCCAAAGATACGAGAATTTCCCCTAGTGAAGCATAAAACGTAGTTTTTGTGATTTAAACAAATGATTTTCAGAGTTATTTTAACATTTTTCAAGTTCCGTGAAATTTGGTGTTTTTAAATTGACGTCCCCGTTGAAATTTGCAATTTTCGAGCGTGAAAAATCACTAAGCCTACTCATAAGCTATACTGACGGCTGCTGACTCTCGGATGTTTTTTAACATTTAACATAAAACAACAACAACATTAAAAAAATAAGCTAATATTGAAGTAAAGTCCAATTTAAACAATTATAGCCGGCATAAAGTTATGATTATGTTTAATTTTATCACATTGATTGATTATTAGGTGGTTTATTAAGTCATTCCAACATTTTTTTCTTCCCAAAATTTTTTGTGAGTATGGGTAAATTACTGTAGATAAATCTTGATTTTCAGTTATCGGAAATTTTAATATCGAATTAAATCCAATCGTTGTTTGCTCTGAATAAAAAAAAAATAAACTTACGTTTCCGTTTTATGTTTTGAAAACATGGAAAAAATATTGGCATTACAATAAAAACAAATCCAAGAAATTTTGATTTTGTTATTGCAATTTGAATAAAATAAGTGGTAAAGAATGAAATCTTATCAAACTGAATTTTTCATTGAGAAAAAAACTGTAAACACATTTTTTAATCGAACTCTTGGATATTTATCTAAATTATTTGAAAGAATAATAACAGTAACCATGTTTCAAGCGTTGTTTGATTTTAAATAAAAGTTTTAATTAATTTATAATTATTTTTTTCCTTTTTAAGTTGAAACGAATTATGCTATACGTTTGCTAATTTTAAAAATAGGCATTGAAATTGTAAGTATGGTAAAGAATTCAGTTAATTTAAAAGACTATTTTTGTATTTTTCAAAAATTGTCAACAGTTTGATTTTTTAAAATTTATTTAGATTATTTATTGTTTTTAGTTGTTTGATATTTACATTTTTTAAAAGACTTTTTGTTTGAAATCATTTTAAGATAAGAAATGGCAGATAATAATATTTTGTAAAAATATTGAAGAGTTTTATGTCTAATTTTATCTAGGGGAAATATACCCTTTCTAATCAAACACCTATCTTCGTCAAATGAAGAGTTTGATGCTCGATTAAAGCTCCAAAAATACTATTTAGGCTATAAACGTACCAACAACAGCACCGCCTCGAGTAAGCACGCAAATTTATGCCACTTACTGGCCAAAAAGATCAAATTTAATGCACTTTTGATCATCATTTGTATTTTGTGAGACCATTTCTCATCATTTTGGTGGCACACACATCCACACGCAAGATGAGAGATTAACTGCTTAACGTAAGTCGCCATCAATATCTTTTAACTTGCGCTAACGATTTCAAAGCGCTTAAGATTTAAAATTGCTTCCAACTACCGGCAACATGTTCTTTTGCACATTACGATGCTTGTGTGCTCTCTTATACTAACTGACATTTTGGTGGTTACGAGAAAATCGATTTTTTAACTTTGAATAACTGTTTCTGGGAAACTATTCGACTAACAATTGTCCAAATAATTTTAAAGTGTGCTCCTGACATAACTTAAAGATATGGTAAAATATGAAAACTTTTGAAATGCAAAAAAAAAATTTGGCAGAGAAATTACGAAAAAAAATCATGCTTGCAATTAGCACAAGTGTGTCTTGAACAGTGATTTGTATGAGTTAGCACAAACGTGCACAGGGCGAATTTTGCAGTTGAGCTAAAATGCTTCTTCGATGGCAGAGTCGTGTATACTTCCAACGTGGCACTTGGTACAAAAGTGCGCAGAGTCATTTTATTGTAAAAATAGTAGATATTTGTTGTTTCAATGTTTTTTGCGTATTAACTTTGAATTGTTGTTAGTTAAGAAACATTTTTCACAACAATACTTTTTTAATAGACTTGTTTATCATTAAATTTATTGTGAAAATTGTAGTTTTTGAAAGCAACTACCGTTAAAACTTGAATTTTATGAAGAAAAACTCAGTGAAGTTTGAGGTTTCATGAATATAAGTATGATAATCCATGAAATAGCTTCAATAAGATCAACTATGACGAAAACCGAATAGTTCTACGCTTACAAACAGAAGAAAATGATTTTGTAAAAACTTTGAGACAGTTTATTTTATTTCCATCATGTCATACGACCTTTTCAGAAATGCAAGATATCCAGGACACAAACCATATAATTGTTATGGTAGATTGCAGTTAGAACAAGTGTGTCTCTTGCAATGAATTCTTAGTTTGTATCGAATAGAACAAAAGTGCTCCAAAAAATCAAAACTTAGTCTTTGAACATGGACGACCCCTACAGTTGTGCTAAGTGTGCACAACTACGTGAATAATGTTGTCACGTGTTTTTTTGGTTTGGACGATCATTGCAGTTGTGCCAAATGTGCACAACTTCTTGAAGGGTGTTTGAGTTGGATATTTGGGTTAGGTTAACTGTGCAATTAATTAGTGGATGTTGTTGTTACGTAGTTTTTTTTTTTGGATTGGACGATCCCTGCAGTTTTGCTAAATGTGCACAACTTCTTGAAGGGTGTTTGAGTTGGATATTTGGGTTAGGTTAAGTGTGCCATTGGTTAGTGTATGTTGTTGTTACGTAGTTTTTTTGTTTGGACGACCCCTGCAATTGTGCTAAGTGTGCACAACAAGAGTTCTCAAATGAACCGGTTAGGCTAGGTTCACCTATTGGTTCGGCTTAAACCTCCCTTTGTGGTTCAATCCTGGTTCAGTGAACCATGAACCATTCGTTACACCGCAACATTCGTTACACCGTAACATTCGTTACACCGTAACATTCATTTCACCGTAACATTCGTTACACCGTAACATTCGTTACACCGCATCATTCGTTACACCGCATCATTCGTTACACTGTAACATTCGTTACACCGTAACATTTGTTACACCGTAACATTCGTTACACCGTAACAATCGTTACACCGTAATATTCATTTCACCGTAACATTCGTTACGCCGTAACACTCGTTACACCGCATCATCCGTTACATCGTAACATTCGTTACACCGTAACATTCGTTACACCGTAACATTCGTTACACCGCAACATACGTTTCACCGTAAAATTCATTACACCGTAACTTTCGTTGCACCGTAAAATTCCTTACACCGTAACATTCGATACACCGTAACATTCGTTACACTGTAACATTCGATACACCGTAACATTCGTTACACCGTAACATTCTTTACACCGCATCATTAGTTACTCCGTAATCATACCATAACATTCGTTACACCGCAACATACGTTTCACCGTAAAATTCATTACACCGTAACTTTCGTTGCACCGTAAAATTACTTACACCGTAACATTCGATACACCGTAACATTCGTTACACCGTAACATTCTTTACACCGCATCATTAGTTACTCCGTAGTATGATTACACCATAACATTCGTTACACCGCATCATTCGTTACATCGTAAAATTCGTTACACCGTCACATTCATTTCACCGTAACATTAGTTACACCGTAGTATGATAACACCATAACAATCGTTACACCGCATCTTTTGTTACATGGTAAAATTCGTTACACCGTAACATTCGTTATACCGTAACATTCGTTGCATTGTAGCATTCTTGACACCGTGACATTCGTTACACCGTAAAACATCGCAATTAAAACATTTTTTAAGTCGTTGTGCACAGTTAGCACAACTGCAGAGGTCGTCCAATCTAAAAAACTACGTAACAACAACATCCACTAACCAGTCTCTCACTCAGCCTAACCCACTTAGCACTACTTCAGGGGTCGTCCATTAAAAAAACTACGTAACAATAACAACCACTTAATCTCACACTTATCCTAACCCAAATATCCTATTTAAAACATTTTTAAGTCGTTGTGCACACTTAGCACAATTGCAGGGGTCATCCAATCCAAAAAAAACTACGTAGCAACATCACCCACTAACTGATCTTACACTTAGCCTATCCGAAATATCCAATTTAAAACATTTTTTGAATCGTTGTGCACACTTAGCACAACTGCAGGGGTCGTCCAATAAAAAAAACTACGTAACGCTAACATTCACCTACCAATGTCACACTTAGCTTAACTCACGGGTCATCCAATTAAAATAAAACTCTGCCACTAAATAATTATTTGACACACTTCGTCTAACTTACAACTTCTTCACGTATCTAAATGTGCACACTTGTGCTAATTGCCTTCCAAAATAGTGCTCCATAATATTGCTCAAACTAGTAAGGACACCTGGCAATTCACCATAATATTATAGTATAATCGTATTTTTATGGATTTGCGTGTTTTCAAAAGGTCAAGCCATGATGAAAAATAAGAGAGCACATCCATGATGCGTTCGCAAATGTCAGTTAGTGCAAATGGTTGCAGGGCGATATCTCAGCGTAGGAAACGAATTTTTCAGATCTCTTAGAAGCGTTTTGTAGGGAATTTAATTAACTAGAAGATGTCATCGTTAACTCATTTTGGCCCAAAAGTCAGTTAGTACATCAGAGCACAGAGGCATCGATTAGTTAATCACTCACTTGAAAATAATCCCGAAACATGTAAATAATTAGCAAGCACCATCAAAAAAACAAACGCGCCAAGTCGTTTGACTTTTCAATTTTGAATACCCATTCCAATCGAAGGCTGAAGAAAACCGAGCGAAGAGCGAAGGCAAATACAGAACAAGGGTGGCACCAACACCACCAACATGCTGGTGCAGCGCCTGTTGGAGTGAGCAAGTGCTGCCAGGAAACTTTCGCTATAAATGCTACTTTTCGTGAGTGTTCGCTTGAAATTTCATCAATTTTGGCTACACTAAGCAGACCCAAAAGAGCGCTGGAAGAAAAAAAGAACTAAGCTGAAAATAGATAAATGGGCGTGGCCCAATGCGCTCGACTGATTAGAATGCATTTTTGAAATATTTTTTTTTATGCTTGTAAAATGAATAGCTTAACTATTAATAAAAGTGAAAATAAACATAAATGTTCACAAAAAGTTGCTCTACTCGTTGGTGTACTTGGTTTTAGTGAATTTCAAGGAAAAATCCAGATTATCCAGCATCATTCAAACACGACCGTTTATTAGGCTTAAAATGGGCATATTCCCCTAGAAACAGATAATTTCCTATTGTTTCTATTCATTTCTGTAAGCTTTTTTAGGTAAACCAATACCGTCTTTTCAGAAAAAATGGGGATTAAAACCGCGTGTTTCTGTTCAAACAAGAATATCATTTTTTTTAATTAGGCTTGTACAAATATTTTTCTTTTTAAATTGTCATACCAAACATACCAGCAAACGTAGTTTCAAAAAGTGCAAATTTTAAAAATCAAAGTTTGACATGGTTAGATTTGTCATGTCTAAGGATATTACAAAAAATCTAAGAAAGCACAAAAGCTTTCTTCGACCAATTTTGAATTTGATTTTTTTTCTGAGTCAATTTTCAAAACGGAGCCACATTACGGTCTCATGTTTGCTTGTGGTGTGATTGATTGATTGGCCAAATAACACCCAGACATTTTCCGTTGTTAGCTGTTTACAGTCGACCCTTATCGATAGACTATTGGGTGATTGTTTCTGTATTCCCAAAATTTAATACTCATCACTTATGTCGATTTCGCGCCAATTATTCAAAATATTAAAACAATGTTTTCTTTTCCTTCTTTTTGAATACCCCAATAGTTTTTTTTTAAATTGTTGTTTAAGTGCATGTTTCGCACGTACTCTGATCCGTATCCGGTTCTTTCTTACTCTCTAGTCCACATCTGGCACACAAAAACAACGCAACTTGGCGGTGCTATATTCCAGCTAGCCGGTCATTTCGGTGTGCGTGGGCCCCGTCCGGCCAAGTTTCTGGCGGAGTTTTGTTAGTTACTTGAAATTGCGGATGTTTTGCTTCCCAGAACACCACCTTAAGTTCCCATAAATGTGCTCTCCCACCAACCCACCACCACCACCACCACCATTCAAAATCACGAGATAAAAGATTCATTGCCCCTTGTTTGAACATTCTCGCAGCACTTTGCGTCGTTGCTGGCACAAATCCGGAACAGTGACAAATTCAAATGGTCGACTGAGACGACAACCAAAGTAACGCAACGACAACGACAAAGCTGAGAACTTGGCGGCAGCCAATAAAATAGCCGCCCCAAAAACGGATGTTGCAAATGATTCGTCGTCGTCGTAGTTGGCGTTGGGGCGCAGAATGATTTGATGATTGCGTCGTCTTTGATGCGTATGCGCGCGTTTCGTCAGAATCAAAGTCATTGACTGCGCGCGGGAAAATGTTTTTTTTTCTGTTTCTTCGAGTCAATCGCCAGCTGACGAGCCGAGTGTCAAGGATTAGTGAGTAATGAATGCAAGAATGCGCTGCTGAGTGACGAAGAAGTCGTCGTCGTCGTGAGAATGTTTGGCAAGATGAGCAGGAAGGTGTTTGGATGGGGTGGTGAGGGTTATCAGCTGGGAAAACATTTGAGAAAGACTTTGGCGAGATTAGGGAATGGCGGAAAGGTGATGATTGTTTAACACGATTGAAGTGACTCATGGGTTGCAGATTGCTTTTGATATAACCTTAGAAAAATTTCGCCGAAAACCCCGGATTTTATTTTCAAAAAATCATATCTCGGAATCTTGTCAATAAACTCTTTGAGTATGTTGCGTGAAAAATCGTGAGGAATCCGATAAAAATATTTTCAGACATAGACATTTTAAAGTTTCATACGACCTTTTCAAATGCTAGGCTAGTTTATTTTTATTTTTTATTTTTATTTTCTTTTTTTGATACATCTAACTTTTTTTCCTTTAAATGGCCAACTAATCACCTTTCATTTGTTTCCAAATCAGCTTAAATCGGTTGAAATGGCGTGGAGTTATGATTTTTGAAAAAGGTTTTTTTTTTTGCTAAAATCGACGAAAATGGAAATTTTTTGGACCACCCTAACACGGCGTAGGTCACCCTAATCACCACACAAAAAAAAACAAAAAAGAACCCCCACTCCAATTTGAAATATATTTTTGAAAAATAATATTTAATACTAAATTGAATTTTTTATCAAAAAAAAAAAAAAAGAAGAATGAACTTTAGGTCAAATCTTCTTTCAGACTTCAAATTGTCCAACTATATTTTATGTTCATGTAATTTTGGCTGAGATTCTCAATCAGCCCTCAGAAGCAAGAGTTCTGATTTTCCGTTCAAAGATCAGTCATGATACAGTCATCCCACATATTCGGAACACCCACAAATTCGGAACACTTTTGTGATAATTTGTCAATAACATGCCAAATGCAGCTTTTCTCTTGATCCTACTATTTTTAGGTCCTTTATTTGGACATTCTCTTGCTATTTCACTAGTCAAAGTAGTACTTTTTGAACAAAAAACTTCATTTTAAGACTATTTTATCCTGACTCCAAATTGCGTGTTTCATGATTGTGGGATGTTATTGTGCCACCCACAATTGTGGAACACCTGAATTTAACTGATATTTTCCCATCAAAAGTTATTAGACCATCCCTTAAACATTACTAAGCATGTGCTTTATTGGTTTCAGAGTGTGAAGTCTTTATTTTGTTACAAATATGTACTCATGGAGAGATTCAAAGTTTGTTTACATCCGTAAGAAAAAAGTGTTCCAAATTTGTGGATTTCAAGGGTCAAAGTTTTTCTTCAAAAACTTGGTATAAAAGTTAAAATTTGCATTTGTTCGATACAGCATTCGAAAGATCGCAAGAAAAGCTTTTAAATTAAGGTAAAAGCGAAACATTAAGTTCAATTATCGATTTGCTATGATTTTTTGAACATTGACCGATCTGTAAACTGTTCCGAATATGAGGTACACGGTAAAATTTCTATTCGTAATTTTCAATTTCACTTTTTGTCACTAATACTTTTAAAATAATTTTTCGTTGTAAAATCAAATTTGCAATCAATAAGTACTTTAGTGAAATGAAAGTGCACCAATTTCATGTTATAGCCATTTTCAGGTAACTTTTTTGAAAACAGTAGCAGTTATTTATTTTCTAATGTCGATATCTCAGCAACTAATGGTCCGATATTCAATGTCAAAATTTGAAACATTCGTGAAATTTTCCGATCTTTTCGAAAAAAATATTTTCATTTTTTTAAATCGAGACTAACATTTCAAATGGATGTAATATTGAATGTTTGGCCCTTTTGAAATGTTAGTCTTGATAAACAAAAATATTTTTTAACATTGAAAATCGGACCATTAGTTGCTGAGATATCGACATTATAAAATTGTGGGTTGTTTGGGTGAGACTTAGAAAACATCAATTTTCCTGTTTTTAAAAACTTGCATGGCAATATGTCAGCAACTTAGGGTCGTTTCAACAATGTTCAAAAAAGCAAAATATAGAGAATTTTCTCAGCTTTTCAAAAATATTTTTTTCAAAAGTGGGCAAAAATGTGCACTAATTTAAAAAAAATGAAAAACTGCGACTATTTTCAAACAAGCCACCTAGAAATAGATTTAACTTGAAAACGGTGCACTTTATCAAAATTTCACTGAAGTACTTTTTGATTGCAAATTAGATTTTACGAAAAATGAAGCTAAAAATTTTTTGCGACCAATATTTGATTTAAAAAAAATCAGTATTAATTCAAAAATTCATAATTCGGTCAAAGATTTTTTGCCCATTCTGGAAATTTCAGAAAAGTTGGCATTGATAGTGAATAGTGTTTTTTTTTGCAAATCAAGTGTTGATGCCAAAAAGTGAAATTAAAAACTACCAAAAAATGTTAACCGTGTATCATACTTTTTCAGTATAGTCCATACCTACAACTTTACCGAAGACACCAAATCGATCAAAAAATTTCTTCCATAGATACAGATTTTCGAATTTTCATAAATCATTTTTGTATGGACAGCTGCCAAACTTGTATGGAAAATTATATGGACAAACTAATGATGCAATATGGCTTATTTGGGCATACCGAAGGCACCAACAAAGTTTAAACCGGATAAAAAAATACAAAAATTAAAATTAAAAAAAAAGACCGATTTCGTACAGAATAACTCAATGATCAAAGCGTAGCCGATCTTAACTTTTTTCAGTCAGCTTTGAGCTTAACGAAATCAGTTTCCCCGAACCATTCGCTGTAATACCCGATTTGAGTGAGAGGGAGAGCAAAGAGAGAGAGAGTGTTCAGTAGCGATTGGTGTGGAAGTGACAAACGGTAGGAAACGGTCAAAGCAGTTTTTTGTCGAACTAGATTTGTGCTGAGTCTTTTTTGAGCAATCAGGACCCTGGCTCAGAAGAGCAAAATTATCGAAATGATAGTCATATTTTGAATTTCCATGAAATATGATTGATGTTAATATTGAAGTATAAACTTTTTTAAATTGAAATTTGGACATTTTAAAACGAAGATAACTCGAGTTTCAAAAATGGCCTTTTATATATTTTCAGTACGAATTCCCCTTTGATAAGCAACCTCGTGCATTTAAATTGATCTAACATTTTTCGAGTAAAATGAGTTTTGCAATTGAATCGTTTCAAAATTAAAACGATTATTACTTTTCACCAAACAGAACAAATATTATTTTCAACATAAAATATTGTATTTCAGGGCACATAAGTTGTTCTAATTTTGCCTTCCTCACCTTAATGTGGAAAGGCTATAAAATCACTCGAAAAATGAACTTCTTTATTCGACCTCCTAGACCCACCTTCATGTATACCTATTGACTCAGAATCAAATTCTGAACAAATGTCTGTGCGTGTGTCTGGATGTGAGTCCGTGCACCCAAAAATATGCACTCGATTATCTCCGGACTGGCTGAACCGATTTAGACTGTTTTGGTCTCATTCGATCCGTCTTGGGGTCCCACAAGACCCTAGTTAATATTATGAAGTTTAGAAAAGTACTTCAAAAGTTATGCTAAAAAACGGTTTTAGCTAAACTTCGGAAGATTGTAAAAAGTGTGGGTTTTGTAAGAAAACCCGTCATGCTGTGTATTGTTAGAAAGGTATTTGAAATACCTTTCCAACGCGTCCAAAAGATTGAAGATCTGACAACCCCATCAAAAGTTATGATCTTAAGTTATTTATACACTTTTTTGAGGCCGGATCTCAAATATTTTGATGAAAAACTTGTCCGGATCCGGACCCATCGTTGGATAGGTATTCAAAAGACCTTTCCAACGAACCCAAAAGATTGAAGATCTGATAACCCTATCAAAAGTTATAAGTACTTTAGTGTTTTCAATTCCCTTTTGTTGAGGCCTGATCTCAGATATTTTGATAAAATTAAGTGTTATTTATTCGCTGTGTAGTGTGTTCACTTTATGAATGTGAGGAAGGCACCAACCACCTAAAGGTGGATTAAGTAACGTTTTTTTTTTAGTTTCAGTTTTACCGGTATCTTCTACATCAATCATTTTTATGCATTTAATGTTTCAGGCTTTTTATGTGTTATTTCGCCAAATTTATTATTTTTTATTTAATAAACAATTGAGATTTTTAAACTTCAAAAGGGTTTTTTTTCAAATTTAGTTTTAGTTAAATTAAAACAGATTTTTAATTTGTTGATTCAAGTTCTACATTCGAGATAATTCGACGTTTTCGTACAAAGCCAATTAATTATTAGTTATGAATATTTTTTAAACTAAATATAGTTTTACAAATATCCATAACTAATTGACTTTGTATGATAACTTTGAATTATTTAAGATTTATAATTTAAATTAACGAATTAATCAATAAAAAATAAAACATACAATGAAAAAAGAGAAAAAAAATAAAAAAAAAATATTCCAAACAATGCTGTACGAAACAATAAAAACGAAGGAATGTTTCTTATCTGCATATTTTCAACCAAATAGTATGCTCTTAATAATAAGAATCATCATCAATTGCGCTGGGTTTTGAATTTTTTTAAATCTATTTTTAGAAAAAAAAATTGCTAATACAATAAAAAAATGCTAGATTAGAACAAATTTTGCTTGCATCAACTTTGCAAATATGCGTGCAATATTCAGAACATTCAATGGATTCGCGTGTTCTAGTTTAGTTTTAATATAAAACAACTCAATAAACAAAAAGTAATAAAAATAACCATTGTATCAGAAGCTTGGTTTAATAACTTCATAAATTTCTTATCAGAGTTGTTATAAATCTGCTATAGACAGACTTACCAGAGTGCACTTTGGTCTTTTCGATAAAACTCGTTCCATACAATAGCATTCAAACTGCGCAAAACCTATCAACTTTATTTGATAATCTGCCTCGACAAATGAGGTTAGTATTATAAAATCTTTATGGTCTTTACAAGCCACTACTTCCTTTCAATATAACGATATGAAGCCTTCAATGGGCAAATCCCATTGATAGATTTTGATATTTTTGAGCACAGTTTTAGGTTTGAAAAAAAGATTTTGAAAAAAAAAATCGTAAAAAGGGGATTAAGTTATGCTGTTTGTTTGTTTATCTGACATGCACTCTATTTTTAACCATGACTATTTTACGAACTCAACACAAAAGTACGTGCCACCACCAACTTGTCTCTGCACGCATTCGATTCCATCTGGCCCCAAGATCCATTATCACACCTTGCAAAAACCCGATCCAATCACGGCACGGTACCGTTATCAGTGTGCCGACATCACATCGCGGTTGAGTGACACTATCTCCAATATCGCCGCCAACGCCATCTGACGACACTTTATATAAAGTTTATTGGAAATTGATTCGCGATCGATTGAGTGCTGCCAATTTTATGACCATGGTCCGCCCGTGCTGCTTCAACTTATGGATTGTAAAATTAGCTTTTAAAACTATAATTATTTGCTTTGAATTTATACCGGGCTTTATAGTCCTTGTGTTTGCCCGTACAGATTACGATGGATTAAGCAGGAGAGCGACTTGATCGACTTTATCAGCGCGTTGCAGCAGGGAACGCGAAGAAGATGCATTTAGTTCAATCACAGTCTGAAGGTGGCAGCAGAACAACGGTGTGTAATGTGCAGCACGGTCAGTGAGTTAGTGAAATGATTACCGAGCAGAGTGCGACGAAGCTGGTGCTGTTGATCTTGGTGATTAGTGGTGGGACTGCTCAAGACGATTACAATGTTGGAGCAACGGACGTTGCGGTTTCGACCGTTAGCAGTGAGGGGAACGATGCTGTGATATCGACTAGTGAAATTACAACGACATATGGAACAACTGCGACTGATGCGGATGAGTACTGGAATAGTATATCAACAAGTGAGTATAGTATGTAAAGAGCAATTTAGAATGATTCATTTTTATGTGAAAACCAAATTGGATTCAATTTTGATGAAGTTTATGGCAACATATAGGGAAATTTAGGGTGGACTTTGAAAACCTTGTTTTTACTTAATGCAATTAGAGATTTATTTTGAATGTTTGAGTCAACAAAAAAAATTAAATCTGACAAACTGTGATTGAGTACCTTAACGTATTGAATTTCTAGAGCCTCCCGATTAACTAAAGTAACATAAAGGGAGCGTTCTTTTATTACCCCCCACCCCTCCGTAACTAATGTTCCTTACAAATTAAAAAAAATGCTATGGAGCGTAACACAGCTTCCGACCCTCTCCCTTTTTTCAAATATGTTTTTAGTTAATGATAGGAAAATGATTCTTATGACCATACTCAAATTATAGGCTAGTTTTTGAAATTTTGATTTTTAGATCATATATACACTCAAACCAAACCATCGGGTTGACACCAACTGTTGTCAAACGAACGGGGTTACGTTTTAGTTTGACACTCCTTTTACACGAAGTTCACACACACTACCAAACGTTTGTTTTGATAGTGTGCGTGAGCGCTGTGTAAAAAGTGACAGTTTGTCACCTTTTAGTTTGACTTTGACCAACCAACGGGGTACAAACTAAAAAAGTGTCAAACGAAAAAGTGACCAACCACTGGGGGTTGAGTGTAGTGCGTCCATTCCGGGATTTTTTTTATAATTTGTCCCGGGAATTCTCGGGAATTTTTTTCAAATTTTATCTTGAAAATTCAGATTTGGTTGTGGAAATAACAAGTAACAAGTTGAATACTAAGTAATCGATAAGAATTTAAAAGCAGAGCAGTTCTCTCAGATTTCGGTCATTCGATTTTTTTTTGTATTTTTTAATCCAAATTTTTAAACCAAGACTAACATTTTAAAAGGGCGTTATATTGAATGTTTGGCCCTTTTGAAATGTTAGTCTTGGTTTGAAAAAAAATTAAAATATTTTTTTTTGAAAAGATCGGATAATTTCACGATATTTAAACATTGAAAATCGGACCATTAGTTGCTGAGATATCGACATTAGAAAATGGTGTGTTGTTTGGGTGGGACATAGAAAATATCAATTTTCCTGTTTTAAACCTTTGCATGGCAATATCTCAGCAACTAAAGGTCGTATCAACAAACAAATTTTTCCAAAGGTGGGCAAACATGTACACTAATAAAAAAAATGAAAAACTGCGACTATTTTCAAAAAAGTCACCTAAAATGGATTTAACTTGAAATCGGTGCACTTTATCAAAATTTCACTAAAGTACTTTTTGATTGCAAATTTGATTTTACATCAAAAAAATGAAGTTGAAAAATTTTTGCGACCAATTTTTTGATTTTTCGAAAAAATCAGTATTGATTCAAAAATTCATAACTCGCTTAAAGATTTTTTGCACAACCTGGAAATTTCTAAAAAGTTGGCATTTGATGTTCTCTAAAACATATCTAAAAAAATATATATATAAATAGTGTTTTTTTTTTGCAATTCTAGTTTAAGTGACAAAAAGTTAAATAAAAAATCACCAAAATTTATTTTACCGTGTATCATTTTTTTCAGTGTATTCCATATCCATACCTACAACTTTGCTGAAGACACCAAATCGATCAAAAAATTGCTTCAAAAAGATACAGATTTTTGAATTTTCATCATTTTTGTATGGCCAGCTGCCAAATTTGTATGGAAAATTATATGGACAAACTAATGATGCAAAACGGCTTCTTTGGGCATACCGAAGGCACCAAAAAAGTTTCAGTCGTATTAAAAAATACAAAAATTAAAATTAAAGAAAAAAGACCGATTTCGTAGAGAACTGCTCAGCATTAAAACTGATATTCGGTATACATCAGCTTTCATTTGGCATATCAGGTAAAATTTTAATATTTTAGTTTACATAATGCCTAGCACTTTGAATATTTTGTTTTTAATTTTATATATTTTTAAAAGACCGAATTTGAAAATAATATCATAAAGAATTAGTTTTCATCGAATTGAGACAGCTGTTGATGCCATTTTTTGCACAGGAACAGAACTAAACAATCAGTATACCGATTTCCAAATTTATTGCTCTAAAATCTCCTGTATCTATTCAGACTATAGTGTCGATTTTCCCCAGCTGGAAAAGGTAACTCAAAAATATTTTTTTAAATATGTTTTATATAAACCATGAAATTCAAAATATTACAATGATCGGTATTATTTAATTTTTTTTTGCTTCATGTTTTTTTATTACATTTTCAAAGAAATTTTTCATGCATTTCTAGTCACGTCATATACAAAAATGAATAAAAGAAAAATAAAATATATTTATAAAAGACATAAAATTTGAATCACAATGTATTTGACAAGTGTAGTGTATATAAGACAAGAAACAACTTTGTAGAAGGTTGCAAACCGCTTAAGATTTTGAAAATGAAGTTTTTACCGATTTTATGAATATGTGGGATTTATTTAGAAATGAAAATCATAAAACCGCATTTAAATATTATTTTTACAAGAACAACTAGATTATAACATAACTGTTGTGCACAAATAGCACCGGTCTGCTCTGATCCAGCTTGGAACTAGCTGATACAACCGATTTTTTTCTGGCTTGAGATTGATGAGGTTTTTCAAAAATTTTATGAATTAATATCATATTTCCTCAATCAAACATTAACCAGTTGCATGGATACAAAACATGTTAATGTTTAATACTCGAAAGTGAACTGCAAACTACTGTTGCAAGCTTTAGGAGAAATACTTTTCATTTGTATAAAATGATTGTTTTAGTTTTTTTTTGTATTAAATAATCAAGGAATTAGAAATATTTTTAAGTTTATAAGACTCTCATCTTCAATCTCATCTTTTTAAAAAAATGTTTTACTTCCTGATTGTTGTTCAAATAGTTTTGAAAGGAAGTTTCTGTTTGAATTTTTTGTTGAAATGATAAATGATATTGTTCGAACAAAAAAAAAGTTTGTGACGGTGTTTTCAGCATTCTGAATTGGAAGACTCGAGTTTTATTGCTACTTTTTAAGTGCATTTTCAAAATAAACATTATATAAAATTTTATATGTATTTTATACTCATGAAAATATGACTTTTAAAGCTTGCAACAGTAATATGTAGTACATTTTCGATTTTAAATCATATTTGTATTTATGTTCCTGGTTAATATTTGTTTAAGAAAATATCAAATTTATTCATTAAAATTCAATAATACCATTCACAATCACAAACCTGCCAAAGTTTCGGTTGAACAAGCTAAATTAGAGTAGACACGTGATATTTGTACACCAAAAATATGTAATAATCTCATAATTCTTGGTAAAAAATATATTTTTACACTGTTTTACCATTTAAATTTCTGAATAAATTCCATATATCCAAAAACTCAGACAAAACATAATTTTCAAAATGTTTAGCGGTTTGCAACCTTCTACAAAGTTGTTTCTTGTCTTATTTTGCACATTTTGATGAGTAAATGACAAATGAAACACATCATTTGATAAGTTTTCTGAACTGTTTGTATAAAGTTTCTAATAAATAATATAGAAATTTAAAACCAAAAAATTTAAATAGAGATATCTCAGAAATTTCCCGATGAAACATTTCGCTCTTAGAAGTATTGGAAAGCTGAGAAAATTTCCTATAAGACACATTTAAAAGTAGCGATGACTATTTTTTCCTGAAAAGTTTGTTCTAGAAAACACGCCGTGACTTCATTTTTCCGCGCTACATCTACAAATCTGCCAAAGACACCAACGCGATAACATTTTTTTTCAAAAGCTAAAAAATACAATGGTGGAAGTTACATATCTTTTAAGGATAACGCCACCCTGGACCTTGATCGAATCAAGACACATTATTTCAAAAAATGTTTCCAGCGGCCTAATCGAATATTCCCTCTTTTTCTCTCTTCAACAGCCACCACCGAAGATATAACCACGCTTCTACCAACAACCGAAGAAGAAACACCAGCCCCAACTTCAACCTCCGCCATATCCAAATGCCCCTTCGCCGCAGAATCGCCCTTTTTCATCAACGTCACGTATCCTACCAGTGATACCGCCAACATCCGGTGGACACTACTTCCAGAAATTGAACCATGCTCACCTTCGGTATCGCTAGACAGTGGAGCCCTCCCGCAGTCACTGGAACCAGATGGATCGTTTACAGTGTCCGGGTTGGCCGTGTGTCACCTGTACCGGCTTCAGGTGAAGGTTGAGTTTGAAGTTGGTCAGAGTCATCAGGAGGAGGTGATTGTGCAGAGTGGGGGTTGGTTCGAGTTGGGGATCTCCGTACGTTTGGGGAAGGTTGAGTGGGCCTATCCGGAAGAGGGGTTGGGATGTGTTGAGGGGTTTGTGGTTAAGCAGGAGATTCCTTTCCGGGGAATCGCTGAGGAGAGTGAGGTTGTGGTGGCGAGTGGATTACAGCAATCTTGTGAACTGTTGGAGTCGGTGGATAAGTGTTCTACGAGGGTTATCACCATCGTGCCGTTGCTTGTAGCTGGGATTAGGGGGAAAAGTTACGTGAAGAGAGTTTCTGTGGAAATCGGTCAAGTGGAAAACGTTGAAGTTGAAAACAAATTAGGAAGAAAAGTGACCTTAAGTTGGCAGAAGCCTTCGCTGAACGGTGACTGTGTTAAGGAATATAATGTTACTTTCGCGGAAATGACGTTACAAGTGCCTGTTGAAATCACGAGTTACGAGTTCACCGACCTGGATGCGTGTCGAACGTATAATTTTGTAGTTGTCGCAATCGATACGGAGAACGAGAAGAAATCGAAAGTGGAGCAAAACGTAACGATTCTTGAGGAAGCAATTGAGGAGGTTGTAAGTTTGCGGGTACTTGAGAGTTCAGAGTCTGGGAAGAAGGTGCAAGCAAGGTGGGGTCTACCGACGGTGTCGCCGTATTGCGTAGATTTGTACGAGGTTGAAGAGGTTTCCAGTATTGGCGCTGGTATTGAGACGTACAGGGTGCATGGTAAGGTTTGATTGCGATTGATAAGTTGCTTGGTGTAATCTTTACTTTTACTTTCAACAGAAAACGAGATTTATCTGAAAACTGACGACGCTTGTAGTTTGTCATCGATAAGCGTTACTCCGCTATCGTTGAATGGACTTCGCGGACGCAAAGCAGTGCTGATTTTGATAGAACCTGTCCAGGAGTTGCAAGCTGAACAGCTGACCGCTACTTCGGTCAACATAACCTGGAAACCTCCGACAATTCTACCAAGCTGCGTCACTCGCTACATGGTGTACAGATCGCTGCTTTCTGATGCTCTGGTCAACGTTACTTCCCCTTACGCAAAAGTTGACAACCTGAAGACATGCAAGAGCTACACATTCGAAGTAATTCCCACGAACCATTACCTCACCAAGTACCCTACCACAAATGTGACGATCATTCCCGAAGAGCACATCAGTCAAGTCCAGAGCTTCGCCCAGCAGCAAACCTGGTTCGAGTGGACTCTTCCGGCCAAAGGCGCCGCTTGCGTGGCAAAATTCCTGATCACCAGAACGGTAGACGACTCGACCTTGACGAACGCCACGATCGAGGTCGCTCCGTCGAAGCAGGATCCTCCCCTGTACCGCTACCTGCGCGATCCCGCCGATCCTTGCGCGGCAAGCATCAAGACCGTGATCACTCCGATTTCGGTTGGTGGGATCGTCGGGGATCAGTTCGAGACGGTGATGTACCCACCGGTGGTCGGTAACGTGCAGAACATCCGCGTTGATATCTCCGTCGAGCGACAGCTCTCGGTTAGCTGGGACAAGCCGGACTTGAACCCGGAGTGCGTCAGCCACTACCAGGTTGACTTTGATGGTAGAACTATGAACATCACGGACACCACGCTCACCATTACCGAGCTCAACGCGTGCGTTATGTATCGGTTTGTGGTGACGGCCGTCAGTCAGGCCGGGATCAGTTCGGCGGGAGTTGCGATCAATGCGACGGTTAAGGAGGAACCGATCAGCAGTGTGGTGGATTTAAAGCTCGTGGAGACGGAGGGTCACTGGCTGTCTGCGGAGTGGAAACCTCCGGAGAACGGGTCGCATTGTGTGGCCAAGTACCGTGTACAGGCCTGGGTAGCGCTCAACGGGGTTGACAGGGAGGAGTACTACAATGTGACGGGGAACTTGTACGTGACGTTCGGACCGGTGTACGCTTGTGCGTCGTACGGGTTGCAGGTAATTCCGGAGTCTTTGACGGGCACGGAGGACGGACTAAATGCGATCGAGATGATCCATACGGCGGAGAGAGGTAAGATCGGGGTGATCTAGAAATACCAAAAGTACCCCAACTACTCAAAACACACAAAATACCGTCATCATCATATTTCAGCATTTTTGTATGACCCAATCGATAACGGTATTCAAATTCATTCAGTACTTCAAAGTAATCAAAGTACTCAAAGTACCAAAACTAAAACCCAAAGTACCAAAAGTAACCAAAGAACCCAAATCAAAAGAATCCAAAAGTAGCTAAAAGTACCTTAATGTAAAGGATGTATCCAAAATTACCAAAAAGTACCCAAAGTACTCAAAAGTACCCAAGAGTATCCAAAAAGACCAGAAGTACCCAAAATCACCTTAAAGTACCCATGGTACCGAAAAGTACCCAAAAGTATCAAAAAGTATCGAAAGGTAAAAAGTACCAGAAGTACCTAAAATTACCGTAAACTGAGGTGACTTTGATAGGTTTTTAAAATGCCCGTCAAATAAATATCTAAACATTTTTGAGAATTTTGAGTATGTAAGCATTAAGGGATAGCTTATTATCGAACATATATGCAAAAATGTGCCTGTTACATTGGATGTATCAAAATTAGTGGCCAAATCAAATTTCTATCAATGTCACCCCAGGCTATCAAAGTCACCCCAGTTTACGGTACCTTAAAGTACTCAAAGTACCTAAAAGTACTCAAATGTACCAGAAATATACAAAATTACTAGTACTCAAAGTTTCCAAAGTATCCAAGATCCCCGAGTTCCCAAAATGCCCTAAATATCTAAAGTACTAAAAGCAGATTTCTGTACAAATCCAATACCAAAATACCAAAGGAACCAATGTACCCAAAAGTACCAATATCTAATGAAATCTACCAAGAGTAACTAAAGTAGGTACTCAAAGTACCCAAAGTATCAAAGGTTTTCAATGGACCCAAAAGTTCAAGGGTATTCAAAGTACAAAAATTAACAAAAGTACCCAAACTAGCCAAAAAACCAAAAATACCCAAATTTATTCAGTGCCCAAAAGTAATCAATGTACCCAAAGTACTCAAAGTATCAACACTATCTAAAGAACCCAAAGTACCAAAAGTAACCATAGAACCAAAAAGGAACTAAAGTACCCAAGAGTATCCAAAATACCGCAAGTACCCAAGGTACTCAAAGTACCCAAAAATATTGTAGTACTCAACATATCCAAAGTACCCAAAAAACTACAAATACCTAAAAGTATTCTGTACTCAAAAGTAATCAAAGTGCCCAAAGTACTCAAAGTACTAAAACTATTTGAAGAACCCAAAGTACCAAAAGAAACCAAAGTACCAAAAGTAACCAAAGTACCCAAAAAATACTCAAAAGTATCCATAAGTACCCGAAAAAAAACGAAACTATTGGCACTACGCCCCCCGGGGCATGGCCTTCCTCTAACGTGGGATTACTGCTCCAGCGCCTCTGACGAGACAGGAGAAACCGGGACCGACGTTTTACTTCACCATCCGATAGAAGCTCAGTGGATAAGGCGGGAATCGAACCCGCGTCTCATAGCATCATCGGGATCGGCAGCCGAAGCCGCTACCCCTGCGCCACGAGACCCATAAGTACCCACAATTATCAAAAGTACCAAAAAGGACACAAAAATACCCAACAGTTCCCAAAAGTATCCAAAAGTTCTCAAAGGTACCAGAAGTACCCAAAATTACCAAAAGTATCAAATATTTCCAAGAATACCCAAAGTACCCATAATACCCAATGTACTCAAAGTACCAAAAGTAGAACGGTGGCGCGGTGACAGATTTCTGTACAAACCCTGGTTTTGGGTACCAAAGTACTGAAAAGTACAAAAAATACCTAAAAATACCCAAAAGAATCAAAAAGTACTCAACATTACGAAAAGTAACAAAAACTACCAAAAGTTTCCAAAGTACCCGAAGCATTCAAAAGCACCCAAAGTTCTCAAAAGTACCCAAAGTACCCAAATTACCCAATGTACCGTCATTGGGTCTGGGGGTGAGATAGGGTCATACAAAAATGCTGAAATTTGCATGACCCAATCTCACCCCCCAAACTCAATGTCACCCAAAGTTCCTAAAGTACTTGAATTTCTTGAAATACTAAAAATACTAGAAATCTCGCTTACTTTTTCAAAAGGTCGTATGTACATAGGAAACCCATGGCGCATTGGTTGTTTTGAAAAAGTAATCTAGAAATACTTTAAATATATAAATACTAGAAATACTTCAAATACTGCAATTACTACAAATACTACAAATACTACAAACAATAGAAATACTAGGAATAATAGAAATACTATAAATACTAGAAATACTTGAAATAATTAAAAACTGATAATACGAAATAAAAATATTGTAAATTTGCCTGAAAAAGTACGAATTTCAGAAATTTCAACCTAACTAATTTGCATAAACCCCTGCTTCCAGTCATAATGTACTACCACATCGACACGGTTCGAATGCGAAATCAACTGGCGCACAGCTTGGAGCTGTACACCAGGTTGTCCAACGAGACGAACAACCTGTGCCAGCTGACGATGGTGCGCTTCACGTGTCGTTCGGATCGAGTCCCGGAAGGCGAACCCGTTATTACGGTATGATCTTTTCCTTGTACAGCCAGAAGAAGATCACTTATCGTTAATTTCCAGGTCACCGGAGAAGCCTCGATCACCGGAATACCCGACCCAACGGTAACCTTCTCCAGCGAGGTGAGCCCGCTAACCCCTTACAACGAGTACAACTGCACGGCTCGCGTCCAGAACGTTGCCGGCTGGTCGGAGGAATCGGCTTCGGTGCCGTTCACCACCGATGAGTACTGTAGGTAGCGATCGTCAGACATCCAGCGTAACCTTTAACCAATTTCCTTTCTAGTTCCAGAGCAACCCCAGCGACTACAGCTGAGTCGCGGCAATCGCCGGATCGAGCTCCGTTGGAACGCCCCACTCGTCAAGAACGGGATCATCACCTGGTACCGGGTGCACATTCGATCTGTGGGCGAAAAGTACCCCATTCCGACGTACTGCCCGGAGGTGCCGCAGTACAACGAGACGATCAACCTGAGCGGGAACGATGAGGATGCGAACGCTCGGGTGGCGAACTGGAACGACGAGGAGTTGAACCACACGATCGTGAACTTGCAACCGTACACGGACTATGTGGTGCAGGTTGCGGCGGGGACTAAGGCGGGGCTTGGGCCGTACACGGAGATGGTGTCTACGTCGACGTTGCCGGAAGGTGAGGTTGATTGGAGGGTAGGTGTGATCGCGTTGACTGATTGTGGAGTTATTTTAGTTTCCGATCCTGTTTATGCGTTTTCCGAGTACAACGTAACGCTACCGAAGGTTGACGAACCGTACAACTCTTCCGTCTACCTCTCGTGGAGTCCCCCTTGTCACCTGAACGGACGTCTCCGCAGCTTCAGTGGACAGTTGATCGGCGTACGGGCGGGCGTTGAACTGACCCTAGACTGGGAGAAGACGATCGAGCCGGGGGAGGAACTTGCCGACAAGTACACCCACGTGGACGCCCGGCTAGAGCCGGAGTACGTCTACAACGTGTCGCTGGTGGTGTTCGTGGAGGACGTGGACAATCACAGTTCGCCGCTGTTCTTGGAGTTTCGAGCACCTGCTGGAAGTAAGATCGCTTCTTGAATCTGATTGATTGTAGATTTTCTAGAATGACTTCTCTTCTTGCAGTCCCCGAGTTCAGGGAGGACGTCAGCTGGGGTTCGGTGAACGTAATGGGCGCTCCCAACCCAACGCACACCGCCAAGATCAGCCTGTCGGAGATCATCTTCGATTCGGAGGTGGGTAACATCAAGTACGTAGCGTTGCTCCTGTCCGAGCGTCACTGCCAGGCTGATCCGGAGCGGAAGCGTGCGCTGTCGGGAGCGTGGCCCGATATGGCCTCGTGGGCCGATGTGTACCATTTGGAGTGTTCGCCGCAGTACCAGACCACGCCGAAGCTGTGGGATCCGATCGCGGCGAGGCGGTACTTTGGGCGAAGTGACGAGCAGATCATGTTTGTGATTGGTAGTGAGACGTGTGACGACGGGAGGGAGTATTGTAACGGGCCGTTGAAGCCGGGCACGGAGTACGCGTTGATTGTGAGGATCTTCACGGATAGTGGGTTTAGCGACTCGCCGATTCAGTATTTTCAGACGGGTAGGATTGATTTGGTAGGTTGAGATGTTCAGAAGCTTACTTGTTGAACTCCTTTTCAGACTCTCTGATCCAGCTCATGTTGATCGTATTAACGATTTTCGGCTGCCTGCTCGTCGCCTTCATCCTAGGGCTCGTAATCTTCATCCGAACGCAAAAATTACTAGCTATAACTCAGGCAGCGTCACGATCACCCAACGAAGAACCCTCAGACATCCCGCTGAAGAGCTTCTCCGGCATCTACGAAGAGCTGATTCAATCCAACAGGGAGAAAATCACCAAGGAGTACCAAGCGATCAACTACTTTTCGGAGCAGCTGGTCAACGAAACGGTGACCTTCTTCGTAGCAAAAGAAAACGATCGCAAGAATCGCTACCTCGGTATCCTACCCTACGACGGCAACCGGGTTCCGCTGGAGTTTGACGACGCGATCGGCGACGAGGACGAGGAGGTGAACGACTACATCAACGCGTCCTTCATCGACGGGTACAAGTACCAGCGAGAATACATCGCAACGCAGGGACCCAAGAAGGAGACGAGCTTCGACTTTTGGCGCATGATCCTGCAGTACGAGGTGGAGTCGATCGTGATGCTGACACAGACGGTGGAGAACGATCGGATCAAGTGCTACCAGTACTTCCCGCGGTATCAACAGTCGATGGCGTTCCGGGATATCACGGTGAAGTGCACGCAGGAGATGAACCTGACCTTCTACCAGAAGCGACTGATGATGGTTACTAGGGGTAACCAGAGCAAGGCCGTGTTCCACTATCACTTTTTGGTTTGGCCAGATCACGGGTGTCCCGCGAGTCCGGCGGAACTGATCAAGTTTATCAAGATAGTTCGGACGGAGCGGAAAAATCTCGCGATCCCGGCGGTTGTCCACTGCAGGTAAGTCATCAAAACCCAAAAAATTAAAGAACCTACTAACTTATCTTGTTTTTTGGTAGTGCCGGCGTTGGTCGAACGGGAACGTTGATCGCGCTGGACATCATCCTGCAGCGGATCCAACAAGAGAAGAAGATCAACATCTACGATACGGTGAAGCAGCTGCGCCGACAGCGTGTCAAAATGGTGCAGACCAGTGAGCAGTACGCGTTCCTGTACCAGAGCTGCCTCGAGTACACGAACCGGAGCAGTCGCAAGAGTAATCCGTGGTTAAAGACCCCTTCCTTGACCAACAAAACCTAATGACCTTCCACTTCCAGAGCCGAAAACCAGCACCGATGAGAGCAGTACCGGAACGCGAAGCAGTCAGCAGTACCGGGCCAACGGAACGGCGAAGAACGGGCGGAGGTTCAACATCAAGTTTCCCAAGTACGTGCACGGTGGGATTGCGAACGTGAAGAGTTATCCGCCGGATGATGTCGAGAGTCATACGTGATGTGGCGTGGTGTCGACAAAAGAAAAAAAGTGATTCCTTGAGACTATGCTTGTGCAGACAATCTATTACTGTTAACTATTATGAACAAAGTGGAAATTATACTAGTCATTTACTAATTTTGTGTTTTTTTTCGTTTTACATTGAGAAATAATCCGATTTTATCCTTCTAGCTGCTGGAGGGCCTCGTATATTGTCTGAAAATTGGTAAATCGACAGTGCAAGTATTTACATTCGACAGAAAGAACTAAAGTCCGGAGAATCATACCTCCACCCGTGAAAAGCGGACTTGGGGGACAAGGCCGAGCAAACCAAGGCGCGCACCAAGTGCGCCAACTGTGGAGGCAACCATACCAGCAACTACCGTGGATGCAGTGCACGGAAAAACTACCTCGAGGAGCAGGAAAAGAGGAAGAAGAGAGCAGCAGTGGCACAACATTTGAAATTTCACAGCATAGCAATTGTAAAACAATGGAATTTCACGGTAGTCTCAAATCTGCTGAAAATAATTTGCAAAAATCTCTTCAAAAGAAGACCATTTACCAAAAGTAGAATAAGTGAAATAATGTTTTATCTGTTTTCGTGGTTTTCAGCTAGAAGGATATTTGATTATTTCTAAATAGTAAAGGCAACGTTCCATTTATAATAGTTTTTGTAACATTTGGTATTGATAGTAACAGAACATTATAAAACATTGAAAAATGCTTAAAAAATAGTTCATGAACATGTTTTGCCTTTTTTCACGTTATATGTAACTTGTTCGTCGTGATTTTATTAAATTTAACAGAAATTTATAAAAATGGCTAAAACTATTTTGCGTTTTGCCTTCCTCACTGAGGTATTGCCTTCCTCACTGAGGTAAGGCTATAATCCTGCTCTAAAATTGAACTTTTTATTAAAAGCTCGAAAACCCACCTTGATGTATACATATCGACTCAGAATCGAAAACTGAACAAATGTCTGTGTGTATGTGTGTGTGTATGTGTGTGTGTATGTGTGTGTGTATGTGTGTGTGTATGTGTGTGTGTATGTGTGTGTGTGTGTGACCAATAATGTCACGCAGTTTTCTCAGCACTGGCTGAACCGATTTTGACCAAACCAGTCGCATTCGACTTGGTTAAGGGTCCCATACGGTGCTATTGAATTGTTTGAAGTTTCGATAAGTAGTTCAAAAGTTATGTATAAAAATGTGTTTTCGCATATTTTCGGAAGATGAATAAATGGCAGTAAACTGAACCAAACATCATTATGTTATACATCGTTATTTAGGTAATTGAAAGACCTTTCCAACGAGTCCACAACATCCAAGATCTGGCAACCCTGTCTCGAGTTATAACCACTTAAGTGATATTTATGTACTTTTTTGTAGCCGGATCTCATTTAAATGTATGTAAACAATGTCCGGATCCATCATCTGACACATCGTTGGTTAGATAATTGAAAGACCTTTCCAACGAATCTACAACATTGAAGATCTGGCAACCCTGTCTCGAGTTCTGACCACTTAAGTGATATTTATGTACTTTTTTGAAGCCGGATCTCACTTAAATGTATGTAAACTATGTCTGGATCTATCATCCGACCCATCGTTGGTTAGGTAATTGAAAGACCTTTCCAACGAATCTACAACATTGAAGATCTGGCAACCCTGTCTCGAGTTATAACCACTTAAGTGATATTTATGTACTTTTTTTGTAGCCGGATCTCATTTAAATGTATGTAAACAATGTCCGGATCCATCATCCGACCCATCGTTGGTTAGGTAATTGAAAGACTTTTCCAACGAATGTACAACATTGAAGATCTGGCAACCCTGTCTCGAGTTATAACCACTTAAGTGATATTTATGTACTTTTTTGAAGCCGGATTTCACTTAAATGTATGTAAACGATGTCCGGATCCATCATCCGACCCATCGTTGATTAGGTAATTGAAAGACCTTTCCAACGAATCTACAACATTGAAGATCTGGCAACCCTGTCTCGAGTTATAACCACTTAAGTGATATTTATGTACTTTTTTTGTAGACGGATCTCATTTAAATGTATGTAAACAATGTCCGGATCCATCATCCGACCCATCGTTGGTTAGGTAATTGAAAGACCTTTCCAACGAATCTACAACATTGAAGATCTGGCAACCCTGTCTCGAGTTATAACCACTTAAGTGATATTTATGTACTTTTTTTGTAGCCGTATCTCATTAAAATGTATGTAAACAATGTCCGGATCCATTATCCGACCCATCGTTGGTTAGGTAATTGAAAGACCTTTCCAACGAATGTACAACATTGAAGATCTGGCAACCCTGTCTCGAGTTATAACCACTTAAGTAATATTTATGTACTTTTTTGAAGCCGGATCTCACTTAAATGTATGTAAACGATGTCCGGATCCATCATCCGACCCATCGTTGATTAGGTAATTGAAAGACCTTTCCAATGAATCTACAACATTGAAGATCTGGCAACCCTGTCTCGAGTTATAACCACTTAAGTGATATTTATGTACTTTTTTTGTAGCCGTATCTCATTAAAATGTATGTAAACAATGTCCGGATCCATCATCCGACCCATCCCTGTCTCGAGTTCTGACCACTTATAATGCCACTTATGAGCCCTTGAGTGATATGTGTGTTTTTTTGGATCAATTTTGTGTCCAAACCCATCATATTACATATCTGGAGTTTTTTTTGAAAAGGTCCAATAAACCAAATTTTCATTTTTTGCTTTTTGGGTGTTTTTGAATGCCCCTGACTCAAGACGGTTCTAAAAACACCCAAAAAGCAAAAAATGAAAATTTGGTTTATCGAGGTTTTTAAGCGAAGATGGCGTTCGAATGGTGAACGCCCGAAATGTCAAAATCACGCAGTGGTACCAACATTACGGAACAAGTGTACCATGGCATGACAGCTACATTTTTTTTTCTAATGTTGGTGCTACTGCGCGATTTTGACATTTCGGGCGTTCACCATTCGAACGCCATCTTTGCTTAAAAACCTGGATACGACCTTTACAAAAAAAAAAACTCCAGATATCACCCATTGTTGGAAAAGAGTGAGGAAGGCACCAACCACATAGGTGGATTAAGTTAGTTTTTTTTCATTGAATTTCACACCATTGCGATGGCATGTTACAAGCATTTTTTTTCATTTTGACAACTTTTTTCAACAAGTTTTCAAAATATTTTATTAATGTGGTTTGTTTACCATTTTTTATTTAAACATTCTGAATCAAGATTTGTAAGTTTTTTTTACTTTTCTAAAACAAACAGGGCCGCCAAATGGCCGACCGGGAATGATACCTTTCAGAGCCTTAAATTCAAAAATCAAAATTTTCCACACTTTGGAGCAATTTTTCAAGTAATTTTCCGAATTTCGTGGCATTTTACGGTATTGACCAAATTACACGGAATACGCGGCTTCCGCGAAAAATCAATAGCCCTACTCTTTACCCTTGCTCTCACGGGCAGGGTTTCCAGATAAATCAAGTTTTCAAGTGTCTGCTAGAATAAAGATTCGCCCTTCCCTCTGACGAATAATGACAGATTTTGCCAAATTTTTCACTTAATCCCCATTTTGAACTACTTTTTGATCAAAATGAACGAATTTAATTCCAAATCATTAAAAATAAATTGTTTTTTTTTTTTTTAACGAAAATGCAAGTTCAACATTTTTAGGCCATCAGTTAAAAAATCATCGAAATTCTACAAACTTTTGGATTGATTTATATCCTTCCCTTCACCATTCAGAATTGTTAGATTTTCGTCTGCCAGATTTTTTCCAGTTTTCTAGTCGATACTTTGCCAGACTTTTCAAATTTTGACCTGCTCACGGGGGAGATGATGATGCGGTTTTTGACCTTCCGTAACAAGGCGGAGCAATTTCTGGCCCTCGGGGAGCTGATGATCAAGTGCATCTACAAAGGATAAAAAACCTGTGATGTACTGGTAAGCTTCCTCTACTTCTATCCCCTTTGCTTTGCAATTTTAGTAAATGTTATTGTTTAATTTTTCTCTCTTTTGTGCCTTAGTTAAAGAAATCTCGCTTACTTTTTCAAAAGGTCCTATGTACATAGGAAACCCATAACTCATTGACTGTATTGAAAAAGTAATCTTGAAATAATTGTTCCAAATAGATTATGATACTACATACTACTGATAGCTGAAAGGAACTCCAAAACTCTGTTATGCACTGTACAAGAACTTATTGTATCTGGATTATTTACTAATGTATTGTTATTATTTATTTTATTGTAATAAAAAATATGTTGGTTTTTGTTGCCTGTGGATTTTCCTGCAAAAAAGGCAATTCAATTAAAAGCAAATTCGATTTAACTCAATGTAAGGCTAGATTTTTGTAACTTGAAATTATTTTTTTTGTTGAAAGTCGAACTAATCATAATACATTTACATTTTACATTTAAGAATCGGATGAAATGGCGTGAATTATTTTTTGAAAATGTGGTTTTTGTAAAACTTGGTCATTTTCAGACCACCTTAACACAGGCAAGGTAAAAAAATACGGGTCTTATGTTGAGCCAAATTGAGGCACTTTTATATTTTTGTTAAACTTTCAGAACTGCTGGTAAAAAAACTCGACAAGTAATTTGTTCAAAAATCCATATTTATTGACATGTATTTACACAGGTTTTCTAACACGTATTCTAGCAATCGGAAATACATTCGTAGTGGTTCACGAGTATCACTTCTAAACTGCTCCCGCGGGGGGAGAAACGAAAACCTAACTCAGTCGCGTCGCGGCACACAAATAATACGCGTTGTTCGCTGGAGACAACTCAGTTCTTATCACAATGGTTAAGACTATGTACAGCTTTTTTGTTTAATCTCTATGTCTGTTTTTTTTCCTTTTTGGAAATTTTACAGCTTTTCACCGCTCAGGTTGAGCATGTTGTAGTAGTTGTGGTCGGGGAACCGCTCCAGCTCGATGTAGTCGGTTTCGGTTTGCAGCAACCGGTCGAGCATTTCGACGCACTCGGGAAAGTCCGGTCGCTCGTTCGGATCCTTGGCCCAGCAGTAGAACATGATGTTGTACAGCTCGCGGCGGCAGTGTTCGGGCTTTTCCAGCCGGTAGCCGTCGCGAACCTTGCGCATCACGTCCGCGGCGGCAATTCCCGGGTACGGAGTCGAACCGAGCGTCACGATCTCCCACATCAGGATGCCGAAGCTCCAGATGTCCGACTTGACGGTGAAGATGTTGTCGTACAGCGACTCGGTGGCCATCCACCGGATTGGGAGGCGACCTTCGCTCTTGCGCTCGTACACCTTGGAGGTGACGATGTCACGGGCAAAGCCAAAGTCCGCCACCTTGCAGGTGTGGTCGTCCGTGATGAGAATGTTACGCGCCGCCAGGTCACGGTGGATGATCTAGAAGGGTGGTGATGTTAGGACAACCAGTAGCTTTTTTAAAAATAATTGGGTTACTTACTCCTCGCGACGTCAAAAAGTCCATGCCCCTGGCGACCTGGTACATGAAGGCCGTCAAATCTCCCGACGTGAGAATCTTCGACTTGCCGTGAGTGTTTCCGTAGTGTCTGCAAAAATAATCAAGATTTGAATATCTCCCGCCACGCTAAGTTAACTGGCCTTACTTCTCAACCCGCGAGTTCCGCAGGAACGTCTGCAGTTTGCCCAGACTAACGTACTCCAGTATCACGAAGATGGGATCCTTCTCGGTGCAGCACCCCAGCAGCCTCACCACGTTAATGTGCGGCTCGAGCGACTTCAGCACCTGCAGCTCCGACAGCAAATCATTCCGCTCCGGTTCCGAGGCGTTCTCCTTGAGTGTCTTAACGGCCGTTATGGAGATGCCCTCCTTGCCGTCGAGGTCGGTGGCTTCGCAGCGCCAAACCTGCCCAAAGGCGCCCTCGCCCAGGATGTTGAACACTTTTAGCCGATGCCGCGGGAACTCCCACCGATCCTTTGCGATGGCCGAACCGTTCGAGCTGGCCGTTGAGAGTTGGGAGGTGACCTGGGAGCGGGGAGAGATAACGAAACAGAAAGGGTCGTTACTTGTGGAAGCGTTGAAGTCACTCGTGATTATTTGAGGTTCAGACCAAAGTTGTTAATCGATAGAATTATCGTCGAACGACAACGATAATCTATCGTTATCGCCCAAGTAACATTTTTTTCCAGGAGTTCTACAAGAGCTCTTCAAGATAGCTACAGCATAGCAGTTTGGACCGCGGTAGGATAAAACTCTCTTCAAGTACTCTTCCAAACTCCTGAAGAAGTTTTGAAGAGAATTTTATCCTACCGCGGTCCAAACCGCTATGCTGTAGCTATCTTGAAGAGCTCTTGTAGAACTCCTGGAAAAAAATGTTACTTGGGCGTTATCGTTACTCCGATAATTCTATCGGTGATAAATTTTATCGACGATAACGGACGATAACTAACATTTAATATATTTCTAAAATTGACTAAAACCAAACCAAATCATGTTGAAGTATTTTAAAGAAAATAATAAGAAAAATTATAATTTGCAATCGATACCCATCAATGGATTTGAAATTTTGCAAGCGTTTTCACTGTTTTTGAGTTTTTTTGAATGAAATACTCAAATTTGCACAAAATACGGTATTTTCTCGAAAATAATCAAATTTTTATAATTCGCAATATGGTTATCAAACGATTCGAATCTTTGCATGTATATTAACTGTTTTAGAGTTTGTTGAATGAAATATTTAAAGTTTCATAAAATACCATATTTTCTCGAAAATAATAAAAATTTTATGATTCGCAATATGGGTATCAAACGATTCGAAATTTTGCATACATTTTCACAGTTGAAAATCATGCAAAATTTCAAATCTTTTATTTTCTATATTGCGAATCATTAAAATTTGTATGCAAATTTAAAAATGCATGCAAAACTTTGCATGCAAAATTTTGAATCGTTTGATACCCATAAGACAAATTAGAAAAAAATGAGAATTTTCAAAAAAATACGGTCTAAATACAAATACGGTCAAATAAAATCTAAAATGATTTTTTGTTTTTTAACTTTGCAACTTACCATATTATCATAAAAATATTCGTTTGGTTTTAGTCAATTTTAGAAATATATTAAATATAAGTCATCGTCCGTTATCGTCGATAGAATTATTGGAATAACGATAACGATACCCGAGCAGACGAAAATAACTTGGGAATAACATGTTTTGATATTTTAAAATACTAGGCCAATAACATTTTATGTTATTTATAACAAGATTTGTTATTCGTCGTTATGATTTTTTTGTTATTGGATTGTTATTGTAATAACAGACCAATAATACTATTAGTTATTCTTCGAACAAATCTTTGTTATATTTTTTTGTTATTTTGACAACTAATCCGATCATCCCAATAACGATTCTTCAATTAATATTGTTCAGTAATTCTTCTATCAGGGGTGTCAGGTTATTTTTTGTAAGTTACATGCTATTTGCTTCACATAATTTGATCGTATAATTTAAATGATTTCTAAAAGTTTTCGATTTCGAAAGTTTAATGCAAGAGATATTTTGTAAAAAAACAACATTTTTTCACTCTGAATCTATGATGTTGGGAATCTGATGTTAAATAAAAATTCTAATTTCAGAGTTTTTCACTTAAAAACTCATTACTAATCATAAGATTTCCAAATTTATTTTTTGAATTATTTAGCTGTCGAGCCATATACACTCAACCCCCGGAGGTTGGTCACTTTTTTGTTTGATATTTTTTTAGTTTGTACCCCGTTGGTTGGTCAAAGTCAAACTAAAAAGTGACGAACTGTCACTTTTTACACGGCCCTCACGAACACTATCAAAACAAACGTTTGGTAGTGTGTGTGAACTCCGTGTAAAAAGGGTGTCAAACTAAAATGTGAACCCGTTCGTTTGACAACAGTTGGTGTCAAACCATCGGGGTTTAAGTGTAGAACGATGAGTATTTTCCGAAACATCTATAGAAATTTGTTAGCTCAATTCTATTAAGATTTTGTTTACCTGATAAAATTTAAAATCGCTTTTGAGAAGCTGTGATTAAAACAAAATTTTCTCAAAACTACGTATTTCGATGTTGATAGCTAATTTAATAGATTTTTCGAAATGTTTGTTTTCACATCATAATGCACGGTTAAAGCAAAACCTTTATTTTCGTAATTGGGTCCTAAAATGAAGCTTAGATTGCTGATATTATTGTTCACAGCGATAAAGCTTATTTTTCTGAGTACAATGACCCTTTGTACGACCATAAAGAGCTTAAAATGGATTTTTAAATCAATTTTGAAAAATTAACCTCGCGGTCCTTCTTGACAGAAAAGCTCCTAACTGACAGGTCGTTCCAAGGGGACCATAGTTGATCCATCGAAAAAATGTTGTCTTGTCAAAAAAAAAATTTGCATTAAAATGAAAAAGAGTGATCAGAAATGGTTTTTAATCGTGTTTTTTACCGTTGTACATAAAAATTGGCATAGGGCTTTAGTACCCAATTATTTGATCTATAAAAAGTAGGGACCTACACAGGGAAATGAAATGTTCTGGGAGAAATTTCAAACACCCAAAGTCATTCAAATTTTAGGTTGAAAAACTTGTAGTTTTTCTTTCGAGCTGGCACTTTTCTTTTACCGAACAAACACAAACATGACATAAACTACCAGATTATTATCAACAACAATTTTACAATACTTGTAATTGTTATAAGTCTCGTTTTTATGCCAAAACTATTTTAAATTGATTCCAACCTTGTTCTTGCATGATCTTGTTGCTCGATTGGAACCCCGATTTGACAGTTCGATTGGAACCCTGCCCAGACACGAGAAATTCTGGCAGAATTGGTTTTGCTAGAATCCTGCCAGAATGGTTCTAGCAGGCCTGCCAGAATTCTTTAAGAATTTTGCTAGAATTTTTTGACAGAGCGAAATCTGCTAGAATTTTATAAGAATTTTGTTAGAACACTCTGACAGAGCAAAATCTGTCGAAAATGACGTCATTTTCGCCAAACCGCATTGCCACCGCCATTTTGTCAGAAAACGTGTTAGGAAAAATTGTAATTTTTTCATCAATCGTGAATATTGTCACATAGGCGCCGTTCCGTTCGTTACATCCACTTCCCGAAGTTAGGTAAGGATGTTGTGAATAAATCGTGTACATTCAAGTTAATGAAATTTATTTATTTCACCTCCACAGGCGCTAATCCCAGAGATCTATCAACTTTACGAAAGAAATCATCGATAACCACACGGTGCCCACGAGGGAATTCCACCGCCAAGATTCTCGATTCTGGTAGCTAACACCACCCCTGGGTCGACCGGAATGTTGGACACCGGTTTTGGTTCGAGATTCGCGATGGGACCATCTACATTGGACAGATACGAGTTGGGACTCGTCGTCGAGTTCGGGAGCTCCGCTTCGACGTCGTCGGCCAGTCCACCACCACGGAGATGCCGGCTAAGCTACCTATAGTGTAGAAGTGGTAGAACCAAACCAGGAAGTATCCGCCTTTGACCCGCTTCGAAGAACTCCGGAAACAAAAACAAGTGAAAAATGAGCCTTTAAAAATTGGCAATTGTCTCAAAGAGAAGCACACAAGTGATAAAGTTGTTGTTTTTTTGTGTGAATGATTTTGTGTCCAATAAAATGTGAAAAATCTTGTTACTGTTTTCTAAAATCAAACAAAATTATAGCTAATTCCTTTCTTAAAAATCTTAATAGAATGTTCTCACAAAATTCTACCAGAATTCTAGCAGAAAATTTCTGCCATTTTATTCTAGCAAAATTCTTACTGAATTCCAGCAGGAGGCCTGTCAGAATAATTCTAGCAAAATTCTAGCAGGATTCTACCAGAACCGGTTAATTTCGCCGGCTCCTGCTAGAACCGGTTATTGCATTTGAGCTAGAATTCTTTGAGAATTCTTGCAAAGTTCTGGCAGGATGATAGCACGGTTCTAGTAAGAATAATTTCGCTCTGCTAGAATTCTGTAAAAATTCTGCGAGAACGCCGTGACTGGGTGAGAGTGACATTTCGCCTCTCCATATAGGCTCTCTAATAAAAAGCCTTGGAAAGAAAAACTTTTTAAATTTCTTATAATGTTAGGGTTGGAAGTTTGTGATGCATGATGAAGTTATGTTATTTTCTAATTAGAGACCATCCATAAATCTCGTGGACCCTTTTTTGGGAATCTGTTACCCCCTCCCCCCCCCGCCCTCGTGGACAATTGTTCATACAAAAACTTTTTGTATGGATCGTGGACAATCGCCATATTCCCCCTCCCTAAAGTGTTCACGTGGTTTATGGATAACAACCCACCTGCATATGCCCGTTCTGGTCCCGCTCCCACGGGGACGTGTACCGGTTGCTGAACGCCATCGGCCCGCTCCAGTGGTTCATGCCGATCGAGTTGCGGCTGTCCTCGGCGCCGGTGCTGCCGCCCGAGGTGATATTGCTACTGAGATTGCTTTGGTTTGACTTTTTGGCTTTGTCGATTTTGTTCTTCTTCTTGAGCGTCTTGCTGATGGCGCACAGATACTTGCGGAAGATGCAAACGGCCACGAGGCCGGCCGTCAGGAAGATGCAGGACACGGCAATGATGACGGGGACGAAGGACGTCAGCGAGTTGGAATCGCCGGCGGGTTGTGTCCGTACGGGCGGGCTTGCTCCGGTAGTACTGGGCGTTGTGGCCGGCGTGACCTCCGACGGAGCAGGACTTGCTGGCGCGGCGGAGGCATCCGTCGTAAGTCGGGTGATGCTGCCGTTGGTGGTGACCGCAGGGCGCTCCGTACTGCCGCTGGCGTCCGAGTCCGGTCCCGGATCCGGGTAGGTTTTGGTCTGCTTGGTGGTGGAAGGAACCGAAGGTTGCTTTTGGTTTGTTGGCGGGTTGACCACCAGGGGCGTCGTGGGACGCGGAGGGAATGGCGGAGGCGGTGGAGGGGCCTGCGGGATGTTCAGCGGGAAGCCGGCTGGCAGTAGCTTCCGGATGCTGTCGATGCCCGGTGTGAACTGAGATCCTCGGGTTTTGTACACACCGGTGGCGTTCTGACTTAGAATGTTGACGTACACCTCGTTCTTGGACGTCACCAGACCGTCCGTGACGGTGATGTAGACGAAGAAGTTTTGGCCGCCCTGCACAAAGTGAAGTACAGATTTAGAGATCATAAACACAAACAACAAACCACGAGCGTACAAACCTTCCCCTCGATGCTGTCGTTAAGGTACACGTAGCCGGTGTTCGGATCGATCCGAAAGGGCTGCAGCTGGCCCGGTTTCAACGGGTCAAGCCCGAACTCCAGTTCGTCGTTGTCGGCATCGTCCGCTCGGACCTGCGTGATCAGCGTGCCCACCGTCATGTTCTCCCGTATCCGCCAGTTCCGGTCGACCAGGATCACCGGTGGAGTGTTCAGGTCCTGACAGTCTGTTGAAAGAAACACAATGAAAAGAGGTTGATTAGACACAATTTAAAATCGACGGCCTTCGTCAGTTCCAATCACCCCGCGATCGAGCTCAAAATACCGGTTCTACCAATTTATTCCAATCTGCAAGACGAGGTTTGACATTATCGTGGAGACCTTGGTACAAGACCACCTCGCGAGAAGGTTCAAGATCCCCCGTGCGACCCCACCCCTTTCTGCATCGATCGAATGTCAATTAATTCTTCATCTTAATTGAGTCCAGTAAGGCTTGGGACTATCCATAAATTGTGGTTGACAAAATGGCACCGCAAGCAAAATATCTTATACATGCGAGCATGCGAGAGAGGTTCAATTGAATATTCAACGAAATCAAGTGACTCCCTCGTGTGGAATGGAATGGCGAGGGGAGATACACACTAAAAAAATTGGAATATTACATTTGACGTAATCGTGGAGTAAACCTAAGATTATATCATGTAATCATATTTTCGATGTAAAGTTAGGTGTACTTTGACGTAAAATGATAAAATTCCCACTGGGTTTCATTTGCATCGTGCGTGATCTAAAATTACATCACAAATAACCTAATTTTATGTTAAATTTGATGCACATATCTGGAGCATCAAATTAGATGTAATTTTACATCAAATAAACCCCGATTTCACGCACTTTAGCCACTACACCTTTGTCTGATTTGTGAAACGTCAAAACGTCAGCCAGCTTTCACGTCGCAGCGAACCACATTTTTCTACTGACCAGAACCTGCTACCATTTTGGATAAAAACGGTAAAATTTCTGACAGAGGTGAGTTTATTCTTTATTTGATGTGAAATAAATAGCTAATGTTTATTGTCGTTTGCAATTTGTTTTTGTTTTTCAGGTTGCGGACATCGTGGAACGCGAGGAAAAAAATGTGCCAAAACGCTACGCCGAGGCAGCTGAGCAGCTGGCTGGAAACTTTCTGGGAATGTTTCCACAACCAAAAATGCTCCTGAAGTAAACAAAAAAGCAGTGTCCAAGAATCTCGCTGTTTCTCCTCTGATGCTTCCTCCAGCGGGGTGGCCAACACGGTATAAATTGTATGCCGGAAGATTACTGGTGGAAAAGAAGCCAATGAAGAGCGTTTATGGGAGCAATCCGGTGAAAATAATTGAAAAAAAAACAAAGAAAACAAGTGATAAGAGTGTTTGAAAAAGTGTGATTAATTGTATGAATTGTGTGCAATAAAAACATTTTGATTTTAGAAAATATAGACTCGTTTTCTCTTTTCCAATAAGAATTATCAGATTCCAATTCAAAATTGTTGCACCGAAATTACGTTTGATGTAATTTTACACGATCTTGGAGACTGTTCGGATCGTGTAACTTCACGTCTAATTTGACACAATTTTGCGTATAATCTGACGCTCCAGTTATGTGCATCTAATTAAACCGAAAATTACACGTTTTTTCGTAGTGTGTACTTTGTATTGTATCGCTGGTACCTATAGTCATTCCGAACGATACCGGTTTAAGTTGTTTGGAGGGTTAGTTTTTGTCGGGATTAGTTTAGAAAGACTGGCAGAGTTTCGCGTCATGCCTGCATTTAAATTCTTATAAATCTTTGAAAACCCATTCAATAAGATGGATACAGAGAAAATAACTGATGTTTTAGTGCAGACACAATTAATTATACACTTTAACACAATTAAAAAACATCTATCTGTTAGTTCTTGAATAAAAAATTTAATATTGTTAATTCGTATATTTAAAATCTATTTTAGAATTTGTTTAAAAATCTGATCTATTTTTCATCAATTTAGATTTCTAATGATGAAAGTTAAACATCAAGTCATTTTGTTTTAAAACCAAACGTTTAATTATTTTATTATTAGTTTTTTCATCACTTCAGTGGCATTCGTATCATTCTTACGTTAAATTAAGGCTATAACATATTTTAAGTAGGGGAGAGTGGGGAGACTTGATCCCTGGGGACACTTGATCCCAAACCTGTATCTCGTTAGCATGTGGGTAAAACAATTAGCTTTGTTCTAGAAAGTTGTGCGAAATTGACTAAAACTCATAGTAGAAAACAAAGAAAAAAATTAAAAAATGTTTAGATTGAGTTACACACATTTTTCTAAGAAGTGCTGCAAAAAACTTCCAAGAGATCTTTTTTCTTTGTTTTGATAAGTATAGAAAACACTTAAAAATTATTCAAAAAAATATTTTTTATACATGAATTGTTTGATAAACATATCAACTCCAAAACCCTTAAGCATTTGACTTTAAATTTATCGTCATACTATTTTTACAATCAATTGTTTAAAAAAGTGCGTTTAGTGAGACTTGATCCCTGAATTTTTACAGTCACTGGAATCAGCCTCAAGATTAAATAATTGGGCTGGGTTTTCGTACATAGTTTTCTTTAGTATAGTTTTATATAACTTACTGCAAATTGAACCATTTTTCAAAAGTTTTGTAAACAAAAATTACCAGCTTTTGTAAACATGCTCAATTTTGGTCTAAAAAAGAAAATTTGATGTTTTTAAATATTTTGCATGCTAAACTTGTTATATTTTGAACACAGACGTACAGGTTTAATGTTAAATTGCTGTAACTTATAGAAAATTAAAAGTTTGGATGAATAAGAAACATTTTGCTTAAGATTTCTTCAAAATGTTGAAAGGGGGATCAAGTTACCCCCAACATTTTGAAAATGCCGGTTTAAAATATTTTTTTAAAACGCTTGGCATGATACGAAGAGTTTATCTGATGAAATACCCTTATCAGCCAAACATAGTTGAATGTTTAAGCTTTCAATTCATGCAAAAAGATCATAGTTTGGTGAGAAATTGACAGAGTTATGTGCGACACAAAAAAAGGGGATCAAGTCTCCCCACTCTCCCCTACTTGTCCTTTTCTTAATTTTCCAAAAAAATAGAGGGCAAAAAAATAATGATTGACTAAAATTTTCATTGAAAAAACTTGTAAAATCGATTGTAAACTATTCAGAATACAATTTAAAAAAAAAAAAACCTTTTGATCGTTCATACAAATTTTGAATTTTGGTTGTTAAGTGTGATTTTCATAAATTTATTGATATATTTTCAAACCTTTGATAGAGATACTTTTTGCCAAACAATTTGCCTGCATCTTGACGTAGTTATTTTTTATGCTTTAAATGTTTTTAATTATGATTCTGCTTTATACTTGAATATTTGAAAGATTTGAACCTGTGTTTTGGCAATATTTTTTTGTGACAAACATTTTTGAAAAAAAAAAACCAATATAATAACATAAAAACTAATATAACTTATATAAAAAAATATTGAAAATGCAAAAAAATAAATAAAAAATATTCAAGAAAAATTATTCAAAAATTATTACAAAGCATTCCATCTTTTTGTCTTGAATATATACTAGGCCGTCCCAAAAAAAAAAAAAAGTTGTTAAATCTTCGGTGCTCACACCTAGAATGATAGATTAGGATGTCAGGAACAATGTTTTCATACAACAAAAAAATCCCAAAAATGGTTTACAACCCGCGTGCGGAGCTTGAATGAAAAAAGTGCATTTTTCGAGTATTTTTCAGAAATGCGCGTAACAATTATAATTAACGTCATTCAAATTTGTTCGTCTTGGGCTTCAAGTTATAGTATAAAAGCTTGTATTTGGGCATAGCAGGGCGTTTTAGGGAAAAAAAAATGTATTTTTCAGCAATTTTTTTTTTTCAAAAATCCCTCCCCAAAACAAGCCAGAAAAAATTGCAGCCTAAACTAATGCATTCAGCTTATAGGAATTTTTAGGGAGATCATTTTGCTTTTTTAAACATTCAATTTATGTCCACGCAAAGCCGAGATATTTGCTCGCTCAAAAACGATATTTGTTAGTAACATTTCATGAAAAAAACTAACTTAATCCACCTATGTGGTTGGAGCCTTCCTCACAACAATGGCTGTACACAAGTTTCATCTATTTTTTATATCCGGCTTCCAAAAAGTACATCGATATCACTTAAGTGGCCATGTCTCGAGACAGGGTTGCCAGATCTTCGATGTTTTGCACTCGTTGGAAAGGTCTTTTGGTAACCTAACCAACAATGGGTCGGATGATGGACCCGGACATAGTTTACATACATTTAAGTGAGATCCGGCTTCAAAAAAGTACATCAATATCACTTAAGTGGCCATATCTCGAGACAGGGTTGCCAGATCTTCAATGTTTTAGACTCATTGGAAAGTTCTTTTGATAAGTTAACCAACAATAGGTCAAATGGTGGATCCGGACATAGTTTACATACATTTAAGTGAGATCCGGCTTCAAAAAAGTACATCAATATCACTTAAGGGGCCATATCTCGAGACAGGGTTGCCAGATCTTCAATGTTTTAGACTCGTTGGAAAGGTATTTTGATAACCTAACCAACGTTGGGTTGGATGGTGGATCCGGACATAGTTTACATACATTTAAGTGAGATCCGGCTTCAAAAAAGTACATCAATATCACTTAAGTGGCCATATCTCGAGACAGGGCTGCCAGATCTTCAATGTTGTAGACTCGTTGGAAAGGTCTTTTGATAACCTTACCAACAATGGGTCGTATAGTGGATCCGGACATAGTTTACATACATTTAAGTGAGATCCGGCTTCAAAAAAGTACATCAATATCACTTAAGGGGCCATATCTCGAGACAGGGTTGCCAGATCTTCAATGCTTTAGACTCGTTGAAAAGGTCTTTTGATAATCTAACCAACGATGGGTCGTATAGTGGATCCGGACATAGTTTACATACATTTAAGTGAGATCCGGCTTCAAAAAAGTACATCAATATCACTTAAGTGGCCATATCTCGAGACAGGGCTGCCAGATCTTCAATGTTGTAGACTCGTTGGAAAGGTCTTTGATAACCTTACCAACAATGGGTCGTATAGTGGATCCGGACATAGTTTACATACATTTAAGTGAGATCCGGCTTCAAAAAGTACATCAATATCACTTAAGTGGCCATATCTCGAGACAGGGTTGCCAGATCTTCAATGTTTTGGGCTCGTTGGAAAGGTCTTTTGATAACCTAACCAACGATGGGTCGGATGATGGACCCGGACATAGTTTACATGCAGTTAAGTGAGATCCAAAATATGTGAAAACACATTTTTATACATAACTTTTGAACTACTTATCGAAACTTCAATCTGTATAAAACTCGATCTATGGGACCCTAAACCAAGTCGAATGCAACAAGTTCGGGTCAAATCGGTTCAGCCAGTGCCGAGAAACATGAGCTAGTTTGTTGGTCACATACATACATACACACACACATACACACACACACATACACACACACATACACACACACATACACACAGACATTTGTTCAGTTTTCGATTCTGAGTCGATATGTATACATGAAGGTGGGTCTACAACGTTTTTATACGAAGTTCATTTTTAGAGCAGGATTATAGCCTTACCTCAGTGAGGAAGGCAAAACATGAGATTTTCTCAAGATGTGACGTAAACGACATATTGATAAGTACTGCTCTGTGATCTTCTCGATATGAACAAATAAAGCTGTAATAAGTAACTATTTTGGAAAAAAAAGTTTTTTTATAAATGAATTTGTTTCATTCGAATGTACATGCAAAAAAAAACAATCATGATTATTTGTCGTTTACGTCACATTGCACAGTGTTCGGAATGGCAAAATTAAGTGGAATAAATTGATAACTCCTTTATTTGACGTCCTAGCGAAATGGTGTCTTCGGAAGAGTTGTTGTACTTGATAAGGGCTATCTTTTGAAGTTATTGACCTTCCAGGGTGTCAACCAAAAACTAACTTTGTTGGATGACGTTGTAGGGCTTTGGTGTCTTCGGCAAAGTTGTAGAGAAGAAAACTTCATGAAAGTTTGTCGAAGGCGCCAAATTTGTAGCTCTTAATCTACTCGAGATAAACGCCATTTTTGCAAAAATGGTCCAAAAAAGCCCTTTTTTGGTGATAACTCAAAATGTTAGCATTTTAGCGGCGATCAATTTACCCTTCAATTTACCGATTATTACCACGTTTTCAATAAGATTCCGCTTAAAAATTATAAATAAATTGATTAAAAACAGTCAAACTAAAATTGAGTTATCTAAAAATAGACACCGATAGACACGGAGATATTTTCAGGAAATTTAGTTGAAAGTGAGTACTTTCAGGTGCATTGTTCGGTTTTGCGCCAAAATGCGCCATTTTGAAAACATAGCAACTTGAAAATAGGCTCAAAATCACCTAAAAATTGTTATAACTCCTCAATAAAGGCTCAAAACATTTTGCTGTCTTCGGCAAAGATGTGTAATTTTATTTCATAAACAACTCTTCAGAACATAGTAGGCCGCTAAAATGCTAACATTTTGAGTTATCACCAAAAAAGTGCTTTTTTGGACCATTTTTGCAAAAATAGCGTTTATCTCGAGTAGATTAAGAGCTACAAATTTGGCGCCTTCGACAAACTTTCACGAAATTTTCTTCTCTACAACTTTGCCGAAGACACCAAAGCCCTACAACGTCATCCAACAAAGTTAGTTTTTGGTTGACACCCTGGAAGGTCGTCACCCTGTATGTCAATAACTTCAAAAGATAGCCCTTATCAAGTACAACAACTCTTCCGAAGACACCATTTCGCTAGGACGTCAAATAAAGGTGTTATCAATTTATTACACTTAATTTTGCCATTCCGAACACTGTGCATTGTGCGAAAATCTAAAAAAAGGATCTTGTTTAGAAATTCAGTGTTAAGTTTCTATTTTCACACATATTTTGGAAATTGTTTGATTTTTTTATCACTTAGATTTTTTTTGATTTGACATTGTTTTAAGGTAAGAAATGCCTATTATTTGAGGTTCGGGAAAAGTCGAGAAAATGTTGGGAATTTTTAAATGGGATTTGAGTGGTCTTTCTGGCCTTAAATAAACAAAAGAAATTAAATTGGCAAATTTTTGCTACGTTTTGGTTGAAATCATTGCTTAACTACCGTCATGAAGAAATTTGTAGAAATCTCACCCCCAAGACCCAATGTGACCCCTGATGACGGTATCCAAAAAACATCTTAAACAAGTTTTCTTTATAACTTTGATTTTGTCACTTCCTCGAAATAACAAATAACCAGACTTGTTGCAATGTTGAGAAAAGTGTCACAATATGATATTTATACTATTGCCAAATATTTGGCTTTTGGAAAATAATTCTTTTTTATGCTTAAAATGTTTTTCGATTCCAGCAAGCTGGAAATAATGCAAATAATACAAAGCAAAATCAACAACAGTTGATAAACTTTGTTGTTCTGTCTCAGGGAGGTTTAGGCTTTAATTTAAAAAAAAAATAACTAAGAGTGTTCAAATGCCTTTATGCACTTCCTTCAGCTGTGCTTTTTTAACGGTGCACACCAACCAGAGCTTTTTGTACCAAGATGTGGTTACATACATTGTAGTCTCAAGATAGTATGACACATCGCAAGCAAACCTCGAAATAATTGCATGAAAAGTGAAAAGCCGCATCCCTGCCAGGGTAAACGTTTTCTAACAACTCTCACTGATTGACGAGTGTGAATCCATCAATCGTTTTAACCAGTTCCCATTGCCATTTTTACGACCACGTGAAAAATGAGGTAAGCCTACCATTTCATCATCCTCGGGCTACACGACTCATTTGCGGGCGGCGAGGTGATGAAAATTGCAAAAATTGATGAATATCGAAAGTGGTGATGGTGTGATGTGAAATCATTAATCATTTTCTTCAAACGGCGATGCAATGGCCGCCACCACCACCACCAGTTGGGTGATAGAAACTTTCGCTGCGAAACCTTTCTCAAAGCGGCACGACGTGTCGTGTTGTGACGTGAGAAAGGAAGAGTCGTGTGTGCTGCCACGCAATGCAGAAATGCCATTTCGCCACCACACGCGCCATGACACACGAGCTGGAAATTTCTGCCAAGGTGAACTTGTTTTCATCCCCACTGCTCTTTCCTCTCATGTGTTATGTGGCTTTCTACGCGCGTGTGTGGGTTGGCGGGACAGTTTATGGTAGATTCCACAGACCGCTAACAAAAATGTCAATGACCACTGCAGAGAACAAAACACTTTGTTTCGTCGATATGCTAAGGCAATATTACCAAAAAAATAATCGGGAAAATACTTAAAATTGCCAAGTCACTGCTCTGACGTGTACATATCTCAATGAAGTGCTAATTCAAAGTCTTAACATTACTTTTGAAACGTGCCGAACTAATATCGGTGGGTTGTTTTGGCGATGATCTGTTGTTTTTGTGCAAATGGCGTAAGATCAGACAGCAAAAAATGTTTCTAATATTAAAAAAAAACGCGATTCCAAAATTGGCCCATGCGGCCTCTTTTGTTTTTTTTTAAATATATTTAGCATACCGTAAAATAGTAATAAGAAAATATTCAAAAATTGTTGAAAGCAAGAACTCTTGAAATTTTGAAAATTTTAGGTTTGGAAGTTTGATTTGTTTTGTTACTTTAGGCCGTTGCTAATATTTTTCAAAGTTTATGTCCCCCCCCCCTTCAAAATTAGTTCGAAAAATCAAGAAGAATATTTTTTTCGTATAACTGTTAAATTTCAATGGAAATAAAAGTCTAACCAACTCAAAACAATCTAAAATGCGTTTTTCTGCATTGATAATCATATTTAGCTTGTTTGGGCTCGTTTACAAATATTTGAAACAGGTGTATAATGCACTTGTTTCATTCAAATGTTGATTCCGTGGCCTGTAATTACATTTTTTTAACTTCTTTATTCCCCCCCCCCTCCTTCCCCTCTTGACTTTGGCCAGAGCCGAGAGACATATACTTAAAAAATATGTGCAACGGCCTTACCAAATTAAAAAAAAAACTTTTGCTTTGATTTTACCTACGTTTCGTTTAATTATACAAAAATAAATATGCAGTAATTTTTGTATTGTCCAAGACTATACTTCTAGGCATTTTTTAATAATTTAAATTATAATGGTATCAGTCTATAGTACACAAATGTGAGAATCAAGCAAAAAAAACTCAGACAATGAAAAAACTAAATGATAGGAGCCAAATACTATCAAAAATAACCATAAAGTAAACAAGACAAATGAAAATTAAAATACCAAAAATGAAAGAAGAAAAACATAAGACAAGATAAATAAAGTATTTCGTAGAACAAAAGTTGCTCAAATTGACTAACTAAACACAGGGAAAATAAATTCAAAACAAATTCCAGCGTTTTAACAGTTTTTAACAGAGGTGGGCAAAACCGCTCTTTTTTTAGAGCCGCTCATTTTCGTTCGCTCATTAAAATGAGCCACTCTTTTGAACGGTACTTTCGCTCTTTTTCAAAATTTGGTAGAAAAGGTTTTTTTTAAAGAATGGTGTGATATTTTATGTTTTTCAGTAGACTTTTATACTCTTAAACAAATTTTAAACGAAATGATTCGTTTGAGAACAATAAGCATAAACGTTCGAGTTATTGGATGGGGAGAGCACCCAAATTTTAATCTTTTAATTTTACAAAATTGTGTTTATTACTGCCAAAATCAAACAGTTCCTGATATTTTATTTTGAGAAAATATTCTTTGAATTCTAATCTACATTCTGATTTAATCAATAAAGTCTATAAATGCCAAAACTTCATCGGGCAAGAGGAGTTAATTCAATTCAATTCAATTAGTGTTTATTAGTAAATAATCAATTTACAATTTCGTGTTTCTTATAGCCTAATAGAGTTTTGGAGTTTCTTTCAATTATGGTTTACACTATAATTCATTTAGATGTAATTGGATATTCTAACAATGGATTTGGCAAGAGAAGGAAAAATAAAAAAAAACCTTCGAGATTTGCTAAGGAAAAGGATAGAAATAGAAAAAGCTTAAAACTAAATCACAGTTTGTTTTGTCTGTTGACGTCGAAAAACTTCGCTGCACAAGGCAGCTTATCCGTTGTAGATGTACTTCATCATCAGCTCACTAAGAGCTTGGAATTGATCTGCCTTGTTCCGGCAGGCACGAAAACGCGTGAGCATCTCTCCAGCAAGGGCGAAAAACTCGGGAAGCGTGAAGAGATCATCACCGGTAACATCAGCTTGTCCCGGGGAAGTGCCGGCCCCAGAAGCGGCTACTTTAGCGTACGAACCTCCCCCAAGAGGAGTTAAGAAAATGCTAATGGTAGTTTTTCAGCATTTTTGCCTTCCCAATCCTGCTCTAAAAATGAACTTTTTATTAACAGCTCAAAGACCCACCTTCATGGATTCATATCGACTCAGTATCGAAAACTTAACAAATGTCTGTGTATGTGTGTCTGTGTGTGTGTGTCTGTGTGTGTATGTATGTATGTGACCAAAATTCTCACTGAGTTTTCTCAACACTGACAGAACCGATTTTGACCAAACCAGTTGCATTCGACTTGGTTTAGAGTCCCATATATAGCTATTGAATTGTTTGATGTTTTGATAAATAGTTCAAAAGTTACACCCAAAATTCAGAGTCGAGATAATCGTTCTCTCAAAATTTAATGAGGGCTCAGTGCCAAAATCGATAGAATAATGGTACCAACTCACACCATCATAACAAATGAGTTCACTCGTTAGTTGAATCAATAAATCTCCAACAAATGTCATACATCGACTTCTGACTTCTCCATGGTCACCAAGCTGTGGTGGCCGAGGCAGCTAAGTCATTGGATTGGTTTATCAAAGGTCTCTGGTTCGATTCCCGTTGTCGACACTTTTGATTTTTTGTTTGACGGATGAACTTTTTTTTCAAATGAACCTCGAGAGAATAGTTCTATTGCCCATCTCGAGCTGTGTTCTCTGCGTCCGTGAATGGTACCACTATTCTCTCGACTCGAAACAATCATTCTCTCGGACTAGCGCTGCTAGTTTTGGGTGTATGTATAAAAATGTGTTTTCACAAATATCCGGATCTCATTTATATGCATGTAAACGGCATCCCTGACTCGAGTTATGACCACTCAAGTGATATTTATATTCTTTTTTGAAGTCGGATCTCACTTAAATGTATGTAAACGATGTCCGGATCCATCATCCAAACGATCGTTGGTTAGGTATTTGAAAGACCTTTCTAACGTGTCCAAAACATTGAAGATCTGGCAACTCTGTATCGAGTTATTACCACTTAAGTGATATTTATGTACTTATTTTCCTGGATATAAAAAATAGCTGATCATATTAGCCGTTGTTGGTAAAAAGTAAGGAAGGCCATCAACCACATAGGTGGATTAATTTAGTTTTTTTTAAATTAAGCATTTTGAAATGTTCAAATTTGTACCCGGGTTTTACGATGTGCAATGTAAAGTTTTTTTTTTAATTTTATTTAGAAAATCATTAACTTTTGAAGTAAATTTGGTACATGCTTAAGTACACCCTGTACACAATTTGCACAAATTTGACATTAATTTGAAAGCATTTCAAAATTTTAGATAACATTTTCAAATCTCTAAAAAAAACAGATTACATGCTACAATTTGTTGGAAATTCAATTTATAATTTTAAAAAGTTTAAAAATTATTCGCTCTAAGAACGGTTCATTCAAAAGACCGATGTTTCAAAAAGAACTGCGGCTCTTTGTACCTTGAACAAACTTATAGTGAAGCCGTTGATCATTTTCGAAGAAAATTAATCATCACTATAAAATATTCTGTATTAAATTCAATTTAACGAATTTCAGCACCAAAAGGAATCAACATGTGCCGGTTGTTTCCTTCTTGAAGCCACTGAAGGAATTTTGGATCTAAATCAATTGTGCTTCAAAATTTATATAATTTTGTGGCACAGTCATTAACGTCCTAGTTGGCAATCATTGATTAATGACGATTTCCATAACTTTACAAAGAATTGGATAATCGTTACCAAAAGGAATCAGCATGTGTAGGGCACTATTCTAAACAACTTGTTGAAGGAATTTTGTCAAAATATTGAAAGCGACGCAAAATTTATATCTTTGAAGGAAAAATCATGACAATGATGGAAGTCTTCACGTTAAACTAATTAAAATGTTCATACATGTTTTAATGCTGATAATGTTTAATTTTTTGTAAATAATTTGTTAAAAGTGATGCAATTTAAATTTTTTTTAGAGATTGTCCTGCCCTCTTTAAATTGCTCTCAATAATCAAAAGAAAACAAGGAATTGATTTTATATAAAATTTAGATAAAATTGGATAGAGGACCCACAAATCATTCATTCTAGTGTAAAATTTAAGAAAAAAAAATAAAAATAAAAATTTTTGATGATTTTTTTGATTTTTTTTTCAAGGTTTTTAGAACCACAGTACTACTTTCTCCCTAGACGAAAATTGGATTTCGTGATTGACTTTTTTTAATCAATCAAAATACATTTAAATTAAAAAAAAAACTTATTTTTTGTTCTAATTTTATCCTCAAAAAATGAGTCAATGTGTTTTAGTGGGCGTCTTTGTAGAACGTATCTTAGCCATAACTCAAACAATTGAGACATTTTTTCCAGAGATTTGTGAGGATTGTAATGCCACTTTTAGTCTAAAAAAATACATAAAAGAGGTACTATTAAACCTTCCTCTTTTTAATCTTCCAAATTTACACCACTTTTTACTGTGTAGATGATTTACGTATTTTGCATAACTCGATTTGAACAAATCTGTATTTTTTGATCAAAAACATTGTTTCAACTTTTTTTTTGTGCGTGAAATTCTGCGGAGGCAATCGCTACAAAAAAAAAAAAATAATAAAATGGAACAATGAACAAAAATTACAGATATGATCAAATCGGGTTCTGCAAAACTCTAAAATCATCTAGACATCCTTACGAATCTCTGAAAAAAAAATCGCCTCGATTCATTGAGTTTTTGCCGAGATCAAGCGAGTGGATGTTACAGTGCCGACTTTTTTTAATGCTTTTGCCTCCGTGTAAGATGGGAATTATCACAAAATAGAGCACACGCGACTATTTGGTATTTATGGTACATGCTGTATACAAAACATTAATACAGTTTAAATTATTTGAACAACTGTTCAGCCGATAAAAAAAATGAAAAAAAAAAAAAAACTAAAATGTTCCTAACGTCGATCTCATCACACTGGAATTCCAGTTCTTTCCATTCCCCATCTAGTGATCGATCAGAGTGCCAATTAAACATTAGATTGTTTGCATTCAAAACAAACATTGGTTACACACCTGCAGCCGGTGCCAACGCAATCGCGATCCACAGCAGCACCGCAAACCAGTGATGATGATCAGCCAAGAAGCTGCTGCTGCTGCTGCTTCTCCTCCGACTTCGACTCCGTTGGCTCGATGACGTCATGCTGCTTCTCCGCAAAATTTGCCTATTCACCACCACTTGTGGTGAGTCTCGCAGCAAACTGCTGATCAACATGGTCGTGGTGGTGGTGGGTGGTGTTGATCTTTACAGCACACACACGCACTATTCTGCGACACTGAGATCATATGGTGTGCTGCTGAGCCTTTTTTTTTTGTTTGACCGAACACACCTCAAACACCTTAGTCGAATGGTTTAATTCACTTTTGAGTGTGTTTGACAAAAACAGGTTTGGAATATTAATTTTTCACTTTTTCGAGACTTCCTTTTTCGCAGCGAAGGTGTTAACGCACACAATTGGAGCCTTTTGTGCGGTAACGAAATGGCACCACTGCCGTTGACTCAACGGATCTTCACGCAACTTGACGCAACTCTTCGGGCTGATCTCATTCGGCACATCACCACAAAATTTCTTCGCTGTTTGTTTTTTTCACGTCTCGTTATTACACTTTTTTCAGGTCAAATCCCCCAAAAACACAACTTTACAATACACTCAAATTGGCACAGCTCTTACGTGATTACGTAAAAGTTGAATTTGGGAACATTCGGATGGTTACTTCTTCGGTTGCGATCCCACGTGGAATTTGGAGGCGTCATTTTTTCGTTTAATTATCTTTTTTTCGAGCAGCACTAATTTCACGAGTAATCATCAAATCGAAATCCATGAAAGGTGAAATCTTCTTGTGCACGGTTTCCGGGGTTTTGGGGCGTTTTTCAGCTGTTCGAGCATCCGCTGCGGACGGAGTCTGAGGAAGAAATAATTCTTGGCGTTAGTGGGATGTATTTATTACTTCCTTTCCAAGGTTTTTTTTTGGTTCGGTTGATTTCAGTTGTTGAATTGAGAAGCAGTTGATTGGTTGATGTTGAGTGCCACAGGCTGCGAAAATTCGGGGGTACCTACAAGACGTTGGACATGAGTTATAAATGGGTAATTCTCCGCCAACTCACACAGCAGTTGCCCCGACCCCTCTTCGATTTGCGTGAAACTTTGTCCTAAGGGGTAACTTTTGTCCCTGATCACGAATCCGAGGTCCGTTTTTTGATATCTCGTGACGGAGGGGCGGTACGACCCCTTCCATTTTTGAACATGTGAAAAAAGAGGTGTTTTTCAATAATTTGCAGCCTGAAACGGTGATGAGATAGAAATTTGGTGTCAAAGGGACTTTTGTGTAAAATTAGACGCCCGATTTGATGGCGTACTCAGAATTCCAAATAAACGTATTTTCATCGAAAAAACACTAAAAAGTTTTAAAAATTCTCCCATTTTCCGTTACTCGACTGTAAAATTTTTGGAACATGTCATTTTATGGGAAATTTAATGTACTTTTCGAATCTACATTGTCCCAGAAGGGTCATTTTTTCATTTAGAACAAAATTTTTCATTTTAAAATTTCGTGTTTTTTCTAACTTTGCAGGGTTATTTTTTAGAGTGTAACAATGTTCTACAAAGTTGTAGAGCAGACAATTACAAAAAAATTGATATATAGACATAAGGGGTTTGCTTATAAACATCACGAGTTATCGCGATTTTACGAAAAAAAGTTTTGAAAAAGTTGGTCGTCATCGATCATGGCCATTCATGGTCACCCGCGACAGACACGGACGACGAAACAAAGAGAAACGCAAAAAGAAACTTTTTCAAAACTTTTTTTTCGTAAAATCGCGATAACTCGTGATGTTTATAAGCAAACCCCTTATGTCTATATATCAATTTTTTTGTAATTGTCTGCTCTACAACTTTGTAGAACATTGTTACACTCTAAAAAATAACCCTGCAAAGTTAGAAAAAACACGAAATTTTAAAATGAAAAATTTTGTTCTAAATGAAAAAATGACAATGGGACAATGTAGATTCGAAAAGTACATTAAATTTCCCATAAATTACATGTTACAGTCGAGTAACGGAAAATGGGAGAATTTTTAAAACTTTTTTAGTGTTTTTTCGATGAAAAATACGTTTATTCGGAATTCTGAGTACGCCATCAAATCGGGCGTCTAATTTTACTTAAAAGTCCCTTTGACACCAAATTTCTATCTCATCACCGTTTCAGGCTGCAAATTATTGAAAAACGTCTCTTTTTTCGCATGCTCAACAATGGAAGGGGTCGTACCGCCCCTCCGTCACGAGATATCAAAAAACGGACCTCGGATTCATGATCAGGGACAAAAGTTACCCCTTAGGACAAAGTTTCACGCAAATCGAAGAGGGGTCGGGGCAACTTTTCCCGATTTCGTGTGAGTTGGTAGAGAATTACCCAAATGTTTTTTCAAGAGCCTTTTGTCTTCAATTTTGCCAAATTATTTTCCACGTTTTGTTGCTCTCAGTCAATAGCTTCCCGAAGTATTTTATAAAATATGCATCATTATACTAAAAATTGTTTTTATTTTTATAAAAAGTTCGTGCTCCAACCCTTCTAGACTTAAAAATATTTGTAAGTTTGAAGAATTTGGCAAATCTCAAAAAGAAGCTTCTCGAGGTTTCGTATTCTAAGTTTCCAGAGAGTACAAAATTAAATTAAGTTAAGCAACAACCTTCTCGCAATCGAATTATTGCAATTCCCAGAAAAAGGCTTTTCTTCCAAAAGGTGAGCGAACCGGCAGTCGCCAATTTCCCGCTGATAAGATCAAAAGATCAATTCCGATTGCCGCCAAAGCCAGCCTTCATCAGGTAGCGTTTCTACCCGGTGATCTCCAATTATCCCGGGGTGTGGATCTATCCCATCAATTGCCACTCCCAATTGCTGCCGAGATTCGGGGATCGATCCAAGATCGCAGACTATCCCGGCTCGTTTGGCACACAAAAGGCACCTCAATTTCACGCCAAAATTACGCTCAAGCGCCCAAATTACCCTTGCCACGGGAACCTCTTGGTCCGCCCAAACGATGTTAGACACGGACCCCGCTGAATTCCCAGTCACTGTTATAGCAGAGCATCCTCTCATCCCTCATCAGAAAACCAATAATCTTTTCCGGGTTCGCATCTCTCTCCCTCTCTAGGGGGGCTTTTGTGGAGGTCCCCGGATCAATACCCCACAGACTGGCCGCGCTAAGCCGTAAGATCCGCGAACACACAAACCAGATTAATCACCACAATCTCGGCCCATTCAGCTTCAGCCAGATGGAGAGGTTGGATTAAGCTGAGAAACAAATTATAGACTTCAGCTGGCGGTAGAGAGAGACTGTGCTGCCTGGTGGTATTCAGCATCGCAATTTTATACCAAAACCGGTACCCAAGAAGTTCACCTTCAAATTCACGTGTTTTCTGGTAACCATCCCCCTTTGTTTGCTATGTGCTGGCTTAAATGTCGCATTATTTCAAATTTGAAAGTCATCGCGGGCGCGGGAATCGTAAGCAGTTCAACAAAGCACTATTTTATTTATTTCTGTGTTGGTAAATTTAAAAAGATTTTGAAAAAGGTATTGGAGATTATCCAATTTAATCTTTTTAACAGTTATTTAGATTTTTTTTAAATTTAATCTTTTTAACAGTTATTTACAAAATTTTATCGTTTTAATATAAACCAGCAACCTGATTGCACGAAGTCTAACGATTTTTTAAATGGGAAATATTTAAAGAACCAAGCTATATTTCGATAGATAACTTATTAAATTTTAAGTTCTCTTCAAAACCATGCGTAGAACATACTCACCAAAAATCCTAAATTAGCTTAACAATCTATATTTTTGCAATTCCGTCGTGAAACTATTTACTTTTCCTGTCATTCTTGAACGACGAAATAGCCTACTTTTCTGTACCAAAAATAACAGAATCGAATAGCAACACTTTTCAAAATAAATGCTGAAAAGTTCTACTTTTCAGCACTCAAATGGGTGCTGAAAAGTTGAACTTTTCAGCACTTGTTTCGAAAAGTAACACTTTTCAACATTTTTTTGATTTAAACGATTTATTGACAAAATACATGAAAATTTGACATAAAATTTCACTCAGTGTGTGTTTTTTGGAATTGCAAAAAATGATGTATGGAACTCGTTGCAAAACTTGGTTTTTTCAGCACTCTTCGTATTTATCCAACTCGGTGAACCTCGTTGGATAAATGTACGACTCGTGCTGAAAAATCCTCTTTTTGCAACTTGTTGCATAAACTACTATTCTGGTCTTTTTGCAGGAAATTAGAAAAAAATAAAGATGAAGTATTAGGGTAATTCTCCGCCAACTCACACAGCAGTTGCCCCGACTCCTCTTCGATTTGCGTGAAACTTCGTCCTCAGGGGTAACTTTTGTCCCTGATCACGAATCCGAGGTCCGTTTCGGATATCTCGTGACGGAGGGGCGGTGCGACCCCTTTTATTTTTGAACATGTGAAAAAAGAGGTGTTTTTTATAAAATTGGTGATGATTGATTTGATGGCGTGCTCAGAATTCTGAAAAAAACGTATTTTTCATCGAAAGAAACACAAAAAAAGTTTTAAAAATTCTCCCATTTTCCGTTACTCGACTGTATTTTTTTTTGGAACAAGTCATTTTAAGGGAAATTTTATGTTCTTTTCAAATCTACGTTGACCCAGAAGGGGCATTTTTAATTTAGAATTTTCATTTTAGAATTTCGTGTTTTTTTCAAACTTTGCAGGGTTATTTTTAGAGTGTAATAATGTTCTACCATGTTGTAGAGCAGACAATTACAAACATTTTGATATGTAAACATAAGGGGTTTGCTTATAAACATCACGAGTTATCGCGATTTTACGAAATAAAGTTTTGAAAAAGTTGGTCGTCGTTATTCATGTCCGTTCATGGTCACCTACGACGAAACGACGACGGAACAAAGAGAAACGCAAGACAACACTACAACAACTTTTTCAAAACATTTTTTTTTTCGTAAAATCGCGATAACTCGTGATGTTTTTAAGCAAACCCCTAATGTTTATATATCAAAATTTTTGTAATTGTCTGCTCTACAACTTAGTACAACATTGTTACACTCTTAAAAAATAATCTTGCAAAGTTAGAAAAAACACGAAATTTTAAAATGAAAAATGCAGTTCAAAATGAAAAAATTACCCTTCTGGGTCAATGTTGATTTAAAAAGTACATTAAATTTCCCTTAAAATTACATGTTCTAAAATTTTTTACAGTCAAGTAACGGAAAATGGGAGAATTTTTAAAACTTTTTTAAGTGTTTTTTTTTATGCAGGCTGCAAACTATTGAAAAACACCTCTTTTTCGCATGTTCAAAAATGGAAGGGTCGTACCGCCCCTCCGTCACGAGATAACAAAAAACGGACCTCGGATTCGTGATCAGGGACAATAGTTGCTCCTTAGGACAAAGTTTCACGCAAATCGAAGAGGTGTCGGGGCAACTTTAAACGATTTCGTGTGAGTTGGTAGAGAATTACCCAATTACCAAGTTTATATATAAATAATATTATGTATATATAATTCGACAACAAAATCTATTTTAAACTGTGAATAGGGCTAAAATATTAGAAAACACACATACAGCAATTCCCCACGAAAACGATTCGAAAAAAAGAGTTCTCTGATCGGGCTCAAAAATTTTCAGGGGGTTCTTTGGCAAAAAAAATTAGACTTTAGTATTTTTTTGTTTGGCCATTAGGGTGACCTACGCCGTGTTAGGCTGGTCCGAAAAATTGCCATTTTCGTCATTTTTCGCAAAAACCACTTTTTTCAAAAAACTCACATCTCGGCGCCATTCAATCCGATTTTAGCTGTCTTAGACGCAAAAGAAAGGTGATTTGTTTGGCTATTTGGGACAAATAGCAAGAAGTTTCAAAAATCTAGCCTAACATTTGAAAAGGTCGTATGAAAAGTTAAAATGCTGCTTTGAAGGTCTCGTGACCAAAGAGCCTATGTCTGAAAATATTTTTACCTGATTCCTCGTAAAATTTTTCATAACATATCAAAAAATGGTGAAGTTATGTCTTCAATTTTCTTAGATACGATTTAAAAAAAAATATATGCATATTTCAATTACTAAAATTTTGGTTTTTTCGAATCATGCTGTTTTCGTGGGGAATTGCTGAATAACAATGATAATAATTTTGAAAACAAAAGTAAAGAAATCAGAGTTTTCATTGTAAGGATTGGTTCTATCTCCATCGAATTTATGGTTTTAAACTATTTAAACAACCTTTTTTCTAACATTTGTGACCAACTTGTTTGCCCACATGCCACTGACTAATTTTTACTTGATTTTAGTCAAAATCGCTGTAATTCAAGGTCAAACTGCTTACATAACATAAGGTCCTCGATGGAAATACATGATGTTCTCCAAACTGATTTTATTTCCAGCGTTTCCGTTATAGACGCTTGGGACTGTTTCAAATTGTCACCAACCGTGAAATGTGTAACCCGATCTTGGGAACGAGCAAACAAAAGAAATACCATTCGAATGACGAATGCTGCGACCATTCCTGGAGAGATTGCTTTATTTCGCTTCAATGATGAGTCTATTCACGGTCCCGCGCTTGGTTACCAACAGAATAAGCCCATCAAATTCAAAATAACGTCCAATTCGCTGCACCTCCCCACATCTTCAAACCCCCCTTTCTTCCCATCCGATGGGTATTTCCGATATGCTCTAGTTTTTCCCCACCAAGCCACAAAAGGCTTTTCACTGCCCTACAAAATCACTGTTGTTCGACCATCGTGACTCGGCGAGTCTCCCCTGACTGCTGCACCGCCGTTTTCCCAGCCAGCTTAGTATCTTGATCACGCGAGCACGAGCTAGTTAAATTAATTAGCGAACAGTTGCTAAAAAACGCACACAACTTTCTGCGACTGCTCAGCTAATTGATCGCGGAATGAAGGTAGAGCTGTGATTCGGTTGGATGGGTTTGGTCAACGGTAAGATTTATGGTAGCTTTCTTGGAAAATGCTCAAAAAGTTTCGTCGAAACTGATAAAGCTATGAATTAAGAATAGGGTTCGTCGCTGCACTCCGTTAAAGTCTTCTATCCAAAAACTGTTCAAACATCCCGAAGACTCTACGTCAAACCCTTTTGTGTCTAGATCAACCTTCTGTTCCAAGACCCATCACCAAGTTGTCAGCCTTGTTGAAACGACGACTATGCAACTCTGCAGCTGTTTTGAAGTCGAAGAGAAAGTCTTTCCTGATATTTTTTTTGCTCCATCGTCTGACGGCGCGGTCTACCGTGCCATGCAACAACCACCGCCGTGGTAGATTCAATTGAAAGTGAATGGTGGTGGCGATTCAATCTTACCACAACCAGTCAGTCAGTCGTCCAGACCGACGAACCAGCTTGAGTCAAGTTTTTTGAGAGACGACACACGGGAGGTTTCCGACCAAAGGGTTCGTCGCCAGGTAGAGCTGTTTCGGCTTGAGAAATGATTCTTTTCGGGTGAGCAGCACGATTGTCGGTGGAACCGCAGGGATCCCGGGGAGCTTTTGACAAATCTGTTTGAAAATTTGTTGGGGCCAACAAAACGGGATCTGGTGGGATTAATAAATAGAGGAATATATATCACTTTCCAATTCAATTTAAAGACATTTGACCAATTCTTTATCAAAACCAGAAATTGATTTTATTTGAAATTTTTGATTTGGTTCAAACTTTGTGGGGGCCTTCCCTACTATTAAAGAAGCTGTTTTGTGTCATTGGTTCAACCATACAAGTCTCCATATAATTTCGGCAGCTATCCATACAAAAAACGGATATTCGAAAATTTAAAATTTTGAATAATTTTTTGAATTTTCTAATGAATTTGTAATATAATATATAATACCGTGGTGTAGGGGTAAGCGTGGTTGCCTCTCACCCAGCCTGACTGGGTTCGATCCCAGAAGGTCCCGGTGGCAAATTTTGAGACGAGATTTGCCTTATCACGCCTTCCGTCGGGCAGGGAAGTAAATGTTGGCCCCGGTCTAACCTAGAGGTTAGGTCGATAGCTCAGTCCAGGTGTAGGAGTCGTCTCCCTGAGTCCTGTCTCGGTGGAGTCGCTGGTAGATAGTTGGACTAACAATCCAAAGGTCGTCAGTTCGAATCCCGTGATGGATGGAAGCTTAGGTGTAAAAAGAGGTTTGCAATTGCCTCAACAATCATGCCTTCGGACACTTAGTTTCGAGTAGGAATCTCGTAATCGAGAACGCCAAGGCAAGGCTGTAGAGCGAATAATTTGATTTTTTTTGAATAAATATATAATATGTTCGTGCAAGACGGTATTTGTGTCCGTCCCCCACTACTTTTGTACTGATCAGAACAATAAAGTATTTCTGTCTCTTCGCGCGCTGAGTCCGAGGCGGTTGGCTTAGCAGTCACCTCAAACAATTGTTTTAATCAATTAAGAGATTCTACGCGCCTGGACTACAACAACAACAACACAACGTAGGAAATTCGAAGTCAGCCTCTGGCTGAACATAATATAATAAATATAAATTTATAAATAGGTACACGGAAAAAAAGAAATTTGCCGACTTTTGATTAACTTTTTTACACAAAAACTCAAATTCCCAAAATACTATTGTTTTTTTTTTTTACTTTAGAGACTTTCTAATATGTTTTAGGGGACCAAATCCTGCAACTTTTGAGCCAGACACCTCAGACGAAATATTTTAACAATGCTTAATATCAGACATACGATTGTTCTTGAAAATACTTCGCTGGCTAGAACAACAAATATCTATTGGTAAGATTTTTTTTTATTGATTTTTTTTCAAATAGAATAATTTTTCGAAATTTATAAAAAAAATCAAAAATGTCAAGTTATGGCTAAATTATTATTTTTTGCCCCAGGTGTCGAGCAAGTTAAGGTTTCAAAAAGACCTAATGAAAATATTTTTATGAAAAAAAAACATGTTAAGGTGAAACGGGACGCCAATTTCTGGAAAACTTTTGGTCAACTGAAATCAATTTCTGAACTCGACATAATTAACGCAGCTTTCAAAAAACTCGAGTCGAGGTGTCAACATGGCGCGACCTTCCCGTTTCACCTTAAGTAAATGGTTCATTGTATATTTTTAAATATATCTTAAAAACGTAACTTAATCCACCCTAGGGTGGTTGGTGCCTTCCTCACATTTAAAGGGTGCTATCCAAAATAGACACAAAAGGGCGATGTTTTTCAGTGTTTTATCAATTTGACTCATTATTCATACCACTAGATTGGATAGTCTTCATATTGCAGGGCACTTATATGCTTACACCTTTTGATAGGGTAGCCAGATCCCCAATCCAATTCGTGCTTGTTGAAAAGGTTTTTTGATTACCTATCCAACGATAGGTCGCATGAGAGATCCGGACAACGGTTTCATCAAAATATCTGAGATCCGGCCTCCGAAAAGTGCATAAATGACACTTAAGTGATTATAACTTTTGATAGGGTAGTCAGATCTTCAATGTCTTGGACGCGTTGGAAAGGTCTTTTAATTACCTATCCAACGATATGTCGCATGAGAGATCCGGACGACGGTTTCATCAACATATCTGAGATCCGGCCTCCAAAAAGTGCATAAATGACACTTAAGTGCTTATAACTTTTGATAGGGTTGTCAGATCTTCAATGTCTTGGACGCGTTGAAAAGGTCTTTTGATTACCTATCCAACGATATTCGCATGAGAGATCCGTACAACGTTTTTATCAAAATATCTGAGATCCGGCCTCCAAAAAGTGCATAACTGACATTAAGTGCTTATTACTTTTGATAGGGTTGTCAGATCTTCAATTTCTTCGACGCATTGGAAAGGTCTTTTGATTATCTATCCAACGATATGTCGCATGAGAGATCCGGACAACGGTTTCATCAACATATCTGAGATCCGGCCTCCAAAAAGTGCATAAATAACACTTAAGTGCTTATAACTTTTGACAGGGTTGTCAGATCTTCAATGTCTTGGGCGCGTTGGAAAGGTCTTTCAAATACCTTTCTGAAAATGTATAACATGACAGGTTTTCTTACAAAAACCACCCTTTTTACAATCTTCCGAACTTTAGTCAAAATTGTTTTTTTAGCATAACTTTTGAAGTACTTAACAAAACTGCATAATTTTTAATAGCGACTTATGAGACCTCAAGACGGATTGAATGACGCCAAAACGGACAAAATCGGTTCAGCCAATGTCGAGATAATCGAGTGCATATTTTTTGGTGCACAGACCCACATCCCTACACACACACACACACACACACACACACACACACACACACACACACACACACACACACACACACACACACACACACACACACACACACACACACACACACACACACACAGACATTTGCTCAGAATTTGAATTTGAGTCGATAGGTATACATTAAGGTGGGTCTAGGAGGTCTAATTGAGAAGTTCATTTTTCGAGTGATTTTATAGCCTTTCCTCAGTAAGGTGAGGAAGGCAAAAAGCAAAATCTGATCCGGAAAAAAATTACTGTAATTGGGTATTTTCAATGAAAACATTTAGACGTGATCGTGCTATCTTGTCGCACCCGCCTTTTAGTTGTTTTGAGAAAAACGTGTTATTAATGTTTGACCTTGAATTAACAAAAACTAGACCATGCAGTGTAATTAATAACAAACACGTTTTGTTTGGCTGACTGTTCTATGCATTATCCCGAAATTTTGTTGATTTTGAATTCGAGAGTCCGAGTTATAATCAAAAATTCCTCGACTAAAATTTCGTTTGGCCAGTTGTCGGTCGTGCAAGGTGTGTCAAGGTAGCACGCTCTATTGAAACTTATTTCACATGAAGAGTGAGAGTTTTTTTTTATTGAATATATCAAAATTGATATCGAATTTTGGGGATCTGTGCAGGTCAAAAGATGAGGCATTCATTGCTACACAAATTGGCTCAAAATGCACGTGTGACAAGATAGCACGATTACAACGATTTGATCTACTCCGTATTCTTCTGTATGCCATCGGATTCAAATTCAAACCCCCGAAGTATGTGAGAGTCATGACTCATAAAAGGTAAGTTAATCTGCGATTTGCATTCTTTGTTTTGGAAACAGCCTTGCGACGCGTTGTGCATTTCAAGAACCAAAATAATGTCGGTTAAGGTGAATTACAGTTGGAGAGTAAACAGCATTCGCCATCCAATGAACGCCATAGCTGTGCAGGTCAAGTACACACACACAGAATAAACAAAAACATTTGTTGATATCAAAACACTTGGAACACTATTCGCAGCAACGCCACGTGCAGCTGTTAAATGGGCGTAATTTTTTCCCACATCAAAACTGGTTATAAACTGGAGCCCGGTAATAGGCCGGGGACTGGAATTGAACCCGGAGCCGGGAGTCTCTGCCTCAGACGATCAGGTGACGACTCGAAACCGGAGAGATCGTTATCACGTCACGTTTTGAGCTCGGGGATGCTCGTGGAAGCCGAGCTTATCTTTCGACGTCAGAGAGATTTCCTCTTGTTTTGCGAAGAGATCGTAGTCAAGTTGAAAAAACATGCCGAATTGATTGCATGATGGATACATGAAAGGAAAATTTCAATTATTTGTGTACGCGCAAGGCAGTTTAGCAGTAACAGGAAAAAAAGTAACACGTAAACTATTGAAAGCAAAGAGTTCGAAAAGGGGTGGGCACCATCAGTTGCAGAAGAAAGTTGAAATGAGTGTTTTGCATGATATAATTTGTGATGTTTTTTGGTTTTCGTTGAATTACTTTACTTTCCATTTTCGGCCGCTTCTTTGATTTCACTTTTGTTTGTGGTAATTACAGTTCAATGATATCATGCAATTACATTGAGTAACAAATTCATATTGCAAATGTTTGCTTTTTTGTCCATCAAAATAAAAACGAATCTTTTTCAGTGTACTTTAACAACTGCAATCTCATCAATTCTTCCCAAAGAAAAAAAAATGCAAAACCTCGTGCGAAAGGAAGTGGACTACTTTTCGCTTTGCCGTCTGCCTCAAGTTAAGATGTGACAATTGCCGGCCCGACAAAAAAGGAAGGAACATAACCTTACTTCTCTTGGCAAGCCACTCCAAATCGGGGGTCGTTCGACTGAGAAAAAATAATACAAAAACGCACTCTGCAGCGAAGAACGCAAATGAAATGTCACGGAAAAGAACGTGAGTTCAGCGGTTTTTTTGCTCGATTCTCTTCAGTTGTTTTATGCAATAATGCCTGCCAGCTCCGGGCAGTTGTCCATCACCGGGCTGTCAGAGTGAAGGTAATAAATGCCGAAAGTGGTTCACGTTGTAAGTGCTTTTGTCTTTTTTGTACTGAGTCAAGACCCATTAGGGACCATCCACAAACCACGTGGATACTTTTTTGAAATCTCAAACCCGCCTACCCCCCCCCCCCTCTTGGACAAACCTTTTTGTATGGAGCGTGGACAATCGCCATACGTGGTTTATGGATGGTCCCTTAATGGATCTATGGAAAATTCAGGTTTTTGTTAAGACTTACAAACTTGATTAAGATTTTCTAGATAATGAAGGTAACAAGGTATGAATTGAAATTATTACGCAAATTTCAACTATCATTCCAAAAAATAATACTAATTTTGTCGTAAAAACTAATCTTTTCATTTGTAACTGATTAAATTTTTTTAATCAAACACCAACTTGTTGCAAAACTTGATTTTTTCAGCACGAGTCGTACATTTATTCAACGAGTTTTACCGAATTGAAGAAATATGACGAGTGCTGAAAAAATCACCTTTAAATACAAAAAAATATTTGAGAATGTTACTTTCGATACTAGTGTTGAAAAGTTCAACTTTTCAGCATCCATTTCAGTGCTGATATTGACTGGTATTGAAAGGTACTAATTTTCCATTCGGCTATCAGTAGGAGGGAAAAGTAGGCCGTTTCGTTTCTCCAGACGGACAGGAAAAGTTGACAGTTTCACAGCGGAATTACAAAAAGTACTTTTTTGCAATTCCGTCGTGAAACTGCTTACCTTTCCTGTCATTCTTAAACGACGAAACAACCTACTTTTCTGTACCAAAAATAGCAGAATGAAATAGTTACCCCATTTCAAAACAAATGCTGAAAAGTTCTACTTTTCAGCACTGAAATGGATCCCGAAAAGTTTAACTTTTCAGCACTTGTTTGGAAAAGTTACACTTTTCAACATTTTTTTGATTTTAGCGATTCATTGACTCAATGCAAGGACATTTGTTATATGATTCTGTTTAAATGGTGTTTTCAGGATTGCAAAAAACGTTGTATGGAACTCGTTGCTAAACTTGATTTTTTCATAACTCGTCGTATTTATCCAACTCGGTAAACCTCGTTGGATAAATGTACGACTCGTGCTGAAATAATCCTCTTTTTGCAATTTGTTGCATAAATTACTTGCAATTCCTTGTTGAATAGCCAATTTTTCCTATTATTCTGTAGTGACTAAATGGTCTGCTTATTATAATAATTAATAATTATCACTAAAAATAACTGTGCTGAAATGGAAGTTTATGCAACAAGTTGCAAAAAGAGGATTTTTCCAGCGAGAGTCGTGCATTTATTTAACTAGGTTAACCATTTTGCATCATTGGTAGGACTAGTGATTTTTCGCGATTTCGCGGAAGCCGCGTAATCTGTGAAATTTGACCTTGGCCGTGAAATTTGGCAAATACCGTGAAATGCCGCGAAATTCGAAATAATATATTGTCAAATTGCACCTAAGTGAATTTGAACATTGATTTGATTATGTTCAAAAAATCCAAAAGATTTTTAACATGCATTTAGGTACTCATTTGTGAGAATATCGTTTATTACAATGTTTTTACTATATGCTGATAATTGATTGTAAAAATCCAGGAGGTCATGAACGAATTTCATTTTTTTGTTTTTTTTTTAATACATTACATGTTCTAAGGTAATTGAAATGTTTTATGTTTTGAAATTATGGATAACAAATGTTAAAAAAAAACTTTCATAGCTAAATGGATTTTTGCCTAAACTCTTTTGAAATATTCAAATTTCCCTTTTGTTGAAATCCTGATAACAAAACAAAGCTTCTCTTAATTTACTGATTCTACTTTTGGTGGATTCTCCGTTCAGCATGTGCTGCATTTTAAAGATTTTTTCGCTAATTTTTCAGCAAAACTAGGATGGCTGAATTTAACTTCAGCTCGTGAAAATTGTACAAAATTTCACAAAATTGAGTTCATATTTTTTATCATGAATATTTTTTGGATTTCACAAATATTCGAAAATCTGTATCTTGAGATAGGATTTCCTTATCGATTTGATGTCTTTGGCGAAATTGGGCTATTAGGAATAACTTTTTATCACATAAATTTAATTTTGACAAACTTAACCGCCTTCAATTTTTTTTTATTTTGTTGGTATATTTATTTTAGTGGACAAATTGTTGAGTGGATGTTTTGTTTTTCGCTAAGTTATGATCTTCTACAACAATAATGATTTCTTAAAAGTAATTTCCTTGAAAAAAACAACCAAGAGTAATTTTTGGATTCAAAGTTCAATTTGGAATCAAAAACAGATTTTGTGATTTTTTGCAATGCAACCAATCATAATGTCCAAATAAAAAAATACGTGTCTTATTATTTGGGCCAAGGACAGTCATGACCAATTTTGAGCCATTTTCAAATTATGAGTTTTAACTTTTATATGGAAATTGCTGTGTGTATAGAAAAGGTAAGGGTTATATTTTGTCGGGTTTTCAATTAAGTTCAAAGCGTGGTTGCATTTTGGCAAGAAATTATTGTAGTCAATGCTGAAATTAGTTGTGTAATCAAGAACATAAGAAATTATAAAGATTTAATTTTTTTTCTATAAGTCATTATGATAACATCCCGAACCTCTACTGATTCAACACATTAATTCTAGTGAAAGTTTTGCCTTTTCAAAGGTTTATTAATAATATGCTTCGCTCATTATGTCAAATCTTGTAAAACTTTACAACTAATTGGCACTTTCTTCCGACATTTATGATTCTTTTTCCGCTACTTAAAGCATCAAAGCCTCACGAGAAGCTCCAACCTTACCCACTTCGCTGGAGCAACATAACCATAAACTTATCCACAACTTCCCCAGCAAAAACACTCATTGGTCACTCAGCAGCTTCACGTTTTCAACTCGAGAGTGTCATAAACATATTTTACCACCATTATTTCCGCAGCGCATTTTCCTCAACTCTTGCATAGACTCCAAACGCTAGCCTGTTTTCCATTGTCCATTAGGGTAATGTTCCATAAAGCTTAAAACCACCAACATCAACCAACCAACCAACCAACCAGCATGCAGAAGTAATCCAACCGAAACGTTGGTGAGAGAGAGTGACGACAACGTGCGAAGGTTCGAAAGTCAGAAGCATGACATTTCTTCACTTTTCTTGTGTGGCTTTTCAGCTTACTCAACTGTGCAAACTCACTTCCTAATGTTGATTTGTCACTTTTGTTATGGGTGTGTGCTTTTTTTTAAGTGCAGTCATAACACTTTAGCTCTTCGTGTAGAAATCATTTTTTGTTCACTGCATTGAAGTTGTTTATTTCTACGTAGTAGACTGACTCAAATATAACAATTTTGATACAAAGCTTTCTGGAGAGTTTTCACCAAATTGAAGTTAAAATTGCAGTTATTCAATATGTTTGTAAGTATTTTACTAAAGACTCCACTTTTTGAATCAGTCTAATCGACAATCAGTAGAAATTTCTCTTGCACACCTTTCAACTGAGTCTTTCGAGCAGATTCGCGATCTCCTTCCGTCACTCGCTCACTCATAATCGTGGTCGTCACGCGAATTACGACTCCGCCAAACTCGTACACCATTCACTTACATATTTTTCTCACTATCACCGCAGCCCAACTCGGCTCGTCAAACGTGACAATCGGGGAACACAATTAATCTCTCCCCTTCTGGTAATTACGCCATTGTTGTTTTTTTGTTGTTTTTATTTCACTTCCCGCTCACTCGCACACTCGCACTCACTCGGCGATTCTCTCACTCGCGAAAATCCCTCACCGATGCAACATTAACCAAATTCGCCCTTATTCAATATTTACATTCACTTCACGTGTTTAAGTGTATGCGTAAGTAAGTTTTTTCATCATCATCTTCTCAATAAACTGGTCAAACACACTCCCGGAACCTTTCTGCGAACCGATCGACGGCGCTGTGGCACAACCGAACCTTGGCCACCTTCTCGCGAGCACCTCCGGACACGAACTGAGCTCCGGGTTGGAACTGAACGGCGGTGATCGCTCGTCGCTCGAATGAGTGAATGAATGAGTCGGGGGGAGCCGAATGGTGATGGTGGTGTTGGTGCGTTGATTGTTTGATGGGGGGATGGAGTTGGTACAACTACATACCCGTTTGAATGGTGATCGTGGGTTTTGGGGTGGTGTTGGTCGAATGGGTGATCTTCAGGAGGATGGAGTGGGATTTTGGTAATCATTGGTTGTAACAAAATTATGATTCAAGTTAAAATAACGCATGTTAAACATAAATTGTATTAAGACCCCATTGATTCGGTATATTTATTTAGTCAAATTGTTGAAATTGATACCAACAATAAAAATACCAGAAATTATCAGTCCACAATACACGCAATATTATCATTTGAACAACGATGTAACAATAAAAAAAATACATTTTTTACAATTTTTTAAGTGAGACATGTTGGAATGATGAGGAAAACCATTCTCGAGCATTCGAAAAGACTTCAATGAGCAAAGGATTTATTTTCAATTTTCAGTATTTCGCAAAAGATTATAGAGAGGCTCGATCTCTTTAGTTCAAACAATAAGGCCATGAACTTTATGTTTGTTTGTTATATTTATAATTATTTTCTACAACATGATGGAAGAGCTTTAATTTTTTTCTGAGTTTATAAAGTAGTTTATGCAACAAGTGGAAAAAAGAAGTTTTTTTTCAGCACGAGTCGAACATTTATCCTACGTATGTGGCAGAGCGTGGCCGAATGGTTACGCTGTCCGCTTTGTAAGCGGATGATTCTGGGTTCGATTCCCATCTGCTGCAACCTTCCATCGGATGAGGAAGTAAAATGTCGGTCCCGGCCTTGGTTGTTAGGCCGTTAAGTCATTTCAGGTGTAGGAGTCGTCTCCATGCCATAAGTACAAACAACACACCAAACCAAGCCTACTCCGGTGGAATCGCTGGCGGCGGTTGGACTCGCAATCCGAAGGTCGTCAGTTCAAACACTGGGGTGGAAGGTTCCTTGGAGTAGAAAGAGGTTTGGGTGCTCTCCCCATTCAAGCCTTCGGACTCCTAGGTTCGAGCAGAAACTTGCAATAGAGACTACAAAAGACCCGGAGGTCTTTAATTTGGATGGTTTTTTTTTTGTTAAATGAACAAAAAATACGTTGCTTTCACTCAAAAACCTATTCAAAGGGTGTTTTCGTGATTGCAAAAAAAAATTGTATGGAACTCGGTGCAAATTATTACTTTTTCAGCACTTCGTCTGGTGTGTGCTATCTTGTGCCAACGACCATTTAGTAATATTGGAGAAAATTTTAAAGTTTGAAAAAATATTTGCAGGGTTATTTTTTAGAGTGCGAAATTTTAAAATGAAAATTGTTGTTATAAATGAAAAATTACCCTTCTGGGTCAATGTAGATACGAAAAGTACATTAAATTTCCCTTAAAATGACATATTCCAAAATTTTGCACGGACGAGTAACGGAAAATGGAAGAATTTTAAAAGCTTTTTAAGTGTTTTTTTTTTTCAATGAAAAATACTTGTTTTCGGAACTCTGAGTACACGATCAAATCGGGCGTCTAATTTTACATAAAAGTCCCTTGGACACCAAATTTCTATCTCATCAACGTTTCAGGCTGCAAATTATTGGAAAACGTTTTTTTCGCATGTAGAAAAATGAAAGGGTTCGTATCGCCCCTCCGTCACGAGATATCAAAAAACGGACCTCGGATTCGTGTTCAGGGACAAAAGTTACCCCTTAGGACAACGCAAATCCAAGAGGGGTCGGGGCAACTGCTGTGTGAGTTGGCGGGGAATTAGCCATTGCTAATTTAGGTTCTTACATGTTTTTGAATATGGTAAGGCCGATGCAAATATTTTCCAAAGTTTTTGTCCCTTGGCTCTGGGCAAGGTCGAAGGGGGGGGGGGGAAGGGTGAATAAATGATTAAAAAAAAATTTAAATAACAAGCCATGGTTTCAACATTTGAATGCAAAAAGTGTTTCAAAATGCATTTTACAATTGTTCATTGTTTTTAACACTTTTTAAAAAATGTTTGATTTGACGATACAAAAATTTTATTGAAAAAAAAAAACATTTTGCGAAAATAAACATCGAAAAAATTCATAAATTCAAAAGATTTTTACATCAACCCGAAATTGCTAAAAATGATACGAAACGCAGGGGAATATATTTTTACTTGATTTCAGCGGCACAGCAAAAAAAAAGTTGAATTTTGGAATGTTAAAATTTTTATTTGGGTAATTCTCCGCCAACTCACACAGCAGTTGCCCCGACCCCTCTTCGATTTGCGTGAATCTTTGTCCTGATAGGTCATTTTTTCATTTAGAACAAAAATTTTCATTTTCAAATTTCGTGTTTTTTCTAACTTTGGAGGGTTATTTTTTAGAGTGTAACAATGTTCTACAAAGTTGTTGGGCAGACAATTACAAAAAAAAGATATATAGACATGAGGGGTTTAGCATAAGCATAAGCATAAGCATAGGTGCCCACCCGCAGTTGCTACTCCGTTATTGACCAGGACCTCCAGAAGTTACATCCACGAGCCGTGGAAGATAAGTGGGAGCTATCTTTCCTCGCTTCGCAACTTCTCAAAGGCCCCTATCATGCTGATCAATACCGGCGCCGGCCACGACCAGTGGTAGGGTCACGGGGAAGTGGATGGGAATGTTAGTCCGATACTTGAGTGATAGAGACCGCCCAATCGACTGCATCTCCGACAAAGTATCACATGAGTTTTGAGGGGTTAGTAGATGGGTATGAGGTCAGGATTCACGAGTGGCAGTGATGTGACCATGAGCATTTTGTTTATCGGTTGAAAATTTTAAATCTTAGGCAGCCGGCTGCGGAAAGATAGATAATTGATCATTTAAAAAGTTTTTTTTTATCGAACGCGTGCCAGCCGAGCAGTAGTGCTATGGGCTGGACTTATCAGTATATTTTTACAATTTAGATAACGCGAGCAAATATCAAAAATAGTAAATAAATGACGCTTTACTCTTCATAAAATCGATCGATGCCAGTTGGAATAAATTTTTACGATCATTTACGATGAAAATTATCGCGAAAAGAACAGGACTGCACGTCCCCTGAAGCACTGCACTTATGATGTCCAATAAGTTATAATAACCAATCACCCCATGCACACAAACAGCGACATAAAAGAAATGAAAATGAGCATGCAAAAACAAGACAGCGCGTCCGCGTGGTCAGCGCACTAATGATGCCATTATTTAATTATAATAACCACTCACCCAAGCACACAAACAGTGACATAAAAGAAATGAAAATGAGCATGCAAAAACAAGACAGCGCGTCCGCGTGGTCAGCGCACTAATGATGCCATTACCGTAATCTGGGGTCAATCGGGACACATGGGGCGAATTGGGACAGCAGTTTTAACCATGTTGGAGCACAATATTTTGATTTTTCTGGTTGGTTTCGGTTAGAACAGACTCAGGCCAACAAAATGTGTACATCCATTTCCAAATTTAAAAGCTTTAAGTGCTCTAAAAACTGCTGTCCCTATTCAGACTGTAGTCCCGATTCACCCCAGATTACGGTATTTAATTATAATAACCACTCACCCAAGCACACAAACAGCGACATAAAAGAAATGAAAATGAGCATGCAAAAACAAGACAGCGCGTCCGCGTGGTCAGCGCACTAATCATATATAGACATGAGGGGTTTGCTTATAAACAACACGAGTTATCGCGATTTTACGAAAAAAAGTTTTGAAAAAGTTGGTCGTCATCGATCATGGCCGTTCATGGTCACCCGTGACAGACACGAACGACAAAACAAAGAGAAACGCAAAAAGTAACTTTTTCAAAACTTTTTTTCGTAAAATCGTGATAACTCGTGATGTTTATAAGCAAACCCCTTATATCTACATATCAAAATTTTTGTAATTGTCTGCTGTTCAACTTGGTAGAAAATTGTTACACTCTAAAAAATAACCCTGCAAAGTTAGAAAAAACACGAAATTTTAAAATGAAAAATTTTGTTCTAATTGAAAATATGACCCTTCTTGGTCAATGTAGATTCGAAAAGTACATTAAATTTCCCATAAAATGACATGTTCCAAATTTTTTTACAATACATACGGAAAATGGGAGAATTTTTAAAGCTTTTTTTTGTGTTTTTTTCGATGAAAAATACGTTTTTTTCGGAATTCTGAGTAAGCTTTTGAATCGGGCATCTAATTTTACTAAAAGTCCCTTTGACACCAAATTTCTATCTCATCACCGTTTCAGGCTGCAAATTATTGAAAAACACCTCTTTTTTCGCATGTTCAAAAATGGAAGGGGTCGTACCGCCCCTCCGTCACGAGATATCAAAAAAGGGACAAAAGTTACCCCTTAGGACAAAGTTTGATGCAAATCGAAGAGCGGTCGGGGCAACTTTTCCCGATTTCGTGTGAGTTGGTAGAGAATTACCCATTTATTACCTCTTTTTTGAGTAATATTTCCTAAAGTATGTGTTAAAATGTGACCCTGATGAATATTCTCCAGAAACTGATGGTCATTTATCATTTTCTGATTTTTTATGTAATGTTACACATTTTTTGCCACAAAATCTATCACCATTTCTAATTGATATTACCATTATTTTTTTCCTGTGTGATTGTACTTAAGTTTCCTTTGAAACTGTGAAGTTTCAATGGTTTGCCCCCTCATTTTTCGGATCAAATTTTTACTAGCCTAAAGTAATCCAAATGTTTTGTAAATTTAGTATTTTCCATGTGATTTGATGTTAAATTCCTTGATGAATATTGATTTCTTTCAATATTTCCATCAGCTGGAATTATAATTAAACTATACTTACTTTGTTTTAAAGCAACGATATTAAAGTATTACAACAACTGCTAGTAGTGTTTCAGAGATGGCGAAAAAGTGGAATTCTATTTCGCCATCGCTGAAACACTACTAGCAGTTGTTGTAATACTTTAATATCGTTGCTTTAAAACAAATTAAATACATTGGCGCATACCCAGTCAAATAAAAACGGTACATGTAATACTTACTTTACTCTAATTTTAGAAATAAAATTTGCTAGAATATATTCAAAACGAATTACATTCTTAACAACATATTCAACAAAAGTGGAATCAGTTTAATGAAAGAAATAAAACTTTTGTTTGTTTACTTGGTTTTTAGCAAAAGGGAAATGTGATTCTTTAAAAAATGTTTTGCCAAAACATTTTTATAGCGGGTTTTTAAACATTTGTCATCAAAAATTTCAGAAAACAATAAATCGATACAAAGTACCCTAATTTTTTTTTCTACATGTGTGTTTTTAATCGTTGAATAAAAAATATCAATTCTAACTAAAATAGATTTTTTAAATATTTTCTTCATGTTGTATGCATGCGTGTTTATCTTTATTTCAAAAATTTTACAGCGATTTAAAAATAAAATAGCTCAAAATATCTGCGTTATCTTTCAGTGAAGTTTCGTAACATTATTTGGCTTCATTCATAAAGTACGTCACGCTAAAATTAGCTAAAAATTACCCCCTCACCTCCTTTGTCACGCTTTTCTTTTACTTTTAACATGCAATTTCACACTTGCTCAGACCCCCCTCCCCCCTGGAGCGTGACATACTTTATGGATGACGCCTTTCACATTCTTTTAGATTTTTTTTTTGTAATAATGAAAAAAAATGCTTTAAACATATACAATTTAAGCTTATTTCGCAGGAAATTCAAAATAAATTATCTGCGTTATTTTAAACTTTGTAATGAATATTATCTCCAAATAATGAGTTCCTAATTTGCCATGGAAATGCTTGTAAAATGCCTTTTAAAAATCTTGTGGATTATTTTCATTATACAATCAATGTGTAAATACACTAAGAAGCAATTTTCGATTCGATTCTAAAGAATCTTGAATTTCGAGGCACTTGGCCGTATTTACCAAAATTTATGGCTGACTTTCTGTCATGATTTTGTTTCTGTCATAAGATCAGACTCAGCTATCCGAAGTCTTCGAATAACGAATCACAAAAAAATGTAATTTACATGTAGGAACGTTAAGCTCAAATATGACAAAAACTGGAAATTTGTTTTCCAAAATAGTGGCGATGGACTATTTCGATTTTTCAATAGGTTGAACTTGAATTCGACTCGAATGTTTGGAAAGAAAATAAAATTGGAAATATATTATTCAAAATGTTGGCGATTTTTCCGCTTTTCTGAACTAGATATTGAACTAAGATTTTAGAGAATCAAGAAAAAAAAATGTGATTCGTGAAGTGGACGTATGATAACCGCACTTCGGATAAACGAGGCTATGGATAATCGAGTCCAGACTGTAGTACCAAAATCCATCTCCAACTTGATCAGAAATGCTGAACACGAGTTGTTTGTTCATCGTCGTGTCCAACGTTTTGGTCGTTTTACACTAATACTTCTATTCTCAGGTGGAAAAACCCTTATAATCACTAGGATACAAATGGAGATTTTGAGAAGATATGACTTAATTGTAAGATTTTGGTAATAAAGCGTTATGTAAAATTTTCGTATTATATGTTAGGTTTTCTTCTAAAACATTATTTTTTCACGACATAAAAATCACAAAGAAATTGAAAAAAAACCTCTTTTTAGCAAATTTAGCATAATTTTAAATATAATTAAATACTGGTACCAATAACTGAAATACTTTCGTTCAACCTTTCATGCTCCCCTTTCCATGCAGTTTCGTTGCCAAACTCCACACTAACACTCTTTCACGAATCCACGAACAACCTTGAGCCTGTCTGTCTCTAAGCCTAAACGCTCGCGAATGAAAGTTGTCGACCAAAACAGAGAGCAAGAGCGAAAAGAAATTGAAAAGGAGAAGAAGAGCAAAGAAAGAAGACGAATCCGCTGGGAGTTACCGCAAAATGCATTGAGGGAAAATATAAAAGAAGTGTGCTTTGGCTCTGATTTCGGGCTCGGTGCCGCTGTGGTTAAGCTGTTATTATTGTTATTTTTATTATTAGTATTATTATTTTATTTAGGGTGGCGCAGTGTTCGTGGGGAGCGCCTGCGGCTTACCAAGTAAATTTCTCTTTTTTCTTTCACCGAGAGGCCGCCAAATGTTGCGCATGCGACTTATGTTTCTTTTTTTTACTTTGCTGCATGTAAAATCATGGAAATGGCTTAATAGATTAAGTGTCAGAAATAAGCCTTCAAGCTATGGCTTCGAATTATGACGCTGGGCTTTTCCTTTCACCAGTTGTTGTTGCTCAAGTTCCGGCGTGATTTATGTCGATCTAATCCGATTGGGGCGGCTTCGTGATTTATTTATTACATATAATTCAACAAATCCAAAAAAAATCGTCACAGGTTAAGTAACTCCGTCGAAAACCGATCGGCGAAAGCTAAGCCTGGGGTTCGTCGCTTGATATGCCTCTTTCTCGCGCTGTTGCAGTCTCTTTTGCTCGCGGGTTCGTCGCTTGCACGATCGCATAATCTCGACAAGCTTCGGCGGCAGCGCGTCATCATCTGCATAAGAGCAAAGCCAGTCTCTTAATTCGCGGTGGTGGAGAAATTTTCAGCCACGAGAGCTCGAAATGCTCAAGGTCGCTTTGTCACGAAGTTGACATTTCAGGGCTGATTTAGAGCTCCCTTCTCTCGCAATTTCGCTCTCGCGAGCACGTTTGAACGTGTTTGCGGGATGCTGGTTTAAGCTGAAGTCTCTGTCTGTGTGGGATATGGTGGGAAGCTCATCTTGCACTAAACCTAGCAACTAGTGGTAATAAAAATTTCAGCTAAGTGTTACCACTAATTAACGGCAGAAGTTACTATGTTTTGTGTGAGTGTGAGAGAGCACATGGTAATGGTGGGAAAATTGCGTTTATCGTATTTTGTTTTGCATGATATCGTCTTTAATAGATAACATACAAATTCGTGCCTCCGTAAATGCAATTAGTGCTTACGGAGCGGGCTGTGCAAAACTGAGGAATCGTCGGGTTGAACTAATCTGGCAGATTTACTGCTTTTGCCTTGACCGTAATTGGAAGCTTGGTATTCATGATTGTTGTTCGGATTTTAGTCTGGGAATGCTATGAACTAGAATAAGGTTGTGACCAAATTATATGGATATCGCAATACACACTTGTGACAGAGATTAATATTTCATGAAAATGACCGTGCACACTTGTGATACGTCATACATATTATTGCAAAATGTGGATTTTTTTCTTTTTAAATTTATTTTGACACTATTTTTTTAAAGCAATGCCATCTTTTGTTTTTGTAAATATACTGATAAAGTCGGTTAAACTACTGATTCAAGCTTATTTTAGTTTGTATGGGAATTTTGTATTTTTTAATCCGTCTGAAATTTTTTTGGTGCCTTATACAAAAATGATATATGAAAATATTGAATGAATTTTTCGATCGATTTGGTGTCTTCGGCAAAGTTACACTGAAAAAAAAATATAAACGGTTAAAAAAAATTGGTGATTGTTAATCTCACTTTTTGTCTCTAAAACTTGTTTGAGAAAAAACAATGTTTTAATTTCTTATTTTCTGATATGTTTTAGGGGACATCAAAGGCCAACTTTTTAATTCAATTCAATTTATTTTGTCAGTAAATAATCAATTTACAATTCCGTATTTCTTATAACCTAATAGAGTTTTGGAGTTCCTTTCAACTATGGTTTACACTATAATTCATTTTGATGTAATTGGATATTCTAACAATGGATTTGGCAAGAGAAGGAAAAATAAAAAAAAAACCTTTTAGATTTGCTAAGGAAAAGGATAGAAATAGAAAAGCTTAAAACTAAATCACAGTATGTTTTGTCTATTGACGTCGAAAAACTTCGCTGCACAAGGCAGCTTATCCGTTGTAGATGTACTTCATCATCAGCTCACTGAGAGCTTGGAATTGTTCTGCCTTGTTTCGGCAGGCACGAAAGCGCGTGAGCATTTCTCCAGCAAGGGCGAAAAACTCAGGAAGCGTGAAGAGATCATCACCGGTAACATCAGCTTGTCCCGGGGGAGAACCGCCCCCAGAAGCGGCTACTCTAGCGTACGAACCTCCCCAACCGGGAGGGAACGCTGGTTTGGTCGATGGAGCCGCTCCGCCGCCAGCTGCTGCAGCGGTCGAGCTCAAAGTCTTCGGAGGTTGGCGGGACGCTGGCGCTTTCTTCTTCTTGTCCTGCTCCTCGATGTACTTTTTCCGCACGGCACAGCCACGGAAATTCGCCGTGTGGTTTCCACCACAATTGGCGCACTTGACACGTGCTTTGTGCTGCTGGGCGTTTTCCCCCAGTTGGTCTTTCCGCGGAAGAAGGCACCTTTCGGTGAAGTGGGTCTCACCGCACTTTACACACCGGGGTGGGAGATTGCAGTTTCTTGAGCCGTGTCCGAATTTCTGACAGCGGTGGCATTGGGCTGCGTCGGCCGGATTCTTCGTATAGAATCGCCACGTCACAAAGAAGCCGTCCAGTGCTTTGATCCGCCGTAGGTCCTGGATTTTGACGGACCCGCGATCGAAGTACAGGAGGTACAAGGTGTACGTACCCGTCACCGTAGTCGATTTTGAGAGCACCTTTATCTCTCAAGGCTTAACTTGAATTGACTGGAGGCGCCCTTATGGGATCGAAGCAGTCTACGATTGGAGAAAGACGTCAAAAATTTTCGCTGCTGCTTTTCTTTGAATTTTTGTTCCAAAAAATAAAAAGTGGTTCCGGAACTAATCAGTGCAGTGGTGAATGGTGTTGTTTGTGGTGGAAATGTTCAAGCAATGGTTCCAGCGGAGGATTTTGAACAGGACGGTTCAATCAAGGACGTGGCTCGTTCCGGGTCGGTCGCGATACTGCTATGGAACGCGGAGGCCTTCGAAACTTCCCCGACGACCAGGGTGGATGTGGGTTCGCCTGGAAATGGACAACTTCCGGGAATCTGAAGGAACGCAGAGAGCGAAGCGATCGTCGGTCTCCTCGTGGATGGACTCGTCGAGGTCAAACGGGAATCGGAGCCACGGTTTAGTTCGTCGGAACCAGTTAAGGTGGAACGCAGTTGTAGCGGGGAGGTTCCGTTGCCGCAGTTTTCACGAAAGGAGAGAAAGGAAGACGACGGAGCAGATTACGAGTGGGGCGGTGGCAAGCTGAAGCAGCCCAAGCAGAAACCGGCCTTTTTCGGTGTATTTCGGGCATGCGTGACCTTTGAAGAGAAGCTGATTTTGAAAATTTTATCAACTGGTGAGCTCGTTCTTTTTATAAGACAACCATACTTTCATTTATTCTGACATACACACACATCAATGAACACAAACCACGCCAATATTACTATATACGCGGTAGGGTGTTCCTTTGGTCGTTCGCTGTGAGTTGTGGATTGCCTGCTTCTCTAATGAAGGTTCGACTAGGGGGGCATGCTTATTAATTTCTCGTCGCTCCATACCTTCAGTGACGTGATGGGAGCAAGGGCGTCTATACAAAGTGTCCCTACACCCGCTACAAATTTCCGGTGCTTGGGGAGGGGAAAGGGGTTTCTTTTTATTCTTTGCGCCGGTATTTGTAGCACTAAAATTCGTGCAAAAAAACTTATGCACGTGGGTGTACAGATTACAGAGTAAAAGATGATCGAATTGTTCACCTAGCGCTCACATGTGTTCCAGGACCAAGTTGCCTGCGGGTATGGGGATCATACATACATACATACATACATACCTTTATCTCTCAAGGCTTAACCTTGACGCCCGTCAGGTGTTCTTCCAGGTCGGAGATCGGGCGGTCCGGATATCCCTGAAGGACGATCTTCACTGGGACCTTCTCTGCAGGATCAAATGTGAAGAATTTGAAGTTTCGCAATTTCAACTTTTTCACCACCAAGTCGAAATGCAGCTTTTTGTGGGTTATCACTTGCACAGAAGTTTTGCTAATTTTGAGACAATATTGGAGTCCCTCAAGCAACTCGTCAACATCGTCAGCCAACGTATCCAAAACAAAAATTGGAGGTGGTCGTCGTTCCTTCGGAGAGTTACCATTTTTCTGCTTTCCTTGCTTGCGCGCAAGTTCATCATCGTCATCGTCGTCGCCAGCACTGCTGCTGTCACTGTCGGTGTTGTTTTCTTCTCTACTCAGCATCTCAAATTCGTTGCTGGTGGGAACGTTGGAAGTGGTTGTCGTCGTAGTGCTGGTGAACTGCTGCTGCTGCTGCTGGCCGGAAGTGCTTCCGGATGCCCGGGTCGATTGTCTCGTCCGTACTGGGGACTCACGTGGACGGTATGACACGTGTAAAAATGAAGGATCGGTGACGTCACCGGGCACGCTCCCGTGCACGATGGCGGTCGATGCGGCATTGGTGTGTTTACCTTTCTGCACTCTGCCGGTAGATGAACTTCGCGGGTTTTTCGAGGCCGCACTCGAACTGCCTCGGCCACGGCTGGCCCTTGGCATGCTGGAGGAGCAAACTCGCGGGTAATCACGGTAAATTACGGCGAAAAAATCGAAAAGTCTGAAGAGCTCCGAACACTTGACTGTTGCTGGCTGGTGTTGCCAGTCCGATGGCCAACTTTTTAGAAATTTCCAAGGCGGGCAAAAAATCTTGGGCCGAGTCATACATTTTTTAATTAATACTGATTATTGGTGGTATTGAAAAATTGGTCGCCAAAATTTGTCAACTTATTTTTTTTAATTGAATTTGCAATCAAAAAGTCATTAGTTAAATTTTTATAAAGTGCACCGTTTTAAAGTTTTAGCTATTTTCAGGTTACTTTTTTTTTAAATAGCGGCAGTTAATAATTTTCAAAATAAGTGCCCAAGTTATTTTGATATTTTGAACTTTGTTGATAGGACCTTTATTTTCTGAGTTATTGCCATGCAAAGGTTTAAAAACAGGAAAATTGATGTTTTCTAAGTCTCACCCAAACAACCCACAATTTTCGAATGTCAGCAACATTTGGTCAATGTGTCAATGTGAATATATTAAACATTCATAAAATTTTCTGATGTTTTCGAAAACAATATTTTCATTTTTTTTAATCAAGACTAACATTTCAAGAGGGCCAAACATTCAATATTACAAAAAAATTTGTTCCTAGGCTCGCGAATTTGTATGAAAAAATGTTTTAAAATGTATTTTACACTAGTTCAGTTGTTTGTAATTATTAGGTTTTCCAAAAATGTAAAAAAATGACGAAAACAAAAAATATTTCGAATTTTTTTTTGTGGTACTGTGCATCAAAATTTTTTAGAGATTTAAAAGATTTTTAATAAATCCAAACATGCTAAAAATGATTCTTAATGCAGGGGAATGCATTTTAAATAAGTTTATTTCAATTGCACTTGAATTTCCATAAAATCTTTGAAGCTTAAAAAAATATTTTTTGCTCCCTGATTTTTCGGGCCGATTTGGAAGGGGTTTTGTGTCTATTTTTATAATTTATGCACTCTAAAAAGCCCCTACAATGCTAAAAATTATGAAATAAATATTTTTCAAGTCAATAAACAATAAATATACAGTTCCATATGAAAGTTAAAGAATAAAATAAAAGTGCTTCAATTTGGCTCAAAAATTTTCTGGGGGCTCCTTGGCCAAAATAATTAGACCCGTATTTTTTTGTTTGGCCATTAGGGTGGCCAACGTTGTGTTAGGGTGGTCCGAAAAATGGCCATTTTCGTTTATTTTCACAAAAACCACTTTTTTCACTAAAATTGCGATAACTCGAGAATTTCAGTGATGACCTATACATGTTAGGGTACCAAAATTTTTGTATTTAAATTACTTGGAATTCCCGGGATTTCCCGAAAAAAATATTCCCGTTTCCCGGGAAATTTGTAAATTTCCTGGGAATTCCCGAAATTCAAGCGGAAGTATACATTTTCTTAAGTTTTTGGATTTATTTTTTGAAAATGCGTATCAAATTATTACAAATAGGTTAGCATTTAACAGATTGATGTTATTTCATCAAAACAATATTAACTCCTTGCCTCCAAATTAAAATTGAGATTTTTTTACGTTTTTGTTTACCAAGATCAAAATCTTTTTTTTTGCAAAAGGAATTTATTCAATTGGTTAAATATCTAGTACTAAAAAAATTACAATTTGAAGTTAAAGAATTATGGAGCACTGGTGCAACTACAGGTGTTAGAGGGTTAAAAGTGAAAAAATAAAAGACTTTTTGTCGAATGATGTTATTTTATCGTATGATTTAAATCATGTTGCATAATAATACAAAAAAATCATTGAAAAATTACTTTCTATTGTCTGTCCTCAAAAAATGCAAAAATATATTTAAAGCTTGCTTCAAATATTTGAAAACATTGGGTTGTTTGGAACAAAACCAACACTAATAACATAATGTATGCATGTTTTTTTTTCTCATTTCAATAAACTGGTCACAGAGGCAAGTTTAAAATTTGTCCTCACAAAATACCAAAATACATTTTCTTGTAGTTGAATGAATGAATCTTGTAGTTGAATGATTTTTAACATGCAGTCAAGCTGTTAATTGATCTTTACACTTATTTAAACCATTAATGTTGATGTCCTATACAATTTTGTTGCATAATATAAATGAAAACCAAGATCATAACAAGTTTCAATAAATTTAAAATTTCCCGGGAATTCCCGGGATTTCCCGGGAAATTGGATGAAAATTTCCCGTTTCCCGGGAAATTTGTATCCCCAGGAAATTGGATGCTCTACTCTTTGGTCCAGACACTGTCAAAACGGCAATTGATGTTTTCATAAGACTTTTTGAAATATTAGGCTATATTTTAAAAACTCCACATTATTTTTTCTTGGAAGTCAAACTTATCATTTTTCATTTGCACACAAGACAGCTAAAATCGGTTGAAATGGAGCGAAGTTATGATTTTTTGAAAAAAGTGTTTTTTTTTGAAAATCGACGAAAATGGCCATTTTTTCGGACCACCCTAACATGGCGTTGGCCACCCTTATGGCCAAACAAAAAATACGGGTTTAATTATTTTGGCCAAGGAACCCCCAGAAAAATTTTGAGCCAAATCGAAGCACTTTTATTTTATTCTTTAACTTTCATATGGAACTGCTATATAGTCAATAGGAAGTGTAGTCTGTCAAAAGTGTATCCTGCCAATTTTACACCCAAAACTGGGCAGCGCTTGTCCGAGAGAAAAATGGCATCAACCCGAGAGAATGGTGGTACCATTTACGGACACAGAGAACACAGCTCGAGATGGGCGAGATAATTATTCCCTCGAGGTACGTTTCCTCAAAAAAGCTCATCAGCAAAAAAAATTAAAATAAAATAAAATGTGGCACTTTTGGGAATTGAACTAGGAACCTTTGACACACTAACTCAATGACTCAACTGTCTCAGCCTCCACAGCTTGATAACCGATGTGTGGTTAATAGTCGATTTATGACATTTATGTTTTGATGTTGTGAGTTGGTAGCCTTATTCTTTCGATTTTGGCACTGAGCCCTCAATAAATTTTGAGGGAACGATTCTCTCGACTCTGATACCAAAAAACTGTCACTAAAAAAAACAATTACAGTTGAAATTAATTTCAGATTGAATTTTGAATGGAAATAGTAATATGCTCTCATATTAATTGACCGATTTATTTTCAAAACTGGTCCTTTTATTTTGAAGAAGAATAAAGAAATGTTATAACATAGCCTCAAAAGCTGGCCACTTTATGTGCCGTTTGTCCGTTTCCACCTGGGCCGTTTGTTAACGACTTCTTTTTTCCTCATTTCCTCTTTGCACCCTTTTTCGCTTATCTGCACACAGGTCGAGTCGAGTCGCACTCTTTCACTTTCGCTTTTCACCCTCGGTGGGTAACAGGTGGGTGGGAAGAGAGAGTGTGGGGGGTGCTGAAGCCAAGTGATGGGTCTCTCAACTGTATCTCTATCTCTTTCTTCGTTTGTGGACATCGGTCGTCGTGGTCGCGTTGGCAGAAATGTTTTTTTTTTTTTCTAGAGGTTTGAACCAGTTTCGAACCCGGGCCGTGCGGGGGGCGCTGCGCTCTGTTTTCACTTTTTTTCGTTTCCTTTTTTTTCGTCGCTGTGCACATTTTGAATATATGGTTTTTCGAACCCGTGCGTTACGTAACGGAATCGATGGACTGCGCGGGTTTTCTATTCGAAATTTATGAAGCAATCAGCTGAAACAATACGAGCGATGAAGAAACAAAAAAAACGATTCTCTTTTGGGTGAACCCAAGTTGGATAACCGAAAGAAAGCATAAATTAATTAGCTTTCGCGAGGGGTCATGAAACAGTTTTAATCAGTATTGAATCATTACTTTTGATAAGCATAAGCATAAGCATAAGCATAGGTGCCCACCCGCAGTTGCTACTCCGTTATTGACCAGGACCTCCAGAAGTTACATCCACGAGCCGTGGAAGATGAGTGGGTGCTATCTTTCCTCGCTTCGCAACTTCTCAAAGGCCCCTATCATGCTGATCAATACCGGCGCCGGCCACGACCAGTGGTAGAGTCACGGGAAGTGGATGGGAATGTTAGTCCGATACTTGAGTGATAGAGACCGCCCAATCGACTGCTTCTCCGACAAAGTATCACATGAGTTTTGAAGGGGTTAGTAGATGGGTATGAGGTCAGGATTCACGAGTGGCAGTGATGTGACCATGAGCATTTTGTTTATCGGTTGAAAATTTTAAATCTTAGGCAGCCGGCTGCGGAAAGATAAATAATTGATTATTTAGAAAGTTTTTTTAATCGAACGCGTGCCAACCGAGCACTAGTGCTATGGGCTGGACTTATCGGTATATTTTTACTGTTTGTACAATTTAGATAACGCGAACAAATTTCAAAAATAGTAAATAAAAGACGCTTTACTCTTCATGAAATCGATAGTTTGATGAGTTAATACTAAAACTGCCAGTTGGAATAAATTATTACGATCAATGAATATAAACGAAAAGAAAACAGGACACTATTAGAAATTAAAACAATAACTTAAACGAACTAAACCGGCGGCGTGCCTTCCAATCAACGATGATAAAAGAAGGACTTATGAAAAATAAAAATAAACAACTTTTCAATCGCGCGACTCTTTTCCAACTCAATATAGTATTGATTCGACCACGATTCTCCAGAAATTCTTCGTCGGCGTGCCTTCCGATCATCGATGATATAGAAAGGACTTAATCCAGCAATACGACTTGCTTGTTTAAAAAAAAGAATTCGGATCGTTTCTATCGAACGCGCGAACTAAAAAAAATCCAAAAACTATATAAACACAAATAATTTAAAAACTCAAAACGACTAAGAAACATGCAGCGCGTGGCTTCACTGCCCGTAACCGACTAAACCTTATCTAGAAAGGCAACAAAAATCAAGCGCGACGTCCGTGATGTTAACCGGCAGAGAGCACAGAACTAAATATTTCCTCCACCACACCACCGCATGCAAACAAACACTGCCACTGAATTGATGATGGAATATTTTACATGATCATCCCTCCACCACAACACCTCATGCAAACAAACACGTTACAACGAGAAAAGAATTATGCGACTGTGCGGTCTCTTCTCTGTCAATGAACCCGGTAACGCGACACAATATTCAACAATATTACACAAAGTGTATCGACAGGGACTGAAGAGAAAGAAAATAACACAAAACAAATAATACAGTATTCACGCCACCAAAAGATTAACAAACTCTTTACCTAAGAATAACAAATAATACACAAACACAGAAATCACGATTTCTATTCGAAACCGCGAAACCGCGAAACCGCTCGGATCGGAAAACAAACACAATCGAAGGGACAACAAAGACGAAATTAACACAAAAATACAAAAATGATGAAAAAAAAATTGAGCAAAAAAATTTAAAACAATTGAAAAACAAACACGAGAGACACGCCAAAAATGCGATTCCAACACAAAATAATCTAAATCCCTTAGCTTTTTCTAGCCCTTAGCTTCTAGCGGAAACGACAACAGTATCCGCGAAGAACCAGAAGCGCGAATGTGGCACTCGATTTCATTTTTTTCTTCTGCCGTATTCTGATCAGGAACGAACTCACCAATTATCGCTGCTAGAAAAACGTCATTGATGATAATGCTTGATGATAATGCTTGATCCTCCTGTCGCCTCCGTTTATGGACAACCGACCGAAAGAGATTCGATAGCATATCTGCAGCGATCAGCTTTGCACACACACACACATTATGAATTTTCAGCACTGTTTCTCATTTTGCACATTTCATTCGCTCTCGACACTAGGTACACACAAACCCCAAAGCATATTTTCTCCCCTTATTTTGGCACTTTGTACCCTCGCTCGATTTAAGCTTCTCTGCTTGCTGCTATGCTCTTCCATTCGCTTCACCCGCGTTTGTAACCGTTGAATTCTAACATATTTTTCACAAAACAACAATACTAACGAATTTAATTGGCATGCAACAACTCTAATATCCACCTCCCCCTGCAGACGTCACCCACCCACTGGTGAGAGCGCCGAACTTTTTTCATCTTCGGGAAAGAACTCTAACACTAATAGATCGCGTTCAGCACGAACCGATTCGCGAGTCGCTCTCGCTTTTGCCAACATATTTTCACTGATGGCACTAAGACACAAACTACCCCACTGACCGGCTCCGGTTTTGTCTCGAAATTCAGTATTGAATCATTACTTTTGATATTATAAAAATGTATTTTTAGTGATTTATTGAATAGCCGTTTTGTTGAATAGAAATTTATTCATTTTTTGAATTCTTCATAATATTTTATAATATACCGATGTCGATTTTAACTTTTTTTCTTCAGCCAATCCTGATTAAATTCAAAAAAACCAATTGCAATTTTCACACCGAAGTGCATCGCACCGTGGCACCTGCACCTTTCCAATCAAGTAAGGCAAAATGGTCGAAGAGACAGAGCAGACAGAAAAAAAGCTCCCCACAAACAAAAAGGAAAGCAGCAACGGACAAACAAAAAACGTCTCGCCAAAGACAGCGAGCTTTCTTTCGAGCTCCTTTCGCGCTGCAAACTTTGGCTCGGTCTGGTCTGGGGCCCATGTCTCAGTCCATATCGATGGTGGTGGCGCGACTGCTGGACGTGATGGAATGCCAGCTGCGGTTGAAACTGGCCGCGCGGTTGTGGTCGGTGTCCAGTGAAGTGGACAACCTTACAGGGGTCTTTAGCTTTATGGTTCGAGAAAAAATGATTTATTGGTGATTAATCGGAAATGATTTGTATGGAGTTGGATCTTGGTTAAGCATGCGGTTTGATTCCTCGGAATGAATATTATGCTTTAGAGAAAATAATAGTATTCAAGAAATGTAAAACAAAAAACTTGAATTAAAAACCTGCATATTTTTTCAATTTGGTTTTTCACCATTCGTCTATTCTTTTTTTAAATATTTTTTCAGTTAATGATGGGAAGATTATCCTGAGGACCATACGAAAATTATAGGCTACCTATGCAAATATTTATTTTTGGGTCATGACCCGAAACGAAACGAAACTATTGGCACTACGCCCCCCGGGGCATGGCCTTCCTCTAACGTGGGATTTCTGCTCCAGCGCCTCTGACGAGACAGGAGAAACCGGGACCGACGTTTTACTTCACCATCCGATAGAAGCTCAGTGGATAAGGCGGGAATCGAACCCGCGTCTCATAGCATCATCGGGATCGGCAGCCGAAGCCGCTACCCCTGCGCCACCCCTGCCCCCCATGACCCATCAGGCCTGAAAAGGTTAAACAAAATTTAAAAAAATAGATATATCACAACTATTTCTTGATGAAACATTTCGCTCTTATCGGCATCGGAAAGTTGCAAAAATTTCTTATAAGTCACCTTTGAAAGTGGCGGTGATTTTTTTCCGAAAAGTTTGTTTTAGAAAACATGCCGTGAATTTCAAACCAAATAATAGAGTTTTTTAATAGGTCAATAATTTTAAGTTAAATGGCAATTATTCAAGCAATTAATTTGTATTGAAAATTATTAATTTTGAAATTAAGAAATAAATTGGAAGCAAAGTGACTTAAACACCAACGTTGATAAAGTTTCGCACCCAGAAAGATAAAAATTAGTTGAAGTTTCAGAACAAAATTGCAAAAAGAAAATATATATTTTAAAAACAATAAAAGAAACTTTAAATCATGGTATGCCCACAGAAGCTATTTTGCATCAGTAGTTTGTCCATATAATTTTCCATACAAATTTGGCAGCTGTCCATACAAAAATGATGCATGAAAATTCAAAAATCTGTATCTTTGAAGGAATTTTTTGATCGATTTGGTGTCTTCGGCAAAGTTGTAGGTATGGATACGGACTACACACTGGAAAAAATTATACACGGTAAATAAAATTTGGTGATTTTTTATTTAACTTTTTGTAACTAAAACTTGATTTGCAAAAAAACACTATTTTTATTTTTTTCATTTTTTGATATGTTTTAGAGGACATCAAATGCCAACTTTTCAGAAATTTTCAGGTTGTACAAAAAATCTTTGACAAGTTATGATTTTTTTTTAACCAATACTGATTTAAAAAAAAATCAAAATCGAAAAAATGATAATGTGCACCGAATTCAAGTTAAATCCACTTTAGGGTGACTTTTTTGAAAATAGTCGCAGTTTTTCATTATATAAAATAAGTGCACATGTTTGCCCACATTCGAAAAAAATATTTTTGAAAAACTGATAAAATTCTCTACATTTTTCTTTTTTGAACTTTGTTGGTTCGACCCTTAGTTGCTGAGATATTGCAATGCAAAGGTTTAAAAACATGAAAATTTATGTTTTCCAAGTCTCACCCAAAACAACCCACCATTTTCTAACGTCGATATCTCAGCATCTTATGGTCCAATTTACAATGTTAAAATATGAAACATTTGTGAAATTTTCCGATCTTTCACATTTTATCTTTGAAAATCGGATCAATAGTTGCCCTACTGACTGGCAAAAAAACATAGAAAACTAATATTTTCATATCTTACAAATTAAATAGGTTGGGTTAGGTGTCTAATTTACTTTTTTTTGTAGAACTATGATATTCTTTCAAAATTGTTTCTGAAGAAAAGTAACAACAAACGAAACATTTTTAACCCTCTACTGCCCAATTGCTTATTTTCGATTTTTTAGATTTTTCCTATGTTCAGGAGGTCTTTTTGAGTAACTTTTGTTTTACGAAAAATGTTTTGCTTGTTTCATTTTTAATATTTTTATTTGCATTTATCTTGTTTTGTTTATGTTTGTTTTTGGTAGTATTTGACTGTAAACACTTTCCAATTGTCTGCCTGTTTTTCACATTTTCTGCCATAAAATGGCACCATTATCATTTAAATTGAAAAAAGGCGTAGAGGCATAGTCTGGGACACTAGAAAAATTACTGCATACTTCTTTTTACCTCAAATATAGGAAAGGTTAGTAAAAAACACAGCAAAAGTTGACCCCTTAAAAAATACATTTTTTTAAACATTGGCAAAGGCGTTTTTCTTTCCAATGCTTTTTAAAGATCAAAAGTTGGTTGAAAAATAGATTTTTGGCAATTTTTTAAATCGAAGCTCGTTTAAAGGTGGGATTGGGTTGTAGAAGGTTAAACGATAAATTTGGTTTGGAAAAATCCAGAGTTTTAAAAAATATTTAGAGCTGCAAATGATGGAAAAATATACCCAACTATAGTTTAGTGTAATCAAATTAGAGGTTTCGTAGAACTCTGAAAACGGAAAATCCCAATTATAATAGAATAGAATAGGATAGAAAATGCCAGAATTAAAAAAAAAAACAAGTATGTTATTGTAGGAACGCTTGAAATAAATCTGAAATTAAATTATGGATATGTTGAAAGAAAATTTTTGTAGTTTATTTTGGGACAAAGTATACGAAATATTTATTGTTTTGATAGATGTTTTTATAGTTTAAAAATCTTAAGTCAAATTAAATGTGTGGCAGGTTGTCAATTTATTTGCTTCGAATTTCCGTAAATTAATTTTGTTTTAATAGGATTTAATTTATGATTGCGAGAACTTTTTGGGTGACACTTTTGTGAAATACAGTCACCTTCATATCTATGTTTTGGATACAATTATATTTCACGCATATCGCGACATTTGTATAATAATTATTCATTGACCAATCCCTAACTTTCAGTGATCAGAGATTAAAATTACCAGTTAGGACAATGTTCACGAGATTCGAAGAGGAGTTGGAGAAATGGCTGTGTGAGTTGAAGAAGATTGATCCGTAGGCTTTTCAAATTGAAAACGACAAGAAATAATTTGAGCTTCACTAATATGCACTGATAAAAATCAATTGTCAAAATACTCAAAGCCGTTTTCAGCGAGAAAAAAGGGTTCATTGTTTATTCTGTAGAATGTAAAATACATACAAACCAGAATTCAATCATAAATGAAGTCAATCATAAAATCCGTAACTATCCGGAAAACCCCAGTAACGTCGCATATTTCGCCTTCAACATTACACAAACCATGACGACAAAAGCAACGCAACGACCTCGACCACAATCGTCATCGGCAACATTTGCATCTCCTTCTCCTGTCGCCCCTGCGAGGACAACAATCTCCGCTCGAACCTTTTCAAAACAGCAACTCGAACTCCACACAACGGCAAATTATGCAATCGAAAGTGCAATCGCTCAAGTTCACACCATCTCGCATCTCGTCGTTCGTCGTCGAAGCTTCGAACCCGGATCTTTGTTCGTGGCCGGTACTGGTGCACACAGTTAAAAATCTATGGTGCTATTTTATATCTTAGAGTGTGGGCAGATTTTGCGTCAAAAAATGCGATTTTTTAATTAGTCATGACACTTTCCCTAAATTATTAGAACATTTTTTACTGTGATACCAATGCCAAAGCCAACGTCACAACTTGAAAGAAAAAATCCTTTTGGCTTTTGGCTGCGCGGTCGCTGGCGGCGATCCACAAGATTATGTAATTCGTTCCCGGCCTCGGCAAAATTACCGGCCTGGTCACCGGATTCGGTTTTTACGTGATATTTTATTTATTTTTGCCTCGCGCTTCTGATGTTTAGCGACGCGTGCAGTTAATATTTACCCTTCGGGTTCGGGCAAAACTGTCGATGGCACAACGTTCGTGGACAGTTTTGGGACAAAGAAAAAGTAGTCAAACCAATTACTTTTAATAAATAAAAATACAAATTTATTATAAAAATAATAATTAAATACCAAGTAAATAAACAAACATTTAAAGCTTCAAGATGAAGTAAACAATAAAATCTCTTATATCTTAAAGTATTGACATGACTCATAGTTCATAACGCAACTAGTTTTGCGCATTCTTTTTCTGGTCCAATCCGAAGGCCATAGATCGGACGAATCCGGTACGTCCATTTCATGTCGACTTAGTAAAACAAGCTACAAAGTCAACATCCTGATTTGTTGTTGTGCTTAATGAAAACAATATCCTAGTTATTTTCTCTTTAACTTTTGATCATTTACAATTAAAATTTCTTAATTTGAAGTGACCCAAATAGCTTAATTTATTCATTTCTGCAGATTTTTTTTTGCTGCAAAATCATCATCATTCAGCATTTTAAAACTGGTCCAATTTTACGAAAACAAAAGCATAACTCAACATTTAGCTTACTTTAAAATTCCTTTTGCGTGTGCAGTACACCTACCCGGCTACGTGAGCTGGCTCGAAACGGTACATGACGACGGTGTGAAATTTGCCTAATCTTTCATTATGAGGCAACACACACACCAATTTACTCTTTGGCTCTGAAAATAATGTAAATTAATGTGAAAAATAGTGTTAGAAAATTGTGTTTATCTGATTACATTGTTTTTATTAATTTTTTATAAAAGATTTACATAGTTTTGGTGTAAAAAAAGTAAAAAAATACTATCTCAATCAAAACTTCGTGTAAAATTGGTCAAGTATATAAAACATATTCAGCATAACTCTCATAATTAATGTGCGTTTGCATTCTCATAAAAAATTGCCTATGATTATTGAAATGTTCGCATGCTTCAATTTTCAAGTTTTAAGCTCTTTTTGGTAAATAAAGTTTTAAATGCTGCTTTTAAGTGTGTAGTCATAAACCTGATTGAATTATTTGAAGAGAATTCATTTTAATGAGGAACTTTTTTCAGTTCGATGATTTTCTGCATATAAAAAAAATGCTTATTTTGTGGTTCACAGTTAGGGTGTTTCAGAAAACATAACCTTTTTTGGATTATTTTTGGGAATTTTTTTTCTCTTCTAAGTTGTTTGGCCAATCCATGAAACTTTGTCCAAGACACCAACATTGTTATCTCAATCTACGCTTTCTACGGCTAATTTGAAATAGTTTAATTAAAAGCATCAGAGTAATCCTTCAAAAGTCAGTTTTTTTAGCGTAGCAATTCATATTAAATTTTTAGACAAAAAGCTCAAATATTTGCTCCCCAAAACAAATATTTTGGCCGAATTAGTTAAAACTTTCAGCAATTTCAAGAATAAAATAATAACCATAAATAATAAAAAGAATTTTTAAACTCAAATGTCTTGCAAAACAGAAAAGAACTTTACCTAATTCAAAACAATTACTTTTATACGACTTAAAAATATTCAATTAAAAACAAGACTTATCTGCATAACATCTCAAAGCTTTTATGTTTCTTTGTGTTTAAAAGCTTCAAAGCTTTGCATTCATTTTCCATGCGTTCGCAACCTACATTGAAAGCTCTTTGATAGCTTTTGACCATTTGCTTCGTTTTGTGTTCCTGCTTTTGCACTCTCGCTTGTTTTATCGTTTCTATGTTTTCGCCTCGAACTGTTATGCGGATTGTCGACTGTTAGGCGTTTGTTGAGGTTTTGGATAAGGACGGGTTGAAGACAGTTCCTTTTATAAAAAAACTTTTATGATTTCAAAATTTTAGAGTTTTTATTAATAGGTCCCATAAACATATGCAAGACAATAGTTTATAGGTCCTTTTAAAACAATTTTTAGTAATCAAAATCAGGATTAGAGTGTTTAATGCCACGTTTAACTTTTTTTATCTGTACTTCATAAGATTTAAATGATTTTCATCAGTACGAAACAAATGTTACAATTATGGTCGTACATTTCAAATTAGTTACAGAATTTGCTTACAACAATGCTCTGCCAGCATAACCTTGAAAGGGCTACACAAAGTGCCATCCTGCACCTATCCCCGCACGCACTATCCAAACAACCTGGAGACCCTGAACGCCACGCCGGCCATCCCGAAGCCGCGCGAAAACCTATGAATCATTCCGCAGCTGTCATAAATAACACCGACCCGTCATCGTCCTGGTTGTTATCGGTGAGATCGCGGTTGAACCTCCTGCCTGAACAACCAACACCAACAACCCATAAGCCTTGATCCCTGAACGACGACTACTCTGCCCCACGGGATGATCCACGAGGAGTCCGTTCGCCGCGTCGCAAGGGGGAGTCACATGTTCCCATAAATTATAATTAATAGCCGTCGCACGATGGTCTCTGGCGCAAGGGTCGGGACTCTATGAGGAAGGTGGTCCAGTACTCGTTTGCCGAAGATCCGCGCGGAGACATAATTGAGTATATCAAAGGACGTTCTAATCGATCTGGACAATAAACTAGGTCCATTAAGGGAAACGATCGTTGTTCTTGGCGGAGAGACAAAAAAAAGATCTTCAAGATTCGAATCGGTTGTTTGTGGCTAGTCTGAACAACAACACAACACAACAACCACAACTTAACCAACACCTTAATTAGCTGTCTCAGGTGGTGGCAGTGGAAGGTATTACCGCGCTAGGTAGGTCTGCGCGAGTGAACACAAAGTCAAGTCACACCCGCGATTTCCAGCCGCAGTTGACTGCATTTTGGTGCAAATAATAACCCGTCTGGCGTAAGGTAGCAGGTCTGCTACTGGAGAGGTCCCACTGCACTCGCATTTACAACTCCGTTCTGAATTGAGTGATAAGTTTGCTTCCTGTGCATAAAATTTACCTCCTTGGCTGAACTGGGTTAGTAAACACACACTGTTGAGGAAGTAGGTACTTATGTTTTTATGATCGAGTGTACGCAACGGAGTCGGGTTCGGTCTTTTGTAGTGCAAATTGGATCGTTAATGCAGGGTTTGTTGCGTACTGTGTTTATTTCGATTTTAATTAATGCTACCGGCAGAGGGTTAGTAAAATAGTAGCAATCGATAAATGTGACGTGAATTGGTGAGATCTCAGAAAAAAAATAAAATAAATGTAAAAAAAGGTTAAAAATAAAAGCGGCATCGTTACATAGAACAAAAACAGCACGAAGGTATGGAAAATTTGGTAACCCTTTGTGATGTAATGAAAACATAAGACTCAACTCAATGCAAGATTCTGGATTTTTTTTGAAGATGGCATCCTGACCAAAATCATTGAAAAAGGTATTTGACAGAACTTTACGACGAGAGTTGAATTTTGAAGTTCTGGCAGCCCTGTGATTTAAATCTTTCTGCTTAAAAAAACCAAACATGAATTTAGCAAAATGAATTGAGGTTTGCTTTTGAATCTTCTTCCTTAGAGAATTATCTCAAATTACATTGTTATTTTTAACCCTCTACAACCCAACTCCGCCTTTAGACGGGTTTCGATTTAAAAAATCGCCGAAAATCCTTTTTTCAATCAATATTTGATCTTAAAAAAACATGGAAATGAAGAATTTTTAAAACTTTAGAAAATTTATTTAATACTTCAATACTTGTTTTATGTGACTTCGCCAATGTTTTTAAAAATTTATTTTTTTTGGCTGTGTTTTTTACTAACATTTCCTATATTTTAGGTTAAAAAGAATTCTGCAGTAATTTTCCTTGTGTCCTAAACTATGCCGTTACGCACTTTTTACAATATAAATGATAATGGTGCCATTTTATAGCAGAAAATGTGAAAAAGAAGCAAAAGATTGAAAAATTGACTGTAAAAACATGAAAAAATGAATTGTCAAAATGTAATGATAGAAGTTGGTAAAAAAGGCCAAATACTACCAAAAACAAACATAAACTAAACAAGATAAATGCAAATTAAAGTACTAAAAATGAAACAAGATAAACATAAAACAAGACAAGTAAAGTTTTTCGTAGAACAAAAGTTGCTCAAAATAATATCCTTAACACGGGAAAAATAAAAATTTTCTGAAAATAAATTGAGCGGTAGAGAGTAAAAATATGATCCTTAAAATAGATTGTTTGGAGTATAATAATGCAGAGAACATTGCGATAAACAGGAATGATGTTATTAAATGTTTGTATTATATCTACCAGCAATAGCTCAGTATTTTAATTGTAGACTATTTCATTCATTGGTATCATTTCTGTGTCATCAAATCAAATTACCATAATTTTAAATTTTACCATAATTAAATGGGAATAACTTTAATTTTTGGAACCCGAATCAGGAAAAAAAAATTATGGTAGATCATATTTTTTCAAACTTTACTCAAAAATTTGCAACTTGGTGACAGTAATATTGTTTCTTTTAATTCTATCAGCATTTTATGATAAAATTCGTTTAGAAATGTAACTACAAAAACTATGTTGGTTACACTTTCCAATCTGAGGGTTAATATTTTTCTATTGAAGTTTATATAGGTACTTTTAAAAAGTCTTCGAAAAAAATAAATAAAAAAAATATGTATTTTTTCCACTTGTTTATTGCACGTCTATTTCGATAGACACTTTTTTATCTTAAAACATATTTTTGTTGATATAGAAAGAGGGGAAGGGCTACATAAATTTTTGAAACTACTTGCAATAGCCGTAAATCTGTTTTAAAGTTTTTTATCAGCTCTATTAGGCTGGTACAAATATTTTTAAAAGTTTTTGTCACCCCCCCCCTTCAAAATTGGCCCGAAAAATCAGGGGGCAAAAAAAATATTTTTACAATAAACTTCAAAATTTCAATGAAAATTCAAGTGCAACCAGCTGAAATCAAATTAAAATACATTCTTCTGCGTTTAAAATCATTTTTAGCATGTTTGGGTTTATTAAAAAATCTTAAGATTTTTTGAAAATTTTCGATGCAAAACCTTTTTTTCGATACAATTTTTGTTTTTGTCAGATCTTAGATTTTTTGAAAACTAATGATTGCAAAACAACTGAACTAGTGTAAAATGCATTTTAAAACACTTTTTTCATTTAAATGTGAAGACTATTGCTTGTTATTTAAATTTTTATATTTTTTATTTTTGCCCCCCCCCCCCCTTGACCTCGGCCAGGGCCGAGGGACAAAAACTTTTTTTAATATTTGCATCGGCCTTATTGAATACTTATCATAAAAACGCAAATATAATAAACTTAAAAAAATAAAAATTAATTTTATGTATTTAATACTTTTAGTTAGAAAAATCAGAGGTAAAAAGAAATATTTTTTCAAAGATCTTCAAAATGTCAATGGAAATTTAAGTGCAATGAGCAATCATTGAAATTTTACTGAATTTTTTATTCGCTAATTTTTGTTTGTAAAACTGATGATTGCAAAACAACTCAGCTGAATTTTACAACACTTTTTCAATCTAAATGTTAGAACTATGGCTTGCAATCCATTTTTATTTTTTTTGTTGAAGATCTATTAAAATTTTTGCATTTGCTTTATAAGCATAATTTAATATTATTCAAAATGTTTTTCAAAGTAATTTTTGAATTAGAAATTTAATTTGTCCCTTGACCATGGCCAAAACTGCTTTACAAAATCATTAAAATCTTCAATATATTTTTAAAGTTTTTCCTTCTTTGTATTCTTTATTCTATTACCGATTGGTATCTATTTATACTTTGAGTTGTTAAATATTAGAATTTGTAGTCCTTTCTATCTTTTTCAATCCAATTTAAGTTTATTATCTTTTTCTTTGTAATTTAAGTCCTGCTTTCTTCTTCTTTTTCTGCTCTATTTTGTTCAATCTTTTAAATCTTACTCTATCTTTTTCTATCTTCTTCTAACTTCTTCTCTTTTCTTCTATCTTCTTCTATCTTCTATTCTACTTTCTATTCTATCTTCTATTCTATCTTCTATTCTATCTTCTATTCTATCTTCTATTCTATCTTCTATTCTATCTTCTATTCTATCTTCTATTCTATCTTCTATTCTATCTTCTATTCTATCTTCTATTCTATCTTCTTTTTATCTTCCTGCGAGCTCAATCAGAAGAAATTATTATTGTATTAGATTTGATTGTTTGTTCATTTCCAAGTATTCTTTTTTCATCTTGTGTTTCGTATATCTTTCTTAACTTCTTTAAGTTCTTGTATCTTTTTTCTTCAACTTGATTTTCATTGTTTCTTTTTTTTAATTTGTTATATTTCATTTCGTCGCCGCCGTGCTAACGTCGTACGTGCATTTCGGGCCAAATTGAGTTAAGAACGCCATTTTGTGCAGCTCACAATGCCCCACACCTTCACAGACCCCCAAAATTCGATTTCAATCCTGAGATATTCAACGAAATCCGAAAAAAACTCCGTGCATTTCTGTCAATTTACATATGAAACAAGTTTCAATCATGTCGTGCTATCTTGTCACTCCCTGAAAATTGATGTAAGTGCGACAACTGGTCAAAGGGACTTCAGGTCAGAACGCGTTTGACGCACGTACAAAATGGACTATCGTTAAATTTGTAATTATAACTCGGGACTCCAGCAACCAACTTCAACCAAACTTTGGGACAATGCACAGAATGGTGAGCCAAACAAAACGTGTTTGTTATTGCTTACATTGCGAGCTTTCGTTTTTTTTTTATTCAAGGTCAATCATTAAAACGCGTTTTTCTCGGAACGTTGAAATGGCGGGTGCGACAAGATAGCACGACGACGTCGATTTTCTTTTTTATTTCAACTTTTTTTTTAAATGTCCTATAAACTTTTGCCTTCCGCACTGAGGTAAGGCTATAATCCTGCTCTAAAAATGAACTTTCTATTAAAAGCTCCTAGACCCACCTTCATGTATACATATCTACTCAGAATCGAAAACTGAACAAATGTCTGTGTGTGTATGTGTGTATGTATGTGTGTGTATGTGTGTGTGTGTGTATGTATGTATGTGACCAAAATTCTCACTGAGTTTTCTCAGCACTGGCTGAACCGATTTTGATCGAACCAGTTGCATTCGACTTGGTTTAGGGTCCCATACATCACTATTGAATTGTTTGAAGTTTCAATAAGTAGTTCAAAAGTTATGCATAAAAATGTGTTTTCACAAATACCCGGATCTCAATTATATGCATGTAAACGATGTCCGGATCCATCATCCGACCCATCGTTGATTAGGTAATTGAAAGGCCTATCAAATGAGTCCAAAACATTGAAGATCTGGCAACCCTGTCTCGAGTTATGACCACTTAAGTGATATTTATGTACTTTTTAAAGCCGGATCTCACTTAAATGTATGTAAACTATGTCTGAATCCACCATCCGACCCATCGTTGGTTAGGTAATTGGAAGGCCTTTCCAATGAGTCCAAAACATTGAAGATCTGGCAACCCTGTCTCGAGTTATAACCACATAAGTTATACACTGTGTTCTTTTTTTCTGGATCTAAAAAAATGATGAAACCACTCATATACCCATTTTTGGTAAAAAGTGAGGAAGGCATCAACCACATAGGTGGATTAAGTTAGTTTTTTATAGTATCTTTTCAAAAAAATAAAAAAAATACTCTAGACGTTTGATTAATTGTACGTTTTTTTTGTTTTCGTATACTTTACGTTTCTATTTTCTGTTTTGTTCAAAATCCTTTAACTGCAAAACCAAACCTACTGCCACCACACATTCCGGAACGTCTTTCCGCTAACAAAAAAAAAAAACGCGTCTCGGACCTCTTTGAACGGTCGTCACTCATCCGCTCCAATGTGGTCTAATTTGTACCCTTTGCTCGCGAATCGACGTTTGATTTATGGCGTGATTAGCGATCGAAAAGCACTCAATTTAGTCGCGCGTGCGCTCGCGGCAGCCACAAGCTAATAGATGTATCAGCTGTGCGCTTCAAGGGCGGGCAGGGGAAGAACCATTAGAAGACGATCTTGTCGAAGTTCGCTGCAGCAGCAGAACTCGCCGTGGTCGTTGCAACGTTCACGGTCTACAAGACAACTGGCCAAGCCCGGGATGATTTATGTTTGTCATTAGAGAAATTGTGGAGGAGAAAAGCGTGCACATGATCTGTGATTATCCGAATCAAATGAACGTTTATTAGCGTTACGAGTGCCCGGTGTGGGGTAATAGAATTCTGCCTCGTTCGGCCATTTGGGGGGAGGAAGATGAATGGGTTTTTGGACTTCAGGGGCTTTTTTTCGCTCGAGGTGGCGCCTGCAGCTGGGAACGATATCTTCATTTTTGCACAAGCGTTGGTTGATTGAACTGGCAAGGGCTTGGGAAGAATTTACGGTTAGACAAATCGGTCCTCGTTCAAAGTATGCAAATTTGCGTAAAAGCTAAATAATTTCCATGATTTGAATTTAATGGCATTTCCTGAGAGAAATACTTCTCTGAGCATTTATTTTTCGGGCCCTCAAGGGGTGGTCACGCAACCTCAAAAGTAAGTGCTTTAAAAACATTATTTCAACTCTCGCTGAACGATGACGACGACAAGTGCTGAAAGATGAAGACATCTCATTCTCGTGACGTTGGCCGTTTATCGCCGGCTGAGTTTTTTTTTCGTTCATTGTTCAGAGCTTTCAGGTTTTGGTTGTAGTCCTGTTTGTACCAGACGACTGTTATTAACGAAATTTGTTGAACACCTCCGTTTGGCATAGGGTGGTCTCCAAACATTTTAAGTGTTTTTTTTTCAGAAAAAAATAAAAGTCTTCCCAAAAAATTAGTCTGCTGAAAGTTCCAAAAACATATTTCTATGATTGCTTTTTTGTTGGGTTGTTACCTCTGACGATGACCGTCGATCATTGCCCACCGTATACTATCGCGCGAGAACAAATATGGCTGTTAACAGGACTGCCCCTTTTCGGTGGTAATAACAATAATTGCGCATTTTTGGGGTGGCTGTGCAGCGGCAGTGATTAACCCCGGTTGTTCTCACCGGGCGGGCAGATAAGTGTCGCCAGTTGCTGCAAGTTTTTAGGGTGTATAGTGGTTAACAAAATGTTATTTTGTTATAAAACTCTATTTAGGTACTTACATTTTTTTAATTTAAATATATACCTCCTCAAAGTGTAAAATTTATCTTTTTTTCCTCGATAACCCAATCGTCTCTAGACGAGCTAAGATGTAAAAATTCGACAAAAAATCAGTTTCTTCCAACTTTTAATTTTCAATAAGCAATTGACAGACGAACTCCTAAAATTTTACAAAAATTTTAAGGCTGGAAGTTTGACGTGCTTTAAAAATGTAATTATTTCATCTAGTTTCACTTATATTTGAATTTTGAAAAACAAGCATGCAGTATTTTTTGTTAACTTATCATGCAACGAAAAACATAAAATATGAGAGTGAAGTTTGACCATAAAATCAGAGTGCAAAATCATATCTATTAGATATAAAATTTAAGTTCAGTTCTTTGAACACATTCCACATAAGATTGCAAAATATTTTTAGAACATGTTTTAGTGTTTATTATTGAACCTATTACTTTCAATCTTAAGATTTTTTTCATGAATATTTAAATATCTGGACTTTTTCTAGGAAGCAAATGTGTAATCGTGCTTTGAAAATTTATGTTAGTTTTTGATTAAATTAATAATATTGCTGTAAATTTTAAATTAAGTTTTTTGCCTTCCTCACCTGAGGTAAGGCTATAATCCTGCTCGGAAAATGAACCTCTTTCAGAAACGTCGTAGACCCACCTTCATGTATACATATCAACTCAGAATCGAAAACTGAACAAATGTCTGTGTGTATGTGTGTGACCAAAATGCTTACTCAGTTTTCTCAGCACTGGCTGAACCAATTTTGACCAAACCAAATGCATTCGGCTTGGTTTAGTGTCCCATACGTGGCTATTGAATTGTTTGAAGTTTTGATAAGTACTTCAAAAGTTATGTATAAAAATGTGTTTTCACAAATACCCGGATCTCACCTAAATGTATGTAAACTATGTCCGAATCCATCATCCCACCCATCGTTGGTTAGGTAATTGAAAGACCTTTCCAACGAGTCCAAAACATTGATGATCTGGCAACCCTGTCTTGAGTTATTACCACTTTAGTTATATTTATGCATCTTTTTGAAGCCGGATCTAAAAAATAAATGAAATTTGTGTTCAAATGTGTGTGTCCCATCATGTCACCCACTGTTTGTAAAGAGTGAGGAAGGCACCAACCACATAGGTGGATTAAGTTAGTTTTTAATTTTAACTTTTAACTGTTTTAAAACCTGATAAAATTTAGTCAACTCCAAACTATTGAAAATACATTCCCTTGGGTTTGTATTTCTTATGTGCACGTCATTTTGAATATTAGTAAAATTTTTATGTACAATAACACAAAAAGTTTTTGTTGAAAATGTAATTTTTATGCCAATTGCAAATCAATTGTACAGTAGCGTGGTTCACGTTTCTATGAAAAAGACAAAAGTTGTTATTTTGTCTTGCATCAACCGGAATTTCGTTCTTTTATGTCCCCAGAAGCACTCCTGAAAATTTGAGCCCATTTGGTAAGGTCTAGGAGCTCCAGTTTTAATTTGAAATTTATATGGGATTTTGATTTATTTTCCATGGGAAACTATCTTTTTTTACATTGTATTAGGAATTTTTTTTTATAAATCGATGAAATGACTTGATTCTTATAGTAGGAGATAGGTTTTGAACTGGGGAACAACTTTGTAGAACATACCAACAAGCTAGGAAGTGACCCTTTAAAGATACAGATACTTTTAGATGGTGGCTGGCCCCTTCAAAAGCCACCATCTAAAAAGGGTCACTTCCTAGCTTGTTGGTATGTTCTACAAAGTTGTTCCCCAGTTCAAAACCTATCTCCTACTATAAGAATCAAGTCATTTCATCGATTTATAAAAAAAATTCCTAATACAATGTAAAAAAAGATAGTTTCCCATGGAAAATAAATCAAAATCCCATATAAATTTCAAATTAAAACTGGAGCTCCTAGACCTTACCAAATGGGCTCAAATTTTCAGGAGTGCTTCTGGGGACATAAAAGAACGAAATTCCGGTTGATGCAAGACAAAATAACAACTTTTGTCTTTTTCATAGAAACGTGAACCACGCTATTGTACAGGTTAATCTTCATTGGGTAATTCTCCGCCAACTCACACAGCAGTTGCCCCGACCCCTCTTCGATTTGCGTGAAACTTTGTCCTATGGGGTAACTTTTGCCCCTGATCATGAATCCGAGGTCCGTTTTTTGATATCTCGTGACGGAGGGGCGGTACGACCCCTTCCATTTTGAACATGCGAAAAAGAGGTGTTTTTCAATAATTTGCAGCCTGAAACGGTGATGAGATAGAAATTTGGTGTCAAAGGGACTTTTATGTAAAATTAGACGCCCAATTTGATGGCGTACTCAGAATTCCGAAAAAACGTATTTTTCATCGAAAAAAACACTAAAAAAGTTTTAAAAATTCTCCCATTTTCCGTTACTCGACTGTAAAAAATTTGGAACATGTTATTTTATGGGAAATTTAAAGTACTTTTCGAATCTACATTGACCCAGAAGGGTCATTTTTTCATTTAGAACAAAATTTTTCATTATAAAATTTCGTGTTTTTTCTAACTTTGCAGGGTTATTTTTTAGAGTGTAACAATGTTCTACAAAGTTGTAGAGCAGACAATTACAAAAAATAGACATATAGACATAAGGGGTTTGCTTATAAACATCACGAGTTATCGCAATTTTACGAGAAAAAGTTTTGAAAAAGGTGGTCGTCATCGATCATGGCCGTTCATAGTCACCCGTGACAGACACGGACGACGAAACGAAGAAAAACGCAAAAAGTAACTTTTTCAAAACTTTTTTTCGTAAAATCGCGATAACTCGTGATGTTTATAAGCAAACCCCTTATGTCTATATATCAAAATTTTTGTAATTGTCTGCTTTACAACTTTGTAGAACATTGTTACACTCTAAAAAATAACCCTGCAAAGTTAGAAAAAACACGAAATTTTAAAATGAAAAATTTGTTCTAAATGAAAAATGACCCTTCTGGGTCAATGTAGATTCGAAAAGTACATTAAATTTCCCATAAAATAACATGTTCCAAAATTTTTACAGTCGAGTAACGGAAAATGGGAGAATTTTAAAACTTTTTAGTGTTTTTCGATGAAAATACGTTTTTCGGAATTCTGAGTACGCCATCAAATCGGGCGTTTAATTTTACATAAAAGTCACTTTGACACCAAATTTCTATCTCATCACCGTTTCAGGCTGCAAATTATTGAAAAACACCTCTTTTTTCGCATGTTCAAAAATGGAAGGGGTCGTACCGCCCCTCCGTCACGAGATATCAAAAAACGGACCTCGGATTCGTGATCAGGGACAAAAGTTACTGCTTAGGACAAAGTTTCACGCAAATCGAAGAGGGGTCGGGGCAACTTTTCCCGATTTCGTGTGAGTTGGTAGAGAAATGTTGCAATGTTCGAATTATTAATTATGATTTTTATTTAAAAATACATATATTTGTAAATGTTCCATTTCAGACATAAGACTGAAATATTTTAAAATTTTGTGCTTCAGGCATGAATTTGTTTCACGAACTTTGAGAAATATGAAATCATGAGAAATACATTTTCAATTGGTTGGTATGTTAGGCTTGTGTTTGAAGTTGATTAATTTATTTTTCCCTCTCATATTATTAGAGTCGAGGGCAAAACAATATAATTTTTTTTTGTAATGATTCTGAAGTGCAATAACTTTGTTATTATGATTCTATAATGCTTCGAAATTGTCTTATTGGTGCTACTTAAATTTAACTGAAAACTCTGAATTGTTTAAAATCAAAGTTTTAAAAGTTCATTATACAAAACATCAAATACCTAAAGTCGATAATTTTTCAACTGAATTGGGTGATTTGTGTTTTTTCTTCACAAAAAAATATTTGCGATTGCAATTGTATGTTTTTATTATTTGTAGTTAACTTGTAATATTTTTACATGCATAAATATTTGTTTTATACCAATTTCAATAAAATAATCTAATACACTGAAAAAACCCGATTCTTGAAATCGTGAATTAAATTCACGAAAGCGAGAACCACGAAGGAATATATACACGTTTATAGTGCAAATGCACCATACTCATGAATAAATTCCTTCGTGGTTCTCACATTCGTGAACTTAATTCACGATTACGAGAATTAATTTTTTTCTGTGTAATAATTTACTAATATATAACTTTGGCGTATAATTTGTTTTATTTTGCATTTTTATATATCAATATTTTTTAATTTAAAAAATGTCGCTACGTAAGGCCATTGCAAATAATTTCGATAAGTTTTTTCGACTTGAAAAATCAGCAGGAAAAAACATATTTTTCAAAAATTCAATGAAAACAAACGTTCAATCAGTTTTCAACATTAAAAAAGCATTTTCCTGGGATTATAATCATTTTAAGCTCGTTTATGCTTTTCTGAAAATATTCATTTTTTTGTGAAAAAAAAAAGTTTCGACTGTACTTAGATATTTTGATTGCAAATCAACTGGACAGGTGTAAAATGCATTTTAAATCACTTTTCTCATAGAAATGTTGAAACTATGGCTTGTAATATTAATTTTCATATTATTTAATTTGTTTGCCCCTCCCGTCGATTATAGTCAGAATTGAGGACATAAACCTAAACAAATATTTGCAACGGCCAAAAACAAAGCATGTTAACTTGACAATCAATGCATTCAATTTTAATAACATAAAGATAAAAAAGTATTCAATGCATTCTTAACTTCAGCACTGTGGAATCAATGAATTGAATTTGTATAGAAGCTTAGACATTTTTTTAAATAATAAGATCAGCACATTTTTTTTGGTTTTGTCTCTTTATTATAACGTTAGTGGCATAAAAATAGTGATATAACTATGCAATTTCAACCATAATTAAAAAAAAAAAAGATTTTGAATATTTTCTTGAAAACGAAAAACAGTCTTAGAAGTTTTATTCGTTATGGATCATAATTCATATTCAAAGAATTATTTTTTATAACTTTGATTGGAAAATCTTGCGTAATGCACCTCATTGTTCCGTATTTGGGAATTCCTCCACAATACGCGTAGTTTTTTATTTACTCCCCCAAAAAAAGACCGAAACAATTTCGTTCTGCTGCAATCCGACTGGCGACTGACGTTGATGATGATCGTGAAGAACGTTGAGTGCATGTTTGTGCAGTCGACGATTAGCTGCACGCAATAGGAGGTAAGTTCAATTGCCTCTTCGGCTACCAAGTTGTTCAAATTATGTATTAAGGATAGTAAATTTTTGAAATTGTTTTAGTGGAATATAATTTGAACAATTTTGACCGCTTTAAAAAAACTCAAGAGATAAATCAAATGATAATGTTTTTAAAATCTTAACCTCAAACATCTTTCGACAGATTTAGTGTTCTTCGTATTTGATTCTATCCCAGACCCAAACAGCGCATCAACATAAAAGCTATTCAAAGCTTCTATTCACCACTCGGCAAATATCCCATCAAGCTTTGATTCCCCGAAAACCAACAGCAGTCAATTAAAAAGTCCGCCAAATTTACAACCTCCCCCCTCTCGACAGGCTTCACATTTTCATGTATTAATGATGCCCTGCCACGGCAGCACCCTTTCCAGAGTTCTAATGGAGCTGCTGGGTGATTCATAAATAAAAGTTTCAGAATGTTGAAGTGACCGGTCAGCGATGATTGGCGAAAATTTATAACTTAATATTCACAAATGACTTGGATATTTGAGCCTTGCGGTGGATGTTGACGCGCGCGCGCGAGCCCCAGAAGTTCCAAATTCCTCTGGCCACGGCCACGGTCCAGTTATTTTCGGAATCGATTCCAGAAATCGGTCACTGGGCGGAGGTTCAGGAGGGGTAAAAGAGCATGCAAAATTTATTAGACACCATCGGGATTGGGCAAATGGGAGAGCGGGAGGAGGGATCATAAAATTTTCATACATCGTAAATTCAATCAAACCTATAATTAAGCTTTAGAGAATAAATAATCTGTGTGGATTTCTGGAAGACAACGAAGATGGGTCAACTTTTTGCAACGGGCTGGATGGATGGTTCGCTGTTTTTGGCCAATCTCGGCAGGGGAGGTCACTTCTGAAGGTCTCACGAGATAGAGACGGCAGCTGGGTGAACAAAAGATTTTGGTCCCTATTAAAGAATAACGTTTGGAATAATGGATCATCGCGAAAGGTGATGCGCCGGACATTAGACCGTTAGAAAGACGGCGCATTAGATCGTGATCCTAGGGTATTGCAATATTTTTTTTTGGGAAAAGCTTATCAGAAGCAGTGATGCCAGATGTGTAGTTCTTGAAGAATTCTTGAATTAATTTACTTTATTTTAAAGTCTTCGTTATCGTAAATTTAGATCACTTTTGGCAACATTTTTTGAGGACTACAAGATCGAGCCAATCAACCAGTATCTTCATCGTTTGGGACATTCGGATCCATTAGAGGACCCGGATGACTCGCGTAAATTCGTCTTCTGTTTTATCTCCCCGACTTTGGAGGCCAGCACGATTAGAATTGACAGGAGCGAATGGGTTGGCTCATGAGTCATGAATCGACCAGGAGCAGCAGTCGTTTCGGCGATGGTGATGCAATCTTCCAGGAGGGAACCAAAATCCAATCTTGGTAGAATCACGATTTTGTGTCCGTTATTAATTACACACCGTGGAATCAATAAGGCGAAATTTGTTATTTTTTCACCGCCCGGGTCTTGTATCATCTGGACACCTTCAATAAAATATTTTTTTTTCTGCTGCAGGGGAAGACCTTCTGTGGAAGTCCTCTACCCAAAGGGTTCCGTTCCCTAGAGAATGGTGTATACAGCTCGTACAAACTATGGTCCCATTTATCAGCTCGCTAACATGAATAAAGTGGCTTTTATCGCTCGTTTTCCACAGCTTTTATTTGCTTGGCTGATTGGTTCTTTTGGCTACCAGACGGCTCCTACAAGGCTATAGATATCTATAGGCCAAGAGCTATAAGCAACGTATAAGTTCTACCCACCAACTGTTCTATCGGGGAGGCACTTTTTCCGCTCGAATGCATCCTCCTATAAAGCCAACGCTTAAGCCAGTACAACACAGCCACCTGGGTTCTTCTTCCTTCCGAATCGACGCCGACTCCGACTCTGACTCCGAGAACATATGTGACGACGACCGGCGACGACATCGTTGTACACTACAATTAGAGATAAATTTATAATTATGTTCAGTCCCACGCAATCTTTTGCGTTTCCCCTCGCTGGATGTATCGTTTTTTTTTGCTTTTCACGGTTGACTCGTTGGAGTTGCCGCGAGATCCGGCATCGTTCAACAGGGATGGATAGGGTCTCATGAGTGTGAAGGTCTTGGGAATGGGTGCTGTGGGCTTGACATACCTGTATTATTTTTATTTAAGTTCCAATCATTTTAGAATTGGTTAGTGTTAACGGTTTCCTTTAAGTTTTGCGACCTAAAATTTTATTTTTATGCAATATGAAGCTCGAAACTTCGGGTGACAATGCAAAAGGATTTATGGGACATCCTCTAGCTCGATTCCTTATGCAAAATAATTACCTGTGCCAATTTTTAGCCAAATCGTTTAAGGTTCATAAGTCACTGTTAAGCGATGATATATTGGAAAATCTGCGAAAATGTATGGAAAAAACAGGATTTGTTCGCAAGTGGCGCATCCTTGCACAAACTTGACCAAGGGTGAGATTCTTGTAGGAAATTCAATTCCCTACAACTTTGTCAAAGGGTGACAAACGATCCAAGTTGATCCTGATTTTTTGGAGATTGTTTTGGCATAATGTGTTTGCAGATATACTTCCTCTCTTATAAACTTTCAATTATACAGGGGACTCTCTCGTTGTCGATATTGAAGGGACCGTCGAGAGAGGGAGTTAGCAAATTATAGAACGAAAAATCGAAGCAGGGGACTTAAATTTTTTTGATAGTTGGAGTCCACTGTATAAACATAATTCTATCTATTTTTTTCGCATAGCTAATAACTGATCAGGATCAACTCGGATCTTATTTCACCCTTTTCGACAAAGTCGAATCCCAAGAGTGGGATTATTTTCCTACAAGAATCCCACACTTGGGCAATTTTTAAAGTTACAAGAATCCCACACTTGGGCAATTTTGGGTGATACCTGCGCCACCTTTTGCCAAAATCCTGAAGCAGTGTTTTACCCCATAAATTTTAGTGATTTTTCCAAAAAAAACTTCACCGCTCAACAGCTACTACTAAACCTTCACCGATGTGGCTAAAAATTGGCCCAAATTCTTTTTTTACCTAGGTGTTCCATGAATTCCCATTTTTCATGTCGCTCTACTACACACTCTAGTATTTATAATTCTAAAGAAAATAAGATAATTTGAGTTGCTTCAGAAATTCGATTCCAACAACTGGGACGATATCTTGTTCGAAATCAGACGGCTGTGATTTATACCTTCTACAGTGGAATCTCTGGCTGTCAATCGTCTCGGTATCAATATTGCTCCAGCTTTCAATATTTTTTTCAGTCCCTTCAAATAGATTGCTTTAATTTTGCCTTTCTTACAAAAGAAAGGTTTAAGGTTTGCTGTTGGAAAAACACTTTTCTCAGAAATTTTTAAAAAATCGTGCGCGGTGAGGAGTCGTCCCAGAAAAAAATCTTATTACTAAATTAAAGGTTTAAATGCGCTCTTTCGATTGAATTTTGGCCCGAAACCCGGAACTCAAAGTCTAATTTTTGAGAGCTCTTTTTCTGAAATATTTGAGCGATGTCTGTATCCGCTCTTAAAAATGTGTGTCTTCCATTAATGGAAAACCGCTCGTAAAACCCACACTTTTAATGTTTCAGATTTGTAGCCATGGGGTCGGAGACGAACATTTTATTTTCCGATTCACAATTTTCGACCAATAAATGTGGTCAATGCCATTTTTAGAGGTATTTTTTGGACTATTTTACAGATAACACTATCAAATTACAAGAATTCAGTTTCAAACAAAAAGCCATTCGAAAACCTGCGCCATAAACTGCTTGGGCCCAAAATTTGAAGCTTTTCCAAAATGTATTCCCGGAGATATAGCCATATTAGCCATATAAGTGTTTTTAGTCTTACTATTACCCTATTTTTTAAATTGGTGGTTTATACAGAATCATATACTGAACATCTAATACGAAGCCCCGGCACGTTCTCGCTCTCGACAAGTCGTCAAGTAGAAGCATAAACGCCAGCACATTTATGCTTGCGCGTGAAAGTGTTCTTTTTGGCTTCTGATAATAGATCGACAAAGTGCAATAGCGATACATATTTTTTTAAGTTAATCATAGACTAACTTTAAAGACTGTGTACCCTTTATATTTTTCTAATAATGTCAATCCAATATGTTTTTCTTAAATAAATGTTAATACCTTGCGACCCATAATGTACCTCTCAAATTAAAAAAAATGGTATTCGAGGCTTAGCCTAAAAATATTCGAAGCTTTAGGTCAGGCCTGCCAACGTCCGGCCCGTGAAGCCATTTTATTCGGCCCGCGACGATTTTTAAAAATAGTTCTATGACCGGCCCCTAACGCTGATCATGAAATATTAAATAAAAAAATTGAGTGTCTAAATAAAAAATAAACTTGAGATCATTTTTTTTTGCAATAAAATGTTAAGAATTCATTTTGATTTGGCTTTGTAATTTTGAAATATGTTTTCTTTCGAATGCATCATGTCATTTCTTTATTGAAAGTTTCAGAATTAACCAATAAACTGTAAAATGGCGCAAGATAACGAAATTACCCATTTCGTAAAAATGTTAAATGAAAAATAAACTTGTATCGCTGTCTGAAAATGCACAAAAGACATTTAATTTTAAATTTAAAAAATTTGTACCATGTTTACTGCAAATTGAAGCTTTTCTTTTTTGAGGAACTTGATTAAAATTGATTTTTTCAATTAGTGAGTAAGCAAACCAAAGTATTTTTTTAGTAAAACTTTGCAGTGATAAAGTTTTGTTTGAAAAAGCTTACAGACAGCAATTTAGTCATACTGAAAATAAAGATTGCTGCAAAAAAATCTAGAATTTTTAAAAAAGTCCAAAATAAGTAAAAAATTCAGCGAGCAAAAATATATTTTTTCCATAAGCAATTACACAAACTATTTTAAACAAAAAAAAATCAAATGAACAAATTTTTAAAATTTATCTTTGTTTATCTTTTTAAAATCAAGGTAATGAACTAAAACTTGTTTATTTATTGATAGGACACATAAAAAACATTTAAAAAACTCTAGACTTGAAAGAACCTTAAATTTAAAAAAAGTTTACATTTTCAACTTTTATCAAACTTTTGATCCGGCCCGCCACTGGTTTAGAATAGTCAAATCTGGCCCGCAGGGCAAAAAGGTTGGGCACCCCTGCTTTAGATCAAATTCTCACTGGGTGGTATCATTTTGTTTCTGAAAAAATAATTGCATCAATATATTTGTCGGAGTTTCATCATTTTGTAAGTAAGGCTCTATTTCACCTCTGGTGATATTAAATCGGGTTTTTCATTCTATATTTGATAACTCCCGCTCTCGACGGCCCCTTCAATATCGACAACGAAAGAGTCCACTGTATTTCTAAATAACCCTGTACTGCCCATTATTTGGATTTTTTTTATTTTTCCCGTGTTCAGAAGGTCATTTTTTCTTGTTTTATGTTTTTCTTGTGTCATTTTTGGTTTTTGCCTTCCTCACTTTACTGAGGAATGGCTATAAAATCACTCGAAAAATAAACTTTTTAATTAGACCTCCTAGACCTACCTTCATTTGTACATATCGACTCAGAATCACCAGCTGAGCAAATGTCTGTGTGTTTGGCTGTATGTAGACATGTGTACCAAATCAATGTCACTGGAATATCTCGTCACAGGCTCAACCGATTTTGGCCGGAATGGTTTTAATCGATCCGTCTTAACGTCCCCTAAGTTGCTATTTAAATCCATGCAGTTTTATCATGTATTTAAAAAGTTATGTTAAAAAAACTGTTTCATATTAAATTAAAATTATGGTAAAAAGGGAGGTTTTTTCATGAAACCCTCACATGTTATATATTTTTAGCAAGCGTATGAGAAGACCTTTCTTGTGGATTAAGAATTTTCAGGATCTGACTTACCTATCAAAACTTACAAGCAGTTTAAAAATGGTCTGAATTTACATAACCTCAAATGGTCGGGTCTGATCGCCTCGAAAAAGCCGTGTAGAGGGATGCCATTTTTCTGAAAGGCAGTGTCTGTATAATCTTGACAAAAAGTCTGTAGGAAGTCTATTTTTTTTTGTAATCACTCTATAAATGAGAGCAAGGCACCAACCAGCTAAAGGTGGATTAAGTAACGTTTTTATTTTTGCATTTATTTTGTTTAGTTTATGTTTCGGCTTTGTACTAATTAAACATGTTCAATAATTTCCACAGTTTATTTGAGAAAACTCATTAAAAAAGTCATTTTTTAGTAACACAAATTCTGAGAAAAATGCGTTTTAATATTTGACCTTGAATAAACAAAAAATAGAGCAAGCGATGTAAACAATAATAAACACAATTTGACTGACCGTTCTGTGTATTGTCCCGAAGTTTGGCTGAATTTGGATGCTGGAGTTATAATAATTATTTTTTGTCATTTAAAATATTTTTGGGAAATTTTTATTTGAATTGATTACATTATTTTGCTTTGTATTTTTTAAGAGTTCTAAATTTAACAATATGAATCATGGATAAAGATCTCCAAATTACTTTTCAAATTTGTGCTTGATTTTCATCAAAAAATAATTTGTGATTTTTTTGAACGAATTTTGAATCGAATTTTTATTTCGAATTAAATTTTAATGTTTTTGAAAATGTTAAATAAAATTTACTTTCATGCACATGTTCTTCAGTATAAGCAGTCTAATAAACATTTTCTCACGAAGCTTAAATTTGGTGGGGCTGTTGAAACTACTGAAACAAGCAAAAATCGCGATTATCGTCAAAATTGGACAACCCTTTGTTATTGACATCACACCAAAGCTTTGCCTGTTTCTTAAAAACTGTTGAAAAACCTCCATTTTCAAACATCAACTTTTTGCCTCATTGTCACATTGAGTGCATATATAAGTTGATGTTTTAAGTGCACCATCGTGTTTTCAAGAAAATTTATCTTATGTTTTCCAAATTTGTGCAATGATCACGAAGTATAGAAATTTGAATATTGAAGTTTAATTATGTAATAAATGTTGATTTCAATTTTGCACTTTTTGTGCACTCTTAAGGTCGAATGACTCATTATTTGTGTAAAGTATATCGATTTCTAGAGATAACTACTCGACGGAAATTATCCTTGTGAGGATTTTTTTTTTGATCAAATAACGGAAAATGGGAGAATTTTTAAAACTTTTTTAGTGTTTTTTTTCGATGAAAAATACGTTTTTTCGGAATTCTGAGTACGCCATCAAATCGGGCGTCTAATTTTACATAAAGTCCCTTTGACACCAAATTTCTGTGTTATCACCGTTTCAGGCTGCAAATTATTGAAAAACACCTCTTTTTTCGCATGTTCAAAAATGGAAGGGGTCGTACCACCCCTCCGTCATGAGATATCAAAAAAACAGACCTCGAATTCGTGGTCGGGGCAACTGCTGTGTGAGTTGGCGGAGAATTACCCCTTTATTAAAAACATAATTTATTTTTTTTAAATAAACTATTCATAAAAATCTAAGTGCTACTAGTAGAAACCTTTGCGATCAGTAAAATCCCACTATGATATTGGCCATCTTACCCAAACACCCCCTTTCTCGAATATCCCTTCCAAGGCTAGCCTAGAGCTAGAGGGACCCAACCAACTTGTCTAGTGTGTACGAGCTCGCGCTCACTCGTGGCCCGGTTTGATTTGTGGGCTGTCGTCGCCGTTGTCGCATCACACGCGGGGGGAAGGATTAGAAGGCCTCCTGATTCTGGTCACCAACAGCCAGCCGGAGAGCTGGTCCATGAAGGGGTTGCTAACGAATGTCACGCGGGAATGTCCTTATCGCGAGACCCAAGAGAGAGAGAGGCTGAGGCTTCACGCGCGTGGAGAATAAATTTTGCGCAATTTGTTCCGATTACCGTAGAAGGAACGGGGCCTGGCTATGATACGGGGTTCAGGTTCTGGGTATAAGAGGGACAAGATAGACCGCGCAGTGGGAACCTGGGCTAAAAATAGTTGCAACGTGAGGAAAAATTGCGCACGTGAGAGATAAGCTGGCGCACGCTAATTATTCATAGAATGTGAGAAATTTAGAAAAGTGATACCAGCTATCTGGCTGGGAAGGGCTCAGGTTCACATTGGGTGGAGTTTATATTGGACATAAAAGATCGCATTTTTTTTTGCGTAGTTTCCTTCTGTACTAAATTTCCATAAACCGATTAAAAATATATTCGCAGCATAAATGATAATAAACTCTACTTTTTAAACAAAAAATAAGATAAAATAGCGAATGGTAGCGAAGTTCAACAGAGCGGCAAATTACCTCTCTAAATATCTATAATGAGGAATTTCCAATTTGCCTCCTCGGGATGGTCTTCAACTCTGATCGATAATGTTTAAAGTTTTTTACAACCCGAAACGAAGCTGAACGACGGGGACATAAACAGCATCGGTAACGAAGAATTTATGGCAAAACCTCACTCTCCACGGGGTCATACAAACAGAACAAAACCCGCAAAACACATTCTGTTTACGACTTTTCTCGCGAAAAACCCTTCTTTGGAACTTGACGTCCAGGTCTATAAGGTGTCCTCTTCATCTCTTCGCGGTTACGACGGATGTTGGTCCTGTACACGAGACGAATGGCGCATTTAAACGGTCATGTTGAGTATGTGTGTTGTTGAAGTCTTGCTGTGCAGAACACGAACGTGATGTTTCCACCTTGTGAACCATATGCGCTGCGCGCAGCAGGTCAAAGGCAGACTTATGGCACGCTCAATTGATGTCCCCCCCCCTTTGGGATGTCTTAGAGACGCGACACAAGTGAGCTGGAACATCTAATGGGCATTGAACTTTACAAATTTCAATGTTTTGTGAAATGTTGAGAACGATAGATAACATAAAGTCAACAAACCCATTAGCTTGAGTGCATGAATCCCTGTGGCTTATGAATCGATTTCAACCCCAAAAAACTGGGTTGGCAAAGAACCAAGCTCTACTTATTACTTAATTTGGTGCGACAGCGTAATTGAATTGTCCTGCGTGAGACATTACTGAGATGTAGTTGATTCATGTATTCATGAGGGCGCGTGCGACGGCCGCGGTCATTACGCAACTCCCAGGGCGCTCCTTTTTGGTCTCAGTTGATCCGATTCCTTGGGCTCTCTCCACCGCCGCTGACATCGCAGCACACGCCATAAATATTCATAATTTCTTCCAGACGTCCCTTCTTCTTGTCTTGTGCCCGGTCGGGGTCCCCGGTTATTACATCGCCGTTAAACATGTACTATCCTTTGCTTCTCGGAGAGCTGGCAGCACTGCTGAAGCCGCAACGATGAAAAAAGTGAACAAGAGAAACAACATGATTTATACACTTACAATAAGTCGGCGATGACGACGTCATCCAAAGTGTGTCTTGCCAAAGTTTGAGAAAAAAAAAACTGTTCAAACGCTCAACTTATGGAGTTATACAAATTATTACACACGGGTTCCAAAACCGGCATTATGGAACATTTGTTGTTTGTTTACCTTCTCACATTCCGCCCTCCCCCAAATCGTCACGTTTGATTGCCCACCCCTCGCTTCCATTACCATGCTACGGAGTTTTTTTTCGATGACGGCTCGATTTCAGCGCGATCGAAACTTGATCGAACTCGTATGGACGATACCTGTGGCGGGTGGAGCAGGGCTTTTGGCAATAAACATCATTATTAGACTTGTTCAGAAATAATCAACTGCTGAAAATAAAAATATAACAAGAGACAATTCCTCCAACTTTCCCCCATCTATTAGCTATTTCGAAGGTTATTTTGTAACTTTTTTCCTTCAGTAGATTTACTCGATTCTTTAAGCACTCGCAAACTCTGTTCCCAACTTTGAATTAATCAGCTGTTGAAAGGTAGTCCACATCTCAGGATAGTTACTTCACACATGCAATGCTTAAACATCGAAATAAATGAAATGAAATGAAAATGAGACAAGATATTTTTTGCAATTCCGTCGTGAAACTAATAACTTTTCCTGTCATTCTTGAACGACGAAACAGCCTACTTTTCTGTACCAAAAATAACAGAATCGAATAGTAACCCTTTTCAAAACAAATGCTGAAAAGTTCTACTTTTCAGCACTGAAATTGATCCTGAAAAGTTGAACTTTTCAGCACTGGTTTCAAAAAGTTATACTTTTCAACATTTTTTTTAATTAAACGATTCATTGACTCAATGCATGGACATTTATCTTATAAATCTGTTCCAAGGGTGTTTTTGGAATTGCAAAAAACGTTGTATGGAACTCGTTGCCAAACTTGATTTTTTCATCACTCGTCGTATTTATCCAACTCGGTGAACCTCGTTGGATAAATGTACGACTCGTGCTAATAAAATCCTCATTTCGCAACTTGTTGCATAAACTACTATTGAGAACATTGACAAAAGCCATTCTCTGCGACATCAGGCAACGATTAATTTGTAGAGGAAATCACTTTTTACGCGATATGTTACGTTTTACTAATTTGTCGAGTTCTCTGGAACGACGCTACATTTTAGAAATCTTTAAAAGCAATTTGTAGGATTTGAATACAGTATGTCAAAATAGTAGTTTATGCAACAAGTTGCAAAAAGAGGATTTTTTCAGCACGAGTCGTACATTTATCCAACGAGGTTCACCGAGTTGGATAAATACGAAGAGTGCTGAAAAAATCAAGTTTTGCAACGAGTTCCATACAACATTTTTTGCAAATCCGAAAAACACCCATTGAGTGAAATTTTAAGTCAAATTTTCATGTATTTTGTCAATAAATCGTTTAAATAAAAAAAATGTTGAAAAGTGTTTCTTTTCGAAACAAGTGCTGAAAAGTTCAACTTTTCAGCACCCATTTGAGTGCTGAAAAGTAGAACTTTTCAGCATTTATTTTGAAAAGTGTTGCTATTCGATTCTGTTATTTTTGGTACAGAAAAGTAGGCTATTTCGTCGTTCAAGAATGACAGGAAAAGTAGCTAGTTTCACAACGGAATTGCAAAAAAAATATTTACACCCTTTGGGCACTATGCACATTTTGTGATGAAACATGTAAACAATTGAATGTTGACAGAAACCTAGTACTACGTTTTGTTCAGAAACTCATGCCAAACATTTTGCTACATAAAACTTATGAAATAATGATTTCTATAAAAAAAGTTATGTAACAAATATTATTACAAGAATCAAAAAAGGTGCAAAAAAAGTTTGTACACCTTTCGAAAAATTAACAGAAATAAAGTTATTTGTTGACAAATCACCATGAATCCAGTCTCCCAACTCCAAATAGACATCCTTGACTGATTAAAAAAATAATTTGGATTGAATATAAAGTTTACTAACTACTTATTATAAAAGTTTATATAACTCGGGAAATTTTTATATAAAACTTATCTTAACTTAAATTTGCAAACTTTTATTTCAACTTAATGTCAATATATTATCATAGAATTGCTAAATAAACATTTTGGAGTGGGTCTGTGAATCAAATTTCAATGAAATGTATTCAAATTTTATGTTAGGGTAACCAAAAGGGACAACTTTGCTAAAAATCAATTAGAATTAGTATTATTTTTTTATATTTTTCAAAATATATTTTGCATGTAAAAAATGACATCACATTTTTGAATTTTGTTTCAATAACATTTGAATATGTAACTTGTAGACTGATTTTAGTGTATAATGGTAAAAAAAATCAGATAATTATTCTTTACTAGATGGAATGAATGTTTTATACCTTTCAAGATACATTTTCAGATTTTAATTTGAAGATGCTTTTGATGTTTTTGAAATTTTGTTTTTATTGAACTGATTTGGGAAATATTAATCGATAAAATCTGAGTCAATTATTTTTTCAAGGCATCTCATTTGAACTCTTCAGAACAGTTTAAAAGTAAGCGTGCATGTGCTAGCAATTTTAACAAAAAGTATTACAACATATTTATTAACTGAGTTTCTCTTTCCTATTTTGCCCAAGATGAGTGCTTTCCTCCCAAGCGTTCAAAAAATCATTCTATTCTGATGTTTTGTTTGTTTTGACTTATTAAAAAATATATTTTTTTCCCATTTGATTTTTTTTGGAGGACTTCATTTTTTGGTATTTTGATCTTTTAAATTTTCAAAAGTGTTCGGTAAATTGCCTGAAAAAAATAATTTTATTTAAAGGCACTTCGGTCAATTTGTTTTTTTTTGCTTTTGTAATACATTTTTTAAAAGAGTTTGTCTTTTGAAGAAAGAAATGAAAGATATTTTAGTTTGCCCGAAAAAAAAAAATAGAAAAAAACAGATGCTTGATGCTCTAACACATCAGTTCTGCTAAGGAACAATATGTTTTGTTGTGAAGTTAGACCTCACGTTTTAAAAATTGAATTTTTTTTCAATGCAATAAATTCTACGTCGCAGCCTAATTCAACCATATGCCGGAATAGGGAGTTTTTGACAAGACGATGACGATGACAACTACTGCGTAGGTGTGTCCCTCTCTCTCAAGTTACGGGATCAATTTCAGGTAAAACATGGGTGCAAGCAAAGTTTTTGTTCGTGCAACTTGATGGAAAGTGGTGATTGACGCCGGCAATTTCTGGGCTTGGCTTCGCTTTTTTTGCGAGAAAGTTCCAAAATGATCCTAAATACCAGAGGTCGAAAGTCAGTCATTGCATCAGATATTTGAAGCGTCTCGGATTTGGCATTAATATTTGCAAAACTCAATTATTATAAATTTCCGAAAAACGAAACTATTGGCACTACGCCCCCCGGGGCATGGCCTTCCTCTAACGTGGGATTTCTGCTCCAGCGCCTCTGACGAGACAGGAGAAACCGGGACCGACGTTTTACTTCACCATCCGATAGAAGCTCAATGGATAAGGCGGGAATCGAACCCGCGTCTCATAGCATCATCGGGATCGGCAGCCGAAGCCGCTACCCCTGCGCCACGAGACCCACATTTATTATAAATTTCCATTCTCTGCTGAATTTGTTTACCATCTAATTCAATTGCTGGAACTGATGAAAATCACAACTCATCAAGACGTGGTCAAATCCCAGAGGGATGTTTGAACCAAACTGGGCTTTCATAATTGTTCACTTTTCAACCACCACCGGGTAGAGTTATTTGTTAGATCCCAGCGCAGCAACTGCTGCGTATCAAACAAGATCGAACCGACCCCTAGGTGGGCGGTTATGACCAACAGAAGCCGGTTCGCAGTGCGCCCTAACCTGGTCTTGGTGGTGGTCGTCCTTGTGCCCAGTCCAGAGCAGCTCCCGCGGGTTATGTGCCCAGCAATGTGCCTTTGTGGTGACCATAATTGTGGCCAACTTCTCCCGCGTTGAAAATGTGCTCTAACCCTGGACTGCCCACTAAACTGAAACTGAACTGATGCTGAACTGAAATTGTCCGAAGAGGGTTAACACCCGCAGAATGAATGGTCATTCCAGCCGGTGGCAGTAACCAGCCTTAACACGGTCCATTTTGCACTCGGTAGCCACACAATCCGGCCGGCGGCTAGCTGCTGCTGCTGCCAGACATTATCTAATAGAAATATGATGAATAGAAGACCCCCAGGTTCAAGCCGTAGCTATTACTGCCCATGCTCTGTGGTGGTGGTGCTGCGGTGAAGAATATCACGTAATTGCACATCAATCAATTACCCAGGTGAAGTAATTATTGAGGGTGAATCGCGGGATAGCACGTACCATCCCGGGTTGTGGTCGCGCGAGATTGCGCCCTTCAAAAGTGCGCGCAATTATTCGCAATTGGAACCTGCGCCTGCGGAACCTGATTACGTGATTAAATAGGGGGACATGGGATGGCGGGCTGTGTGAGATGGTGGGATTCTGCGCGTATTTCATAATTATTTAAGGACAATTACGGAAACATTTCAGACATGGACATTTATTGATCTTTTTTTGCACCTTGAACGCCTTTTGTGCAGGTTCTAAGTTCTGACATGCGCGATTGACGCAAGTAATCGTTTCTATCAATCATGATTCATTATGAAACATTCACGATTCAATTTTCAACGATTCCTGGTAAATCTTGATCGTTTTTCAGTCTTTGGTAATGCTCTTTAAAACTATAATTTTGATTAAAATATATTAACTAAGTGAACAGTATGTGATTCCATCGGGCCACTAACGCTAGTAAATTGTAAATTTGACAATCAAATACAGCGTTTTAAATGCGTTTTTAACTGAAATCTACATAAAATTGCTGAATGCGAAATGAGCAGGTTTATTTTAAGTTTTGCAAACTAAGTTGTTTAAATAGGAAAAATCGCAAATGGATGGAAATCGCAAATGGATGGAAAAAGTAGCGAATCCTTAACCTGCTAAACATACGAGAATTGCCTTTATCTTAGCAGTTTTTTATATTTGATTTTTTTTCTGTTTCTGTTTAAACATGTGAATCAGTTTAGCAAACAAACTTAATGATATTTGATTCTGTTATTGATGAAAGGATCTCCATAATATGATGTTAGTTATTATGTTAACAAATTGTATTATGTTAAGTACAGAAATAAATTGTAATGAATTAATTTTTTTTTAATATCATACAATTTTTAAATATTATTTGTAAGAAATGATTATTGAGAATAATATTTTGTTTAATCTGGCAACCCAGCAAAAGTTTAAAAAAATCAATCTGGCAAAACCGTGTCGATTATTTTGGTGTGTCTTTTAAAATTACAGTTTTACGATGTTGTTCCGTCACGCTACATTTTCATTTCAGGAGAAGCACAGGTATAATATTGTTCATTATGCATGTCATTTCTATGTTGGAAAATCAATTATCTTTTCAAATATGTAATAACATTGGGGGTTTCTTCTTGAATTGTGCCACTACAGCCAAAACGCTGAAAAAAACTTGGGAATTTTTTGAAAAGGAGCCGAAGAATCGGTCAATGAATGATCATTCCAGTAATTAGTCCAATATTGAAGTGTAAACAAAGAGTATATACTGCTCGTTCCTAATGTAAACATCAACTGACATGAGCAGGGTAGACTCTTTGTTTACACTTCGATATTGGCCCTATGTTTTGATTGAAATATCAAATTTTCTGTTCTTTTCTGTGAGAATATTCAACTTGAAAATCTAGCCTACCAAAAATACCCAGAAAAATGTTTTTCTGCCTTTTTTTGTTTTTTTTTTATTTGCTCTGGTAGCGTAAGGTTTGCACCCTTTTAAAGTTGCTACTTAAGATGTTGATCGAAGTGCATTCTAAAATTGTATATCTTAAATGTAATAATAATAATTTGAAGCACTAGAAATTGAAAAACTGGAGTCATTTTGATATTATTTTGATTGAAAAGAAATGAATGTAACACAAAAACGTCAGCTTTGATAATTGAAAAACAAATCAATAGTTTCAGAGATATCGATAGATGAAAAATTAATGCTAATAAGGTGGCACTTAGTAAAAACTATTTTTAAACAAAATTTAAACTGAAAGCCAACAAATAAAAATGCATTATTTGCTTCAGATTTTTGAAAATATTCTGCAAAAGTCTGAAGAAGAAGAAAAAAAGAATGAAAAATGTTTATAGCAAGAAGAAGTGAATATTTTCAAAGAATTTCAGTTCAGAATTTCAATCCAAAAACTATTTTGTTGTTTTTTCATACACTATTGTAGTTTTTTCTCAAGAATCTCTTTTTTACAAATATAGTTTTACCATTTTTACCGATCCCCGCTCTAAATTTTGAGGACCAAAAATAAAATTACGAATTTCCACAATTTTAATAAAAAAATTAATGTAACAATCTTACAAAAACCATAAAAAATCATAAACAATTTTTATAGTTGAAAAAGCTCCAATTTGTAATTGATGTGTCATTTTAAAATGTAAGCTTTACGCAATTATTAAAGAAAACACAATTGTTTGTTAAAGAAAGCTTCTTTTTATTATTTTCTTATTTAAAATTGATCAAGCATTATTGGTACACTGAGAAAAACCTATTCAGATAAAGTTTTCTTGGGACAATTTCACAAAAGTTAGTGACCTATTGAACATTAAATTCGAATTTATTGAAATAAAACACAAAATTGTAATTGAAACAATATATTCAATTTTCAATACAATTCGGTTTTATTGGTGAATAACCAAGATACAATAAGTTCTTTTGCGGTACATAACAGAGTTTTAGAGTTCCTTACAGCTGTGTGTTATATCATAAGCCATGTTAGAACAGTTATGGCTTGTAAATTAAGGTGTCACCAAGAGTAAGAAAAAAATAAAAAAAAGTTTACTAAGACTTTGATACAATATAATGAATTCGATTTCCAAAATATTTTTTTCGATAATATTTTAGTAATTTTCCAAAAATTCATCATTTGAAAAACGGTCCTATTTGATAATTTAAATTGACAGGTCTCTTTTTTCTGTTAGTTTGCCTCAATACACAGAAAAAAATCATATTGATTAAGAATTTTATAAAAAAATCCAGTCACAAAAATTCAACCCACTTACAACTGCATTCATCATAATTCGCCTTGAGGCACGCGAGATATAAAACGTTTCCACAATGTCCAGATTCGCGCAAAAATTAACCATTTCAGTGGTCAAGTCATCAAAGCTCATAAAGCACTCCACCAGGGGGAGAGCTTTGGGCTGCAGTAGACGCGTTTGATCTTGCCGCCAACCAGCACTGCAGTGTGGTTGTGTAACCACAATTGAACCAAAACCGGACACATTTGGGTGGGAGAGTGCCAACTTTAACTTTGCAAAAGTTAGCAATTTACTCCCAACCGTTATGATAAATCACAATCCGGCGATAACCCAATTTCCACCAGTATTCGCTTCTAATAAAGCAACTGGCTACCACAAAACTTGCTTCAAACGATGCTTTTCCAATTTAATTGAAGAATGATTCTCACGAAAACTTTTACTTTTAAATGATTTTTTTTAATAATGGATATAAAAAATACTATGAATGTTTTAAGCAATTTTCCGATTTAAAAACATTTTCATACCATACACAGAAAAAAAAATTGTGAATTTACTCGACACGGAAAAAAATAATCACATGTAAACTCAGATGATGTAAATTTGAGATTCGACGTAAACGGTTGAATCACACGTAAAATCATGTTTTTACGTATAATTTGTTGCAAATTTACATCAAATTGCATTTAAATTTAGATGTTTAATGACGTGCAAAAGTGTTACATCATAAATGATGTAACATTCGGAAATATTTTTTTTTTGTGTAGAATAAATAATACTATTTTGATTTGTATGCTTTTATGTTATTTTTTAAAATAAGTCCAAACTAAAGAAGTAAATATTTAAAAAATCTGATTTTTAAGAGAAACACCGATAAAACCCTCTGGTAAGAATCGACCCCTTGTGAGTGAGTAAACACACCATTTTCCAAATAAAGTCTATAATTGAAATCGTGATTCGACGTATGGATTCCGGCGGCGGTGGCGGTCGTCAGTCCCGGGAGCTCCGGGAGTGATTGATTTATACTCCGGGACCTCGGCGCATTTTATCCCCCGATCGAGGGGGCCAATTTCATGAGAACCCTGGAATCTAACGGTGATGACCCCGCTCCAGCTCGCCGATGAAAGAACCCAGAAAAGGTGCGACGTCGTGGTACTCCGGAAGGCACACGGTGATCCGTGGCCACAGATATTGGAACGGTAAGGCACTCGCAGTCGGGGTTCGGTTGGCATTGTTTTCCAGTGCCAATAAATCCAGAACGCTTCCGAACACTTTAACGTTGCAGTGGGATTGCTAGGGAGGGAACATTCGTCGTAAACTGGGACGAGATGAGATTTTTTTCTCTCTCTTCAAACGCAAAACATGGCCTCGAGGAAAAACAAACGACTGTGAGCTAATAAAATAAATCTGGATGTTGAGGAACGTCGCGGAATGAAGAACGGAAAAATTGGAATCGATTGAAGAATGGACATAAATTGAGGGTCCAACATAAGGAGTACTTGGAGCAGAATATCACACTGTATTCATGTTAGTGAATTCAAATAAATACTGTTTTTATTAATTAGAAAAAAAAAGATTTAAAAAAAATGCACAAATAAGAGCTATTTTGAATTTCTTGGAAACAGAGCTCTGATTATTCCAAGTTCAGTTCTGAAAATTATTGAAAACATTAGAAAACATTTTGATTTAAAATTTAAAAGTGCAGCTCTTGAAAGCAATTTATGAGTTTTTATATTTAAAAACGTCAGGATTTTTTTTATGTTTTTAACAATATTAAATCCTTTCCAAATAATGTAGCATGTAGCACGCAATTTGATATAGATTTTTGAATTTTTGAAATTCCTTAATTAACCATGGAAAAAATTGAAAGAAAAACCAATTTACAGTCAAGGTTCTTAGAAATTTCAACTTTTGTTCAATTTTACATGTATGTAACCCTGGGCTTTCTAACAGCAATCCTACAAATAAAAAAAATACAAAATTCTTTGATAAGATTTGTTATTATCAACTTTGTTGTTTTTCCTTCTTTTTTTCTTCTTGTAATAGATTTCAACTACTAAAAAAATAATAATCATCTCAATTATTCACACTCACTCTCCCACTATGTTTCAAAAAGTATCCCTCAACAACACCAACATTGTCGAACGCAGCAAAAAGTGGGCACACAAACGGCTCGATGAAATTTATTAGCACTCAGTTCAAGATTGAAAATTAAACGTTTGAAATAAATTGGAAGGGTCTCATGCCATTAAGTGGAAATCAAAACAAACATTGCAAATAGTGCACCTCCCCTTTTTTGTTCGACCCTCCCCAGCCCCAAACAAGCGGAGAAACATGCAAATTGATGGACGGAGTTGAAAACTAATTAGTCTACGTGCCTGATTGGTTGTGGATGGTAATTTGGCATGTTTATTTTAACCAGACCTTTGGTGAACTCCGTCGATCGAGAAGTAGAAGAAGAAGGTAGAAAGGTAACCTAAATTCAGCCCGGCCCCCCAGCCCACATTGCATCACTCTCAGCTCAATCGACCCAGCAGCAGCACCTTGTTATGTTGGCCACTCATAAACAAACGACCCAAGCCCAACACGCGCATCGAATGTGCCTGTACATTTTACGAGTTTGGTTGTTTTTGAAGTGAGAGAAGCGCGAAACGCGTAAGGCTTTTGCAGTTTTACAAATCATCATAAAAAGCGGCTAGAGAGAGTGCCGGTAGAATGCATGGAGTTGGCGCTAAGGAGGAATTCGAGGAGTTTAAAAAAAATCTAAGAATTTCAAAAGTATGGCTACATACATTTTTGGTGGTCTGAATTTGGACCGGACTGATTTTTCACGCTCATAAAAATAAAATTTCATGGGACCTTAATTTTGTAACACAAAAATTCACGGAAATCGCACGAAATGTGAAATATTACATAAAATTCTTTTTATTTTTCGTTTTATATTATTTTTCATTAAACTATAATTTTTTCCAATGTCCAATTTCGAACGTGGAACTGGAAGCAAATATTTTTATTTAAAACAGGCATTGGAAAAAAGATTGATTTTATTAGATAATAATTATTAAGAAACCTTAATATCAATAAATATAGGGCTTTATATTGAATTCTTATTAAATGAATTATTGTTGTTTTTTATTTATATTTTCAGCTGATAACAAGCTTCCAGGCCCAGAGAAAAAAATTATTTGACTGAAAAATTACTTTGTGGTTTGGTGAAAAATTACGAACTTTTCGTCACAGTGTCCTGATGCAAACAATGATCGAGCTTGAGCTGTCCCTGTCCCTGCGAAATATGTTGGCTGAAATATCGGGCGATCAGTAAAACAAACCAGCTAGAAGTCGCATGACAAAAAAACCTTTGCTAGAAAGAGAAAGTAGATCTGATGAATCCGAACTCGCAGCTGCCATGTTAACATACTTTGAATGTGTTAGTAATTTTTTGAATTGAAAGCCTTATACCAACCTAAAAGTTTTTTGTTTCGATTTGCTTCTATTTTATGGGTTTTATTGAATTTCATATAAATATAAGATTTAAGTCTCGTCTAGCCAAAATAATTGAATAACTTGAACCTTCAGCAAAATTTTGCCCAACACAAATATTTTTAAAAGTTTTCATCTCCCTTTTTAAAAAGGCAAACAATACGGAAAAAAATCAATAATCTGTAACCTTATCCTTGAAAAAAAAAAAAAATGATTAGAATCTAAAAATAGCTCAAATGGGTGCTGAAAAGTTGAACTATTCAGCACTTGTTTTGAAAAGTAACACTTTTCAACATTTTTTTGATTTAAACGATTTATTGACAAAATACATGAAAATTTGACATAAAATTTCACTCAGTGTGTGTTTTTTGGAATTGCAAAAAATGTTATATGGAACTCGTTGCCAAACTTGAGTTTTTTCAGCACTCTTCGTATTTATCCAACTCGGTGAACCTCGTTGGATAAATGTACGACTCGTGCTGAAAAAAATTCTCTTTTGCAACTTGTTGCATAAACTACTTTTTCAAAATATAAATATTGTATCAATTTTATTTTTAAGTATGTTTTGTTTTCCTAAGAATTTAAGAATGTTTTATATCACAGTATAAATGTAATACAATATACATATAATAAAGTTTTTACGCTATTCGCGAAATCGTGAAAATTCACTTAACCTACTGATGACTGATGATAATTGCGAAATGAAACCTATTTTTATTGTAATTGTTATATTATTTGCCACAATTTTGGTTTTAAGAATTGAAAATATAATTTCATACATTTCAATGCTGATAAAAAATTAATATCAGAATTGGCTCACGGTGTATTCTTGCAAGTACTTTAGGATAAAAAAACGGAAGGTTAAAGCAGGGCTATTTTCCGATATTTTGAAAGCTGAATCGTCACATTTCGTTGGGAGTCTATTGAAACTTTTTCATCAAATATATCGAAAGACTACAAATAGTATTCCCATAATGAACACCATTTAAATGTTTTCAAAGTCATATTTTTCCGTTTTCTTAGTTTTCTTTTAAATTCCAAGAGTGAATGAAAAAATCTTTGCATTGTAAAACTGATCGTATTTATCGTTTTACCCGAATATAAAGTTTTTATCAAAAGATAATGAAAAGCCTACGAGATTTTGGAAAAAAACAAAATTCTGTTGCTCGATTAGACGTGTGCATGTATCGACATTATCGATTTAATCAATTTATAAACTAATTAACCAATTTGGCAAACATAAACGCAGTTTCGTAAAATTAAGGGCAATTATCTCAAAAAAAAAAATAGATTTATGTTTGAGTGCCATTCAATTGTTCGAAAGTTAAGGTTTGAGTAGAAATCTTGACATAGAGACCGCCAAGGCTTATGGTTTTTGAGCGCATTTTTTCGTTTATTTTTTTAATAATTATTACAAGCCCAATAAAAACCTTGAAATTCACACCATTCTTGAAAAGAATCAAATCAATTTTTTTAAAAAGAGTGAAAGATCCGTTCAAAATAGCTGATCTTTTTATATGAGCTAAAAAAAATGAGAGGCTCCTAATAAAGAGCGATTTTGTCCACCTCTAATTTGAATGGACAGTACTGCCAATGTTCGCATAAATGTCCCATATGCAAAAACAGCAAGCTGAGAAAAACGCATTTGAAGTTTGTCCCACACATAAGGCTACGTGATAAGTTTTCGCGAAAAAACTGGATTTCCTCCTGATTTCTAGAACAAAGTATTGGATGTTATATGCTTTTCTGAAAGATCTCACGATTTTGAACAAAACTGCATCAATAACTCAAAAACGATGAAAATGCATATGGGACATTTATGCGATCAGGGGCAGAGTAGGGTGGTCCAAATTCGGGCTTTCTCGGGATTACCCCCTGAAATCATAGATTGACCCATCGCTAGGCCAAATTCCAAACTTGAGCTCAATATGTCCACGGGAACCCCTCCCTCTAATCGCTTGAAGTTTGTATGGGAAAAATCGTCAAAATGTATGGAGAAAGGCAAATTGTGTCAGGTTTTTACCTGTGGAGGGCGCAGTAGTCGTCCAATCTTTATCAATTCTCAGATGTAGAACCTTCATTAAATTTTGAACAACTTTCCCGAAAACACCATATTTTTAGGATTTTTTGCTGAAAAGTTATTGGCTTCCGAAAAGCACCGTTTTTGCATAGACGGCTCTAAGAGGCTACCTAGAAACAATTATTTTAAAATGCACGTGCGTGCGCGCTTACCTGCCTGCCTACCTGGCAGTGCGCATGTTATGTTGCCCAATTGAACCGTCAGCGCAAAAAAGGTCCTTTGCGGAAGCTAATAACTTTTTAGCAAAAAATCCTAAAAATATGGTGTCTTGGGGAAAGTTGTTCAAAATTTAACTAAGGTTCTACATCTGAAAACTGATAAAGATTGGACGACTATTGCACACTCCACATGTAAAAATCTGAAACAATTGCCTTTCTCTATAAATTTTGACGATTTTTCCCATACAAACTTCAAGCGATTAGAGGGAGGGGACATAATGAGCTCAAATTTGGAATTTGGCCTAGTGATGGGTCAACCTATGATTTCAGGGGGTAGTCCCAAGAAAACCCGGATTTGGACCACCCTAGTGGACAGCTGTCAATATTGTATGGGGACTTGTATGGTTGAACCAATGACACAAAATGGCTTCTTTGGTCATAGGGAAGGCACCCACAAAGTTTGAGCTAAATGAAAAATAACAAAAGCATTGATATGCACAAAATCCGTAATTTGCGTTTGCGCTGGTTGGTGAGAATATTTGGAAGCGTGAAAAAAAAGAATAACATAATAAAGAAAAAAAAATCCAACAAAAAATGTTTGCAGAACTGCCGTTTTCCTTAACCGCGTGGCCCTTGCAACACCTCCACAGGAAATTGCCAGGAACTCTAAACTGAACCCCAAACACTGCCTTCAAAACAGCCCGCAGATTGGATATTCCGGTTGTGTTCTGGACCATCCATCAAACAGGGTCACTCTCGGAGGGGCCACGGACGCCCAAAGGGGTGACCTCATCTTTGCATGTCGGATTGATTGGTCGGTGAGTTTTCCGCCCTGACCAGCACCATCCGGGCGCCCAGTCCAGCAGAACATTCCCTGCCGGAGAGGGATTCCATTCTAATCATACGGGGCCCCTTTTTTCTCTCTTTCTCTATGGTACAACTGCTTTTACATGTTGGTATGCAAATTGAGCAGGATTTGTGCACTCTGTCGAATGCATTTCAATGCTGGAGATGAGCAGGGGTTAGGGTGGTTCATTAGGGTCTTGATGGTCTATTTTGTTATTGTTAAGAACTGATTTTTTGAGAAAATCACAATTCTTCACGCAATCAAAAATCTTTGAATGGAAGTTTGTTAGAAGAATAGGGTGGTTCAGGAAGGTTTCAATTAGTTAAAAAAAATATAAAAAACCGCCCTAAGTGAGCTATTGTGCCGTAGTCCACGCTTACGCCTCGTCTGCCCAGAATTGACCACTTCAGCCGTGTTTGAGTGATATCTGCTTGTGGTCAACAAAATGCTTTTTGCGAAAAGAATAAAAATGGCTTGCTCTATGTGCGCATCTCCGCTGGAAGAATCCTGCAGCTGCAACGTGGGGTCATAAAATTTTATGATTTATGATTATGAGCGCGAGCGGGGTTTGCGATTAAATGAGCCCCTTGGGACCTTTGCCAAGGGAACGAATTTGCCGGACAGAGGGTTCTCTTCTGAGTCTAAACGAGGGGCCCTCTCAGAGATGACTTATTTAGAACCCTTGAAGTGCTAATGAAATGGCACTTTTCCTGTAAATCTCTCTCTTGATTTGATTTCAATTTCCTGTGTTTGCTAGTTCTGTTCTTTCCTTTTATGGTCAGTTAGGGAAATCGAGTATTTTGGAAAATTGCTGTTTGTTAGGCTAATGAGAATTTCAGTACTAACGATGAAGCTTCTTTATCACACGAAATTGAAATGCAAAATTTCAAACAAAATTAATTTCTTCAATTGCATTCATCGAAAGTGTTTATGCTTGCAACAATGTCTTGGCCCTAAGTGTTGTGACGATAAAACTTCAGTTTTGTACTGAGTGCTTTCATTATTTATTCCTCGCGCGTTCTTCCTCTTAGGACGTGTGAATTGCGCAATATAACAATGAGTTTCTTTGAGCACGCTCAGACAGAAACATTGACCACAAAAGTGCAAATGCCACAAATTGGTACACCACAAAGTAAAAGTTATTCCTGCGGGAATGAACAAGAGGATCGCTGGGTTTTGTTTTTAAGGGGTTACATCATATTGAAAGCAAGTTTTAAAGTTTATTGAAAAATATTATTGTTTTCACTTTTTTGAATTATAGACATACTAAAAATAATTCAAATAATTCAGCATTACAGAGAAAATAAAACAAAAAAAACTTGAAAAAGCATTAAGAAAACAAAACAAAACAAGAAACAAGAAACAAGAAACAAGAAACAAGAAACAAGAAACAAGAAACAAGAAACAAGAAACAAGAAACAAGAAACAAGAAACAAGAAACAAGAAACAAGAAACAAGAAACAAGAAACAAGAAACAAGAAACAAGAAACAAGAAACAAGAAACAAGAAACAAGAAACAAGAAACAAGAAACAAGAAACAAGAAACAAGAACAACAAGAACAACAAGAACAACAAGAACAACAAGAACAACAAGAACAACAAGAACAACAAGAACAACAAGAACAACAAGAACAACAAGAACAACAAGAACAACAAGAACAACAAGAACAACAAGAACAACAAGAACAACAAGAACAACAAGAACAACAAGAACAACAAGAACAACAAGAACAACAAGAACAACAAGAACAACAAGAACAACAAGAACAACAAGAACAACAAGAACAACAAGAACAACAAGAACAACAAGAACAACAAGAACAACAAGAACAACAAGAACAACAAGAACAACAAGAACAACAAGAACAACAAGAACAACAAGAACAACAAGAACAACAAGAACAACAAGAACAACAAGAACAACAAGAACAACAAGAACAACAAGAACAACAAGAAAACAAGAACAACAAGAACAACAAGAACAACAAGAACAACAAGAACAACAAGAACAACAAGAACAACAAGAACAACAAGAACAACAAGAACAACAAGAACAACAAGAACAACAAGAACAACAAGAACAACAAGAACAACAAGAACAACAAGAACAACAAGAACAACAAGAACAACAAGAACAACAAGAACAACAAGAACAACAAGAACAACAAGAACAACAAGAACAACAAGAACAACAAGAACAACAAGAACAACAAGAACAACAAGAACAACAAGAACAACAAGAACAACAAGAACAACAAGAACAACAAGAACAACAAGAACAACAAGAACAACAAGACACTTTTTGCTATCCTTGCCTTGATATAAAGTCTATCCAACAAGATATTGTTACCAAATAAAACTACCGTCATCAAGGGTGACATTGGGTCTTACAAAAACGCTGAAATTTGTAAGACCCAATCTCACCCCCAGATCCAATATCACCCCTGATGAAGGTACTATTTCTATTACTATTTTATCTTTTCATGCAATATTTTGATCTTTAAATTTTAGGTAACCCCTTCCAGCTTATATCACAGATCCTTGAGAATCTTCAGGCAAGTAAAAGAAAAGCATTCTTCACCCTTCGACAAGCTAACCCAGGCTTAAAGCAATCAGTCATCATAAAAAGTGATATTTGAATAGGCAAAAGTTCTGCCATGTTTCCCCCATCGCATTTCCCCTCCAAAGGACGTTATTTCCGATGCAATAAAATGAAAAGCATCTCCGGAGAGTTCAACGACAGCGAAATGACCGAACCTGCTGATTATTGTTGTTGTTGTAGCTGCAGTTCTTGCGGCATTCGAGGCATAGAATCTACGTGTGTTTTCTTCCCTTGGTAGATCACTTCAAACAACTTGACAGCCCCCAGCTATCGATGACGACTCTTGTCGAAGGAGAGTCGGCCTGGCCTGGCAGCTTGTTGAGGCTAAACATCCCAGACTCCCAGACCCTCGGACCAGGAGCAGCGATGATGATTGATGTTTCAAGATTTGCATAATCATATTTTAATGAATCCTCACGTTCCACACGGCGGCGTGTTCCATTCTCCTGATGGTGAAGTTCTAACCACGGGCAACGCGAGCTGTGCTGAGTTATTATTTGTGCAAAGCCAATCAAATGGTACTTTTACGATGCACTTTTCACGTCCCAAGTTCATTACCACCGGGTGGCTGGCGGGAGGTTGTTAGAATTTTTGCGCCATTTTATTGCAATGACTAATGATTTGCAGCAGACAGGGGTACTTTGCATTGTCGTAAACAGTTCCTTAGGAGAGTTCTCTTGGTTACAATGAATCCGGCTTGGAACGAGACTTCATGCTGAGGCTTTTGGAAACTGGGAGAGAGTCAAATGCAAGTTTTAATCGTTAATCATGGTTAAATACTGGGAAGGATCTTCGAAATGTTCGTCTTCCTTGAAAACTGATGATTTTGTTACAAAAATCAAAAGTTATGCTGAACCAGGGCTGCGGAGTCGGGTCATATTTCAAACGACTCCGACTCCGACTCCAACTCCGGCTTTCTCAGATTAGCCGACTCCGACTCCGACTCCGGCTCCAGCTTTCAACAAATGGTTGGCTCCGACTCCGACTCCGGCCAATCAACTCTAGCCGACTCCGACTCCGACTCCGACTCCAGCTTTCAACAAATAGTTGGCTCCGACTCCGACTCCGACTCCACATATTTTTAAATGTTTCAAAAGTTAGTTATCTATAATCAGTTAATTATTTTTAAATCATTGATAAATAGGATTATTTAAATACTCTCTAAGCGTCATGTTTTTCTCAAGAAAAATAAGTTAAGTAAAAGTGAAGTAAAGTAAATAAACGGAAAAAAGTTTCTAGGTTAAAAATTTTATACGTTATGGAAACAGAAATCAAAAAATATCTTCAATATTTTTTTCAAAGCTAATAAATTTAAATATTAAATTGTTATTTTTGAATGAATAACTAAAAGAAACTTGGCCTTAATGATCTATTCAACAATAAAATTCAATTTGCTCACTTTCAGTCTGACATTTGCAAGAAGCACAGTGACAGGCACCTTGTTTTTTCAATGACAATTTTAAACGAAACATTTTTTTGTTTTTTTTTAAGACGTACATGGACATCACGCCATGGCTGAAGGAGATTATTATTGCAAATCAATGTATTTTAACAATTTCTTCGTGGAAAGGACGCTTAAGATGTCCTTTTCAAATATCTGTGACATGGAAAATATTTTACCCTGGAAATTTTTAATTTATTTTAATTTTAATATTTTATATGCTTTAAAAAGGAGGTTCACGATACTTCGTGAAACCTAAAACGAAGCTTTATGAATGATCTTGCGCCTCCATCAAAATATATGAAAAAACTTAAAATATAATAAAAAACAAATATCCACAAGTAAAATATTTTCTAGGTTACAAATATTTAATTTTGTTAAGGTACATTGATTTGCAATGATTATCACCTTCCGTCATAATGGCGTGGGACATACAGTATGAGAAAATTCGTACCAGTTGATAATATTTTGATTCTGATTTTTTATTTATAATATTTGAAAAATAAATTAAAATCCTATATTTTGTTCTATACATTTTTTTATTAGTTTATTTTTGTACTCAATTCTCGAGATTTGTTCAACGATAATTTGCAACGATATCAAAATAGTTTACCTAAAATCAACATCAACAGTCAATGATTATTTCAAAATTTGTTGCAACTTCTTTTGATATTTTTTGATAGTTTCAATTATTTTAAATGCAACACTTTGATTTTCTTGTACTCATGGTGTAATAACACAATTAGAGCTTTTCAATCACAATAAAAAGCTTCAATAACATAATGGCATCTGATAAATCAATTAAAAATAAAAGATATTTTTTTAAATTAAACTGTTCTATAGGAAATACTGAACCATAAAAAAAAATTTTTTTTGTTGAATTTAAGATAACTCCGGCTCCGACTCCGACTCCAGGTTATCAGAAATGTTCAGCTCCGAATCCGACTCCAGCTCTCAAAATTTAGCCGACTCCGGCTCCGACTCCGACTCCAGCTGTTCGAGTTTTGACGACTCCGACTCCGACTCCAGCTCCCCAAAAAGACCCGACTCCACCGACTCCGGCTCCGACTCCGGCTCCGACTCCGACTCCGACTCCACAGCCCTGTGCTGAACAATATTATAAATGTGTATTATGTGTAAATTATGTTTAACGAATTATGTCTGAAAATGTTTCAAAGTTATATTTCAGCTAGGCGATCTAAAGCTAGAAAACTAACAATAGGGGAAAGTGGGGCAAGTGTAACAAGCTAAGGAAATGCTCGTTATAATCCATTAAAAAGTTAAAAAATCTGTCGGATTTTATCATAAACATCTTATTCTAGTTCTTAACTAAGACTTTGTCAGAGCATGTTTTTAAAAAATCCTGTTTTTTAATGTAAAAAAATGAAAAAAAAAAAAATGTAAATTTTCCGTACGTTCTGCTCAACTAGTGGGGCAAGACGAACAACCCGTTGGGGCAAGTGGAACAATGCATGAAAAAACATGTTAATTTGCTAACAATTGAACTGTTATCACTTAGATACATCAGATTAGAATGTATTTGAAAGGTTTCTTCCATTTTTAGATTAAATAATAATGTTTTGCTAAAAATTTTATCGTTTTTACGAAAAGAAATATTACATAGATGATAAATAGTAAATTTTCATAATTTCACTGTATTTTGTATGGACAATTTTTTTTAAACAATTGTTTATCAGTTTTTAATTACTTTCATGTATTTATTTCCCAATAAAATATGTTGTTGCAGCAATTCGTATTTTTTCCATACTAAAAATCCATATGGTACACTTGCCCCACCTAAAAAAGATTTTTTAAAATCTCTCTACAAAAATAACCAAAAGTTAAATCATACTTTGTAATAGGTTCATGTCATTGGTAGGGACACTACTGATCTAGGAAAAATAGCATTTTGATAAAATGTATCTTAAAACGAACCCTAAGCCTTATTTTGTACTTTCCAAATATTATAAGAAAACAAAGGTTTTGAAACAAACTTCATTAAATCTTATGCCCCGTGGCGTTTGCGTCGTTTTGGCGGTTATGTGGTAGTAGAATCAGCTAATTGCATTGCTAGCAACAATTCCTTATACTGGAAATAATCAAAATTGTAAAAATTACGGCCGTACGAGCGATTGTTCCTCTTGCCCCATATGGTCGTCTTGCCCCACCTTCCCCTAATCGTGATTCGATTATTTATCGGTAAGCCGAAGTGACATTTAGACAAGGACTTCTGGTAATCGATTACTTTGAAATTGAATCAATACATTGTTTTAATCAATATTATTTCAATGAATGGTAGTTGTGTTAAATAAAATGACTTTGATTTATTTAATTTGAAGACATTTTCAGCATCATTCAAACCCGCGGTATCCAGCATGGATTCAATTAACACATGCTAACGTGCAGTCCGCTACTTAAGAACCGCTGTTGAACATAAATTAATTAGAAACCTGCGTGATGTTCTACCGTTTGCCGCGCACCCGCAAACCCGCGCGATTAGTGTTAATCGTTCGTTTTACCAACTCCCCACCCTCCCCCTTCCCTGTGAATTAGAACCGCTCGATTAGTTTAGTTCTAAACGGCCAGCCGCAAAACGCCGCAGAACTGATCGGCGGTCCATCACACGCGATCGCCAACAAACTGCCCGCGCGCCCAGCGGAAACCATTAAAAACATGTTCATTTATTTATTGAGGTTAGAACCGCAAGGAAGGGCCCGGACCGCACTTAGAATCGCCGTCATCCCTTGGCGGTCTTGATGGTGCCGACGATCCGTAAATCAACCCGGCGGGCCGGAAGATTTACGAAGTGAGCATTTTTCAAAGGCCATGTTGCACCTTTTACGGCGGGCACGAGGGGGGTTCTCCCAAGGGACGTCCTGAATGCAGGGCGGGTACTCCAGTATGTGTCTAAGAAATTGCATCCAAATTGAGCAGCCACCCTGCCCAGGAGTACGCGCGACAGGAAGGGGGAGAGGAAGTTCCAGAATAGATCGCGCAGTTGGACCTTCAACTTCTATTGGGGCAATGTCTTCCAGGTCTTCGAGGGCATTATCCAAACCAGCTGGTCCCTCTAGTCGTGGCCGACAGGAAGATTAATTATGACAGTACCAGAATTGAATCTCTGACCATCTCGCGCACGTCCCAGCGACTCTTAGACCCCCTTAGAATTGATATCGGTGATCCACGTGGCCCGGCCGAAGACCCCGCCGTAGATCTTGAAAGCGTAATTAACGCTGATGCTGGACCACGGAGTAGACCCGTAAGTGATGGTGCTGGTGCTCTATCGATCTGGACGGACCTCCATAAATCTTCAACGCGGACGACCAAACGATCGAACATTCCCTCCCATGTCAATGATCATCAACGGGTCGGGATAGATGGAACGATGGGGTCCAGCTGCAGGCCTACAGAGGAACAGTTATTCCGTCGTGTCTTTGTGGGCCACCGGGTTGACAGGTCTCGCAGGGGGTGTTGTACCGAAGTGCGATGTGTTGAGCCGCTATTGATCGAAGAAGGTACAGAACCTTCTCTCACTTCGGGCCGGAATGGTGACCTATTTCCCGCGTCAGAGCAGCTGCGCGCATGCCATTTACAATTCTAATCCCGATGCCGCTCGTTTCGCGGGAGTGATCTCCGCGTGGATACAGTGTGATGTGGTACTGTCTGGGATACCTGGAGATGGTTACAAGACACCTACGACTATCAGACGGACAGTTGGACTGCGGGTAGAGTGTCAGTTTGGTGGAAGAATTAAAATCAGTGATTTGCTGTCGAATTCCGTGCATGTAGATACAAGCATTTCTTGCGCGATGCAGCTATGGAATAAAGTTTGGTTGGATCCACCTAGGGGTGAGATGAACCTTCTTTGAAACTTTGTAGAACAATTTAGAAAATTTATCATTGAATTAATGGGTTAACAACGAAGTATACACAAACAGTATATCCTGCTTCTTCCTAACGTAATTATCAACTGACATGAGCAGTTGCGTTCAACCAAAGTAGGGAAGATGGGGGTAAGATGGTAAAGAGTTAAAACACATTTTAAATCATAATAACTCGTAATTTTAAATTCCAATTTAATACAGATTCTAATTGGACTTCTAAATGAAATCATTAAAATTAACTTATCTTTACTTTTTATTGATCTAAACAAAGTGTTTTTTCGATCATTCCTCCTGTTGCGGGGGTAAGACGTATATTCTGCAACTTAGATAACTAAGATAAAAAAAAACATAAAACCGAGTATTTGTACCCGATACTGTGAATTTCGAAAATTTCAAAATCGCTTCTTTTGACAAAAGGAATAGAAGGACAAAGTTTCAAACAAGTAGAAAAAAAAAATAAAAATAAATTCTATTTGCGAAAACGTAGAGAATTACTCGTTACGTGCTTCGTAACTCAACTTTTTTGTAAAATAGATTTTGTCCAAAGTTAGCTCCTAAAGCCCTGTCTTATTATACATGGGAATCGGTTGCTTACCGGTTTAAAACAACTTAACAATTATTTTTTTGAATTTTTCTTGTTATTTTACTAAAAATGTCAGGGCCTCGGCGATGGGCCAGTTTGCGCTACCGAACATCATTGGCAATATGGCGGCGTTTGTTTATAAACATTGATAAAAGTAAACGTTTTCTTTTCTTTTCTTGATTCAAAAAAGTGAAATCAATCCTGAACCACAAGGTTAAGCGTAAAAATCAACATAAAACATAAAGTATTCTGGGAAAGACTAATTTTGTTATGATACCATAAAAATGACACATCGCAGAGATACGATCGTGAATTTCAAGATGGCATCCGAATTTGTACAAATCATTGTATCGACAGTTCGGTTTCGTAAATATTGCAAATGTAAGAAGTCGCAACATAAAAATGTATCTGTTTCAAAGAAATGGATGTATCCAAATAATAAAAACTAGCTAATGTATTGATTTGTCTACGTTTGTTTCAAATATCTACTAGAAAAACCAACTGTCGATAAGTTTGCGACTCCAACTTCAGCTTCTCATAATTGGTCGATTCTAACTCCAGCACATTTAAAAAAAAACCTGACTTCACCACCTTTGAATCTACAGCACTGATATAATTTTTGATTTTGAAGCAATAAAATACAATTTAACATTACATTAAAACCTTGTATTGATTTTCCTAAGTTTGTTTCAAAATTTTCCAAAATGTGTACGAAATAATGGATGTCTCTGGGTAATTCTCTACCAACTCACACGAAATCGGGAAAAGTTGCCCCGACCCCTCTTCGATTTGCGTGAAACTTTGTCCTATGGGGTAACTTTTGTCCCTGATCACGAAACCGAGGTTCGTTTTTTGATATCTCGTGACGGAGGGGCGGTACGACCCCTTCCATTTTTGAACATGCGAAAAAAGAGGTGTTTTTCAACAATTTGCAGCCTGAAACGGTGATGAGATAGAAATTTGGTGTCAAAGGGACTTTTATGTAAAATTAGACGCCCGATTTGATGGCGTACTCAGAATTCCGAATTAACGTATTTTTCATCGAAAAAAACACTAAAATAGTTTTAAAAATTCTCCCATTTTCCGTTACTCGACTGTAAAATTTTTTGGTACATGTCATTTTATGGGAAATTTAATGTACTTTTCGAATCTACACGGAGAAAAAAGAGTTCCTAAAATCGTGAACAAGCGTTCATGAAAATGAGAACCTCGAACAAAGTGTTCAAATTCCATGGTACGATTTTGAAAAACGTACCATGAAATTTGAACACTTTGTTCGTGGTTCCCATTTTCATGAACGCTTGTTCACGATTTTGGGAACTCTTTTTTCTCCGTGTACATTGTCCCAGAAGGGTAATTTTTTCATTTAGAACAAAATCTTTCATTTTAAAATTTCGTGTTTTTTCTAACTTTGCAGGGTTATTTTTTAGAATGTAACAATGTTCTACAAAGTTGTTGAGCAGACAATTACAAAAATTTTGATATACAGACATAAGGGGTTTGCTTATAAACATCACGAGTTATCGCGATTTTACGAAAAAAAGTTTTGAAAAAGTTACTTTTTGCGTTTCTCTTTGTTTTGTCGTCCGTTTCTGTCGCGGGTGACCATGAATGGCCATGATCACTCGTTCCAAAATGTCAAAATTCCAAAACGTCAACGCGGCCACAACTGTTCTTCGGTACGCAGCTTTTGTGCCTGTATGACGTTTCGAGGAAAGGCCCGGCATTTTGGTCACTATTTTTTAACAGGGCATTAAAAAGTAGGATTTTCGTTATGCCATGATGGAGCTTTTCTGACAAAAAAGGAACTCATTTTAAAATTTCAGCTGAATGATTTTAAACAGGATCTAGAGGAGGAGGAGCTCTGATTTTAGGACCCAATTAATTGTCTTGTCTTGTACAACCAAAATGTTCAGAAGCATCATCTAACTGTGTTCTGAAGTAAAAAAAACCAGCTAAGATAAAACATCACAAATCTCTATCCCATTACTTTGCCGGTCACCAAATCCCCAACTATCTAAAGTAGGTCACTAGGTGCGGTGGCGGCATCGACGACAGTTGACAACTGGACTGGCGCTACAAACCTCAAAAAGTGAACACCAGCTGGTGGAATGTCGTTTTCTACGGGTCTAGGCCGGAGCCGCCAGCTGTTACTGAGCCTGTGGTTTTGCACGAGGTTTTAATAAAAAGCAAGAAATAAGAAATCCCTTAATACAAAGCGTTCGGAAAGCGAAATCTTAATTTCTGCATTGTGTCACACTCTGCGATATCATTTCGTTTGTTGAGATTTGCTCCAATAGGGTAGAGTCGGCCATTGTGGCCACAGCTGTCAAACGATCTTTATAGCGGACGCCATTATGGCAACCATTTGCAGCTGTTAAAACGCCCAACCAAAAATCGCCATCTCCACCCTGCACGCTGTTGTCCAGAATCCGCAAGCCACTTGGCCCCAGTTGAACTGGAAAATGCGATTATAGCCGACACGTTAAGGTCTGGTTGAAAGTGAAAAGAGCAAAACAGTTTTGCGAACATTTGCGTCGCGCCGTGAATTGCGTGCTTTTATAGCGCCGCTCGCAATCAGGTGGGAGGTTAAATTCGCCATAATCGGATTATTACCCACCTATTAAGACACCCGGCCCGGTGTCCAACAACGCTTGTGGTGGCTAATTTGAATTGGTACGAAATATTGCCCCTTGTGGGACACTGCATTCAGTTTTGACCCTGTAATGTCCGGTTATGTTTGTGTTAACATTGCTTTCAATAATCAAATTTCAATTTTACGGCCCTCATTCTAAATTTATTTTCAAACTTTGAATGCATGGATAGTTGTACAAAAAACTAAAAATCATTTCCTCGAATAAAAGGGTAAATTATAGCATTTTGTTTTAATATTTTGTCTTTCATGCATTATAATTAGCAAACAACTGTTATTTTCATGCAAAATACTAAAAAAATAAAACCAAATTCACCAGCATCGATTGCTCTCGTTGGCCAGCCACCCCTTAATTAAATTACGTTGTTAAGGGAAACCACCCGAAGACGGATGCCGGTGACGATCGGGACGTGCCCGGACACGTTCATTAAGGATCAACGCCGCCATAAATGGTCGGTGTTTATTTCATTATTAAAATAACCTGTTCCACAAGTGGACCATTGTCCTTCCGCTGGAGACTAACTGGTGGCCAGTGACGTGCCCAGACTCTGAGAGAAAAGGAGCGGAGGAACTGTTGATGTTGAAGTTCAGGAAGACCTGCTGTGTACCCTTAAACATTACATTTAAGTCACCCTACCCTGGACACATTTCACCCCATCACCGAGTGACCACCACAACCTCTACCAGCGGCGGGATGTCGTCGATTTCACTTGTTTGTTTTCCCGCTGAGGTATCATCGCCATGGTGACCTTGGCGGCTGGAGAACTCCGCGGTCCGCAAGCGGTTTCTTGAATTATAATAAAAATGTAAAACTTCCTCACGACTTGGCGAGGCCACGACGACGACCTACCCTGCGGCGGTAATATCGGAGTCGAGTCGAGTAAAGAGCGGCCAGAATAGTTCTACCTCGACGACGAACATCCTGAAGACCTGGGGCAGGAGCAATTGCGCACCAGCAACGCGCGGAGTTTGATGGTATGTTATTAAAATAATTTTGTAACTACTCGAGGCTTCTTCGCGATTATGGGTACGAAAATGATTCCCCCCTCTCCTCGTGTGTATGTAGCACTTCAGGGGCTACCTGATTACCGATAGGGTTGACCGCTACTAGTTGACCATTACTAAAGTTCTTGAAACATTCAAACGAATGCACCACAATGCTGTACTACAACAAACCTACAACCTTAGCTACTCTCTGTTTTACTCCAAAGGACGTCGTCCACCTATGCAAACAGTTGAGATCCCGGACCGCGTGTGTGTGTTCATGTAAATGGAGCATAATTACGGAGGCTCCTCCAAAGACCATGTTATTTTGCTTGTTTACTGGAAAACAACAGCACACCGAGCTTCCTCACCAAAACGACGCCAGCAATCTGCCGAGACTGCACCCTGGGTGACCTTGATCGGAAAGTGAATCTGTCTGCAGCGCTTTTTTTTGTGCTGAAATTTTGGGAAGAGACGAAAATGAAAGGTTTGCCCGAAGAAAAAAAAAATATCAATTTCATAATTTGTAATAAAAACAACGCTTTGTTACGATGAGGACGCCAAAAGCGGAACCGCGAAATTCTCAGGAAAGCAGTAAAAGTTTTGGCCAAGAAGCAGTCACGAGTGAAACATTTTATTGTTTCGTCTGATACTTCCCGGAAATCTCGTCAACCATCATGGAATGATTAATGTTCGTACCGATTTTGGGTGCATCTTGCATTTCAGAGTCCTCACTGAGGAATGGCAATAAAATCACTAGAAAAACCTTTGTTTTCAAAGTCCACAATTCACTATATCGTCAGCTGTGTGCTAGCTTGTGACATAGACCATTTTGGTCAAAAAGGAGTTAATGATGACGTTTTGCTATACTTAACCCGGGCATGGTCTTCGGGTCTATAGGACCCAGTAGCACTATAAAAGTAATTGTAACTTTTGACCAAAAACACCTAGAGATCTGAAATTTTGTGACTTTGTGTATCTTACTAAGACACACATTTTGGCCAAAAATGAACTTCCGGTGGCCACCGGAAGTGCCCAAAAAAACTGACACCAATGGTATTCCGGGTCTATAGGACCCAGAAATGTTTTCAGCTGCCAAAATTCGACATTGTAACCGATTTTGGATGTCTTGACCGCAAATGAAAGGCTAGGATGTCTACTTTCTGAACCCAACCGGCAGAACCGGTTTTGGACACCGTGGCCACCGGGAACCTACTACAACCGAAAAAGTTCTTTTGAGGCCCCTACTTTGAGGACCTGTATCTCCGAAACGATTGCACATAGCAGGTTGCTTCCGGTTGCATTCGACAGATAATAACCTGAATTTTAAGCCCCAGAAAAAATAATTGGTCCATAGTGGCCACCGGTTCCGGTAACCCGGAACTTCCGGACAACTTGATTTTTGCAGTTTTTGACATAAAACCGTCACACAGACCAGTATTTTGAAACGGATTATTTTCCAAATCATTGCAGAAGGATACATACTACCCCTGACTGTTTGGTATCGGTTCTGGCCAACTCTGGCCAATCCGGAACCGGTTCCAGGGTACCACTAAAACGGTTCCAATAATTGTCACGCTAGAAACCCGTCATGTTGCATATAAAACTTCATGAAATTGCATGTTATGACCATCTGAGGTCATGCCGATGTCCTCTGACCCATCCTGGTCACTCCGGAACCGGTTACCGGTGGCCACTGGGGGACACTATCGGAATATGCAATGAACCCTATCATCCGACGTATCAAACTTCATGAAATTGAAAGTTATGACCATCTGAGGCCATGCCGATGTCCTCTGACCCATCCTGGTCACTCCGGAACCGGTTACCGGTGGCCACTGGGGGACACTATCGGAATATGCAATGAACCCTATCATCCGACGTATCAAACTTCATGAAATTGAAAGTTATGACCATCTGATGTCATGCCGATGTCCCCTGACCCAACCTGGTCACTCCGGAATCGGTTACCGGAGGCCACTGGGGGACACTATCGGAATATCCAATGAACCCTATCATCCGACGTATCAAATTTCCAGAAATTGAAAGTTATGACCATCTGAGGTCATGCCGATGTCCTCTGACCCATCCTGGTCACTCCGGAACCGGTTACCGGTGGCCACTGAGGGACACTATCGGAATATGCAATGAACCCTATCATCCGACGTATCAAACTTCATGAAATTGAAAGTTATGACCATCTGAGATCCTGCCGATGTCCTCTGACCCATCCTGGTCAATCCGGAACCGGATACCGGTGGCCACTGGGGGACCATATCGGAATATGCATAAACCCTATCATCCGACGTATCAAACTTCATGAAATTGAAAGTTATGACCATCTGAGGTCATGCCGATGTCTTCTGACCCATCCTGGTCACTCCGGAACCGGATACCGGTGGCCACTGGGGGACACTATCGGAATATGCATAAACCCTATCATCCGACGTATCAAACGTCATGAAATTGAAAGTTATGACCATCTGAGGTCATGCCGATGTCCCATGACACAACCTGGTTACTCCGGAACCGGTTACCGCTGGCCACTGAGGGACACTATCGAAATATGCAATGAACCCTATCATCCGACGTATCAAACGTCATGAAATTGAAAGTTATGACCATCTGAGGTCATGCCGATGTCCCATGACACAACCTGGTTACTCCGGAACCGGTTACCGCTGGCCACTGAGGGACACTATCGAAATATGCAATGAACCCTATCATCCGACGTATCAAACTTCATGAAATTGCAAGTTATGACCATCTGAGGTCATGCCGATGTCTTATTACCTAACCTGATCACTCCGGAACCGGTCGCCGGTGGCCACTTGGGGCACTATCGAAATATGCAATGAACCCTGTCATCCGACGTATCAAACTTCATGAAATTGAACATTCTTACCATCTGAGGTCATGCTAACGTCCTTTGAACTTATCTGGTCACTCCAGAATCGGTTACCGTTGGCCACTTGGTGACACTCTCTGAGTATGTAGTAAACCCTATCATCCGACGTATCAAACTTCATGAAATTGAAAGTTATGACCATCTGAGGTCATGCTAACGTTCTTTGAACATATCTGGTCACTTCGGAGTCGGTTTCCAATGGCCACTTGGGGAAACTTGTGGAATATGCTAGAAACCCTATCATCCGAAATATCAAACTTCATAGAATTGAAAAATTATTTCTATCCAAGGTTATGCCGACCTAAACTAACCTTACCTGATCAATCTGGAACCGGTTACCTATGGCCACTGAGGGCCACTCCGGGACCGGTTACCAGTGGCTTTGGGGAACATTATCGTAATATGCAATGACGGCATATCGAACAACATGAAATTGAACAATATTATATCTAAGGTAATTACGCTAACATCCCCTAACTCTATCTGGCTTTTGGAATCGGTTACCGGTGGCAACTGGTGTACACTTGTGGAATATGCGGAATAGAAACCCTATCGTCCCACATATCAAACTTCATGAGGCCGTCATTCTCTCAAACCGAGTGTTGCCGAGATTTGGGTGCAGAAACTCTTTCATCTAACCTTTGATTTTGATATTTTAGAAATTATAGACACGCAAAAATCGGTATTTTCTCGGATAGCTAAGCTGCACTATTGGCGTTAAAATCCTCTAAATGCGAATCCAAACATGTTTGGAACTTGCTACTCGGCATGTTGTTTTGGGTACCAGGATACTGCGGTATTGAAGGCATTGAAATGGCTGATGAACTTGCCAGACTAGGCCTATCAAACATATTCGTGGATCCCGAGCCGTTCCTTGGAATCTCAAAACGTGCCGTGAAGCAAGAAATTACTAATTCGTCGCTTGTGTGCTATCTATCTCCTATCTTTTTACAGCAGACGTGTTACAAGATAACACAAGTGACGAATTGAGGACAATCGCAGTGGCCATCGTAAACCGATTCCGAAGTGACCAGATAAGTTCAAAGGACGTTAGCATGACCTCAGATGGTAATAATGTTCAATTTCATGAAGTTTGATACGTCGGATGATAGGGTTTATTACATAATCAGAGAGTGTCACCAAGTGGCCACAGGTAACCGGTTCCGGAGTGATCAGGTTGGGTCAGAGGACATCGTCTTGATCCCAGATGATCATAACTTTCAATTTCATGAAGTTTGACACGTCGGATGATAGGGTTCATTGCATATTCCGATAGTGTCCCCAAGTGGCCACCGGTAACCAGTTCCATCGAAAACCGGTTCCGGGCCAGGTTAGGTCAGAAGACATCGGCAGGATCTCAGATGGTCATAACTTTCAATTTCATGAAGTTTGATACGTCGGATGATAGGGTTCATTGCATATTCCGATAGTGTCCCCCAGTGGCCACCGGTAACCGGTTCCGGAGTGACCAGGATGGGTCAGAGGACATCGGCATGACCTCAGATGGTCATAACTTTCAATTTCTGGAAATTTGATACGTCGGATGATAGGGTTCATTGGATATTCCGATAGTGTCCCCCAGTGGCCTCCGGTAACCGATTCCGGAGTGACCAGGTTGGGTCAGGGGACATCGGCATGACATCAGATGGTCATAACTTTCAATTTCATGAAGTTTGATACGTCGGATGATAGGGTTCATTGCATATTCCGATAGTGTCCCCCAGTGGCCACCGGTAACCGGTTCCGGAGTGACCAGGATGGGTCAGAGGACATCGGCATGGCCTCAGATGGTCATAACTTTCAATTTCATGAAGTTTGATACGTCGGATGATAGGGTTCATTGCATATTCCGATAGTGTCCCCCAGTGGCCACCGGTAACCGGTTCCGGAGTGACCAGGATGGGTCAGAGGACATCGGCATGACCTCAGATGGTCATAACATGCAATTTCATGAAGTTTTATATGCAACATGACGGGTTTCTAGCGTGACAATTATTGGAACCGTTTTAGTGGTACCCTGGAACCGGTTCCGGATTGGCCAGAGTTGGCCAGAACCGATACCAAACAGTCAGGGGTAGTATGTAGTATCCTTCTGCAATGATTTGGAAAATAATCCGTTTCAAAATACTGGTCTGTGTGACGGTTTTATGTCAAAAACTGCAAAAATCAAGTTGTCCGGAAGTTCCGGGTTACCGGAACCGGTGGCCACTATGGACCAATTATTTTTCTGGGGCTTAAAATTCAGGTTATTATCTGTCGAATGCAACCGGAAGCAACCTGCTATGTGCAATCGTTTCGGAGATACAGGTCCTCAAAGTAGGGGCCTCAAAAAGAACTTTTTTCGGTTGTAGCAGGTTCCCGGTGGCCACGGTGTCCAAAACCGGTTCTGCCGGTTGGGTTCAGAAAGTAGACATCGTAGCCTTTCATTTGCGGTCAAGACATCTAAAATCGGTTACAATCTCGAATTTTGGCAGCTGAAAACATTTCTGGGTCCTATAGACCCGGAATACCATTCGTGTATGTAGAAAACGAAGACCATGGCCAGGTTAACAAACACTACAAGATGCTTTAACCCGATTTTGGAAACTCGCTTCCGTTTCCCGGATATCGCGATACACACTTGTGACATAGACCAATTAATCATCAAAATGATTGTGCACACTTGTGACACGTCATACATGTTGTTGAAAAATGTGGAAAATTTTTCTTGTTTTTCACAAATTTATGTACACACATACTTTCTAAAGGCAATGCAATCTTTTGTTTATCAAAATATACTGATTATGTCAATTTAACCATTAATTTGAGCTTATTTTAGTTTGTATAGGAATTCTGTGCACACTTGTGACACGTAGTACAATTTTACTTTCGAAACACACTTGTGACACGTGCTTTTCAGATTTTTGTTTACATTATTCACTGTATCTTTTAACTGGTGTAACCAAATTAGTTGAAACTTGGAGCGTTTGTTAAGCGATAGTATACAAACCGATTGCTTCAAAAAGTTTGGCTCTATCATTCATAGTTTTGAAATTATTTACCAACAAACTTTAAAAATCGATTTTCTCGAAAAGTACTAAATGGTCGTTGTCACAAGATAGCACACAGCTGACGATGTTATATATCGTTGGTTAGGTAATCAAAAGACCTTTGCAACGAGTCCAAAGCATTGAAGATCTGGTAACCCTGTCTCGAGTTATTTCCAATTAAGTTATATTTATGTACTTTTTTGTAGCCGGATCTCACTTAAATGTATGTAAACTAAGTCCGGATCCATTCTCCGACCCATTGTTGGTTAGTACTCAAAATATCTTTCCAACGAGTCTAAAAATTGAAAATCTAGCAACCCTGCCTTGAGTTATGACCAAGTAAGTGATATTTATGTACTTTTTTGTAGCCGAATCTCACTTGAATGTAGGTAAACAATGTCCAGATCCATTATCCAATACATCGTTGGTTAGGTTATCGAAATAGCTTTCCAACGAGTCCAAAATATTGACGATCTGGCAACACTGCTTAGATTTATGACCGCTTAAGTGATATTTATGTACATTTTTGCAGTCGGATCTCACTTAAGGGGTTACATACATGTAAATCGCCAAAAAAGGCAGAGGTTGGTGTGAGCACACACTTAATTTTATTTAAAATCTGTCATCAGGGCACTAAAATATACATTTTCATCTATTATCAAAACAAATTTGAAGACATTTGGTAGTATCATTGCCGAGATATAGCTATTTGATAGTGCCACGATATCTCCACACTGCCTTGACCAAATCGGCTCAAAATTTTGGAGAAGGCTCGTTAAACCTGTGTGCATGACGAAGACCGATTTTCAAAAAACTTATTTTAAAAAAATATGAAAATATTTTTGTGTTTTTCATATAAAAAAACGTCAGTTTTTGATTTTTGTATTTTTTAAAAAAGCATAATTTCAAAATCGGGCTTTGTCTTGCACACGGGATATGTCTTGAGAGTCTTCACCCCAAATTTTAGCCAATTTGGTTCATCCCATCTCGAGATATCGTGGCACCCGTAAATCAACTCTGTGTTTCGAGAAAAACGCTCAGAAAATTTGACAGTCCGCTTTGCGAACGGCAAAATGTTGAGCTTAAAATCGTATCTAACTCAGTTTAATCATGTAATATCTTCATGTGGGTCACGTGGCGCAGGGGTAGCGGCTTCGGCTGCCGATCCCGATGATGCTATGAGACGCGGGTTCGATTCCCGCCTTATCCACTGAGCTTCTATCGGATGGTGAAGTAAAACGTCGGTCCCGGTTTCTCCTGTCTCGTCAGAGGCGCTGGAGCAGAAATCCCACGTTAGAGGAAGGTCATGCCCCGGGGGGCGTAGTGCCAATAGTTTCGTTTATCTTCATGAAACTTTCAGGAGTGATTGAAAATCATCTTTTTAGTGGATTCAATTAATTTTCTGTAATATGAAATGTTGCGATTTTCTACATGTATGTAACCCCTTAAATGTATGTAAACAAAGTCTTGATCGATTATCCGACCCATCGTTGGTTAGGTAATCGAAAGACCTTTCCAACGAGTCCAACATATTGAAAATCTGGCAACCCTGTTTCGAGTTTTGACCACTAATGTGATATTTATGTACATTGTTATTCTGGATCTAAGAAAAATTGATGAAATTCGTGTCTAAACCCTTATTATTACTCATTGTTGGTTAAAAGTGAGGAAGGCATCAACCACATAGGTGGATTAAGTAAGTTTTTTTTAATATGCCAAATCCATATTCAAATTAAATTGCAAATCAAGAAAGAAAATTAAAACAATCCATTTCGTTTCAAAAGTTATGAGCACTTGAGTGAAATTAATAAACTTCCCAAATTGTTGTTTAATGAGATTTAAGCAAACGATCTTAAATCCCTGTCATAAAATTTTGATACTTAGGGGAAAATTTCGTATATTTGACTGGCTAAGGACCTGGTCCTCATTCCGTTGAATTTGCAATTTATCACTATTTAAACAAATTGTATCGCAAATGATTTGACAGAATCTTCGCATTTCGAACATCACATAATCGAACGCCAAAGTGCTGATATGCCAACATATGGTGCGCTATGTAAATACATACCGTTTCCCTCATTGATTTTTTAAAATTTATTTATGATTAATTTTATTGAGATGATCTATAAGAAGGGCGAAATTACAAGTGATTGTTTTAACATTTTTGGCATAGTTTTTCAAAAGGTGCCATCAACATAGGGAACCAATGGCGCACATTTTGAAAAGGATTCAAGGATTTCAACGAAAAGGGGTTGAAAATGCACTATTTACCAAAAAAGTTATTTTGAATCTTATTTCTCAGAAAAAAACTTTTTTTCTTTCGAGTTAAAAAATTGCTTGTATTGTTATATTGGCATCGTAATTTTACTAAAACCTATTCAAAACATGAAGAAGAAATTAATTATGTGCTTTAACCTTTGGAAAATGTTTGCTACGGCCTGAGGGTATTTTGATATTAATGTTAGACTATTGCAAATAAATTTCATAGTTTTTTTTTTATAAACAGTTCAAACTGACAAGAAATTGCATGAACTGAAAGACTGAAAAAAGTAGAATTTCAGTTTAAAGCACCGCAAAAAAAATAAAAAGAGGATATTTTTCGATAAAATTTTGAGCATTTTGCAACATTGAAAGCAATATTAGGCCAATTCAATTTTTATTTAATTTGTGTGCCTCTCCTTTGCCTATCAATTTGTTTCAAAGATAAAGGGGCAAAAACATTATTCCCTATAAAGGAAAATATTTAGGAAAAAATGTTAAATTTATGTTAAACCACTGAGAGTACATAGTTCATTGTAAATTGAAGAAGTGGCTGAGATTTAAAAAAAATGTCACGTGGGTTATGCATGGTTCCATAATGAGAAAAATTCCTACGAAATGTGATATTTTAGATTTTTTTAACAGGTAAATAATGCACAAATCGATTTTCCAAAGGCCATTTAACAAATATGACAAATTCAAAGTAAATCTAAATAGATTAATCTTTGGCGCAAAAAAAAAATCACCATGATCAAATACTCTAAGTCACGAGACACGAAATCATAGTTTTTCAATTTGATTGTGATAATATTAGACATTTTTGAACTCAAACAAATCAAATCATTAATTATTCCTAGCCCTTTAACCTAGTGCGTACTCAACCATATCCCGAACGATGACTTAGTTTTCTACTCGTTCTCAAACAATTTTCCCGGCTCCGGCAGCCCTCGGTAATCGGTTGGTTTTTATTTGCGTTTTATTATTTGCTCCACATTGTGTTTTACCCCCTCTTCCTTCTCCTTCGCAGCCCCGTGACTATGAAAGTGTAAAAATTATCATTAGTGGAACTGTTTTGCCGTTGTTTATCCAATTCTAAGCCAATCCCGTTCGTTGTGGGTTGCAATTTTGCTGCTGCTGCTGCTGAACATTACGACGATCGCGCTTGGATGCATCAATAAATTATTTTTGCTCACTTTCATTTTCACCACCCCAGCAGCTCCTAATGCCGCCTCCGACTGTCAGCTTTAACTCTTTGGGGCTTAGTGATGCTTGGCCACATGGCCCGAAGCTTCAAGTGTTTATTGGAGGGTTGTAATTGATAGCGGTCACCGTCAACTGATGACAAATTGACGACTTTTTGTTTGTTACTAAATTTGTTCAACTGAAAAATTTGAAAAAATAAAAAATCCTTTATAACTAATAAACTACAAAAATCTGAAGTTTTACAAAATTGCACCACGTTACAGTTCCCCCTTTCGCCGGTGGTGCTATTGGAAAACATTTGCTCGTAATCGAGCAAATAAAAACAAACAGCACCATCAACCTACTGAGACGTCACACGTTAGTGTTACAACCGGTGTGGCATTTGTGCGATTTATGCGAATGCATTACGGATCAGCCGTTCGGTAATGTACATCAATCAAACGTTGGTGCGCGGCTTGTCAGTGCCAAAAATGTAACCGAAACATTCACTGTAATGCATTTTTAATAGTGACTTAAGAATTTAATTCATTTTAATCCCCTGCTGATACAATGTTGCGAACGCCCAACTAAATTCTTAAATGCGCCAACGCTTTTTTTTTCATTTTCAAGTGATTGGTTGGTTCTGCATTTTATGTCGCCAGCAGTTAACTCATTCAATTTGCATTCAACATAAGCCATTTGTTATGCAAAAAGTGTGGGTTTCAGGGCTTGCCTGGGTGACTGTTGCAAAGTAGACGAGGTTGATTAATTCTTGTTTATATTTTTTAAAGTTTAGAATGAAAGATCTCAACTTTATTTTCCTGTGCAGACTTAATTTGCACCGGGTACCTTAAAGTTGCACTTTTCAGCACTTAAGTTCATGGGGGAAAGTGCTTGTTGCAACATTTACAAATCACGATAAAACCTACGGCGTAACATGGAAGCTTGATGGCACTTGCGATAAATAAAGAACCGGGTTTGTCGCTTTGTGCTGGCAAGGGTCTCTTGCCAAATATTTGCTGAAATGCTCTCCCCCCCCCCCCTGAGGGATGGTAGGTAATGACTCTGGACCAAACCCATTCAATTTGAGCAGCCCATAAATTATGGCATTCTCACGCGGAGAGCTTTCGGACAGTGATCGATGTGATTTTAATCAAATTATCATAACATCGATTAAATTTCCATAAAACCTCCCGGGGCAAGAGTGCAGTAAATTACTATGGCAGGTTAGTTTTTGGGCAGGCAAACAACCAAAAAAATGCAAGCTAAAACGTAACGAATGGCCTTGCACCCAACCCATCAGCTGAAGGCTATCAACGATGGAGGAAATATAACCTTAAAGGTCCAAAAATCAGAACATCCAGCTATTTGGAAGCAAAAACGTAAAATGAAGGTGGAGAACGTCAGTAGGGTCGTTTAAGACCTCGGAACCAGTGTTGAAAGATCATTTTGAGAAATATAATGTTTAATCCAGATTTAACTCAGCATTTCCCAACCCTGCCCCAGAGATCCCTCTCTTTTGCGTGATCGAATCACTTAACGAAGGACGTTCCAGGGCGGATACCGGAGGAACTCTCGCCGGGGGGCACTCAATTCACATCCCGAGAAGGAAGAGGATTCCCGAAAAACAACTGTTCATTATATCAACCGCTTGTCTAATTGCCAATTTTCGTGCAAGTCCGGGTTGTTGGAAGTGCAGCAGCCGCAGCAGCATTTCAGTTTGGGGCGAATTAAAATTCCATCCCTAAATTATGATATTCATAACTCTTGGGCCCGGGAATGTTTGGTGAGGGTTCTTTTTTTTCGCGATTTTGCGAGGAAAGAATTGTGCGATTTATTATGGGTTTGTTTCGTTCCTTGGCTTGTACGGTAATCTGCTTTGTGTGGATTTAAATTGCCGTGAAATTGAAGTAAAAAGCATGCTTGATATAGGTGTTTGAAGATTCATTTATGTTTCTTCCTGCCAAGTTTAGTTATAAACATAATTTGATGTTGGCTTTGAATATTATCACAAAAATTTTGTTGAGCATCTTCTTAGATTAACGCCAGAAAGTGACATAAATGTAATTTTGAAATGAGTCGTTCAATACAAACTTTAATCTACTTGATTTGAATATCTGTATGATGCAATCGACCAAATCGTTGACTCAACTAGTATGTACTGGTTTATTCATAGAAATTTCCTTACAAATTTGAAAGCTACTCAATGCTTATGTATCTGTTTATTGAGAACAGGTCTGTATTTTAGTTCAAATTAAGGCCAATCAAAATTAACTTAAAATTAAAAAGAAAAAAAAACTGATGGTAAAATCGCATGCAAAAACATGCACATCACCTTGGTCAAAATAAACACTTAATATTACACATCGCATGTACAATTTTTGCAAAAACAAAAGAAAAAGTTGCAGCCGACGGGATTCAAACCCAGCACCAACAGTAAAGACTGGCGCCTTAGCCCACTCGGCCACCATACCAATGAAAAGCTGTAAGGATAAACGCATATATGAGCATTACATTTCGGTCAAGTAGGTTTCCCATACTGATGGGCTACATATTTTAGAGTGTAAAATCACATAAAATTGCATAAAATAATGCAATATTTCTTTTACACCCAGGCCTTTTTCACGCAGCTGGATTACTACTTTTTTAGCTGTGTTCTTTATATTGTCAACTTTACCTGACATCTCAAATAAATAAGTATAAAATGCTTGTTCGAGTGCCTATGAAATCAATTGCTCTGTTTCTATTATTTTTTTTTTCATTTATTCTCATCACCTTGCCCAATTCATTCCCAATCGTTTTCGATGAGCATTCCCCTTTCTTGCTCCAGGTGGGCCATGTCGGCAGCTGGGGCTGCTGCAACCATGCGATAGTGTTAATCAAAAACCTTTCAGATCAAAATGGCCTGTGGCGGCTCCAGATAGCGGCTTTGACTATGGCGTAGGGTGGTTCTTCATGTTTTTGGAATTTGAAGATGTAATAAACGGATCTGTTCGGTTGATTGATTGTGGCTACTGTTTTCTTTAAAAAATGAAAATATTTTTTTTTTATTTTTTCAAACTAAATTTCCTAGATCTACCCAACCCTGATGACGCACAATGAAAGTGAAGAAATGCGAATGATTCCATTATGTGGCCAGAAGCTAGAGCGCCCCTCTTTTTTACGGGTAACTCGGCGAGAAAACACATTAATTTCACGGTCATTTTTTCTGGACCACACCGTCGAATCTACGAGTTATCTCTCGGATTAGACTCGAGTTGCAAGAAAAAACACTAGATTTTTTGTTATCATCATCACTCCACCGTAGATGAGTAAGTAAAAGTGTTTCGAGCGTCGATTGATGAAGGCTCGATTTCAGCTATGAATGGAGAAATTAACGAAAGTACGGAGGCGTTTTTTTGCGGTTGCTGTATTCAAATCAAACGGTTCGTTTCTTTCGTGCTTTCCTTGAACATCTGCGTAGAGAAATCCCTTCGTCAGAAGAACAGCACCGTCGTTGAGCCCAAAACCACCGTTACCGGTGCATGTTACCCCAAGACCCAGTATTTATTATCTAAGGATTGCACCAAGGTGGGAGGCAACCACCATCATCTCTCTGGAGCTTCCGATTCTACGCCGCACCTGGGCCATTACTCAGAATTTATTGCGTTTGATTAATTGGCGAGCATAAGTCAATGTGAGTTTTATTGCGCATTTTATTCAAATGCATTTAGCTACATTCGAATCATCAACGCTCGTTTGTTATTCTTGGGAGTTGCGGGAGAAAGGGCGAAAAGGAATGAGTTCTATGAGGTTAGGAATGCTCAAGTTGTAATTTTATTTTTGGTAGATTTTTATTCTTTTTTTTAGGCAGATTTTATGACAAAAAAGAAACGGTTTAATGTATTTGCATAAGAAATTTTAAATTAAAACTTCCAAAAGCATCCCTATTTTGTCCTCCTGCTCTGATACCCACCAATTGTTCACCTGGGGTTTCCCCCGGAGATCTTTGTTTGCTCCTGGCTTCCAACTATACATCCCGGCGTGGCTTCCTTTCCGCACTTGCAGAGCAAAAGTCGTTTGTTAGCCCCTCAATACCGTCCCATTTGAGCTGTACTCTCGCGCTTTCAATATTTGTTCTTGAAGACGTCTCCCTTTTTCCTTTGTGAATCTTGGACCCTGGAAGGAGAGTTCAAAATTGTGGTTTGCTGGTTGCGGTTTGTGCGCAATTGCACTTAAATGCCGAAGTCGAGCCAGAGGTCTCATTGTGCATTCGTTATCCCTTTTCGCCACGATCCGAACACGATTACACAAATAGAAAGATTTTTAAGATTCTTTTGTAGCATTTTTTTACAAAAAAAAAATCATTTTTTTTGCTGTGCATGTGCATGATCCGTACGTGAGAGTTGGGTCTCTTTCTGGTAGAACACAATTGGTTGGGGACTGAGACGACCTCCCCCCCCCAATCAATAGAGGAGGAAAAGGGGTGGGTGAATGAGGGCAGAGCAGCAATTCGTTAGCTAAAATGATAATGTATTGAAATTGTGTTTTATTATTTACTGGTCTTTTGCGCTAGTGCGAGAGCTGCACGAAGGGACTTCTCCGCGGGAACAGATATGCATGTATGCATGCATAAAATAAAAAAGAAGATGAAGAAGGTTCTTTCTCTTCTTCACGAAGGCAGAAGTGTGATTGTCAAGGCGGAAGCAACCGATTCTTCATTTAATTTATACTAATAGAGTTTTCTTGTCGTCACCTTTTGAACCGCCGAGCGCGACAACGGGACTTTGACGACAAGCATGTGGGGAATGTGAGCAGTATGGGTGGGAATTTGGCTTTTTAGGGTGAAATTAATTCACTATGAATTATGTATATTCCAAAATATTTGAATTCAGCAATATCAAGAAGCATGTTATTTGGTTATATAAGCAATTCTCTAAGATTTCAGTCATTCGATTTTTTTTAATCCAGCTGAAACTTTGTTGGTGCCTTCGGTATGCCCAAAGAAGCCATTTTGCATTATTCGTTTGTCCATATACTTTTCCATACAAATGTGGCAGCTGTCCATACAAAAATGATTTATGAAAATGCTAAAATCTGTATCTTTCGAAGGAATTTTTGGATCGATTTGTTGTCTTCGGCAAATTTGTAGGTATGAACAAGGACTACCGTCAGTGGGGGTGACTATGGGTCAAACGATACACCTCTCGAAATCTCTTAATAACAAAAACAATTTAAATAACATACTAAAATTTTTCCAAAATATGGTGGATTTTGATGAACACTACCTTAAATGCCAATAGTTTGAAAATTGACCCAATCTCACCCCTTAGAGGGGTAAAAATAAGTCATCCAAAAGTGTTTCTTGTTCGAGGGAATCGTATTGACACGCTACAATGTTTGATGTGGAGATTTTCGAACATTTGGGTAGTTTTCGAGCAATTCTAACAGAAATATTAAAAAAATGATTTTTCGAGAGGTCATTTTTGGCCAAAAACATACCCCAACTTTAGACTTCTGCCAAAATAACAGGATTTATTCTAGGAACGAGATTTTTTCAGCGAAGACATCTTAAGATGTCCCCTACACAACCCCTTTAACAGAATTCAGTTTCATTGAGAATAACCTGAGAAATGGTAAAATCCGTAAAAAATCACTTTGACCCAATCTCACCCCCACTGACGGTACAGTGAAAAAAATGATACACACTAAAAAAATTATGGTGATTTTATAATTTTACTTTTTGGCACTAAAACTTGATTTGCAAAAAACACTATTATTTTTTTTTCTTTTTGATATGTTTAAGGGGACATCAAATGCCAACTTTTCAGAAATTGCTAGAATGGGAAAAAAATCTTTGACCAAGTTATTTATTTTTAAATCAATACTGATTTTTTCATAAAATTGAAATACAGGTTGCAACATTTTTCTATTTCATTTTTCGATTAAAAAAAACGAATTTGCAATCAAAAACTTTGATGTTTTTGGCATGGATGTAAATTTTTCATCGTTTCAACATATTTTGTAATAAATCAATTGATTTGAGCAACATTTTTTATTTATTTAATTTTTTTCCGCATAAAATTTTACGAGAAATTTAAGTGCTTACACTAGGGTGCTCAGAATATGGGACTTTTGCCTTCCTCACTGAGGTAAGGCTATAATCCTGCTCTAAAAATGAACTTCGTATAAAAACGTCGTAGACCCACCTTCATGTGTACATATCGACTCAGAATCGAAAACTGAACAAATGTCTGTGTGTATGTGTGTGTGTATGTGTGTGTGTATGTGTGTGTGTATGTATGTATGTGACCAACAAACTAGTTCATGTTTCTCGGCACTGGCTGAACCGATTTGACCCGAACTTGTTGCATTCGACTTGGTTTAGGGTCCCATAGATCGAGTTTTATACAGATTGAAGTTTCGATAAGTAGTTCAAAAGTTATGTATAAAAATGTGTTTTCACATATATTTGAATCTCACTTAACTGTATGTAAACTATGTCCGGGTCTATCATCCAACCCATCGTTGGTTAGGTTATCAAAAGACCTTTCCAACGAGTCCAAAACATTGAAGATCTGGCAACCCTGTCTCGAGATATGGCAACTTAAGTGATATTGATGTACTTTTTTGAAGCCGGATCTCACTTAAATGTATGTAAACTATGTCCGAGTCCATCATCCGACCCATAGTTGGTTAGATTATCAAAATACCTTTCCAACGGGTCTAAAACATTGAAGATCTGGCAACCCTGTCTCGAGATATGGCCACTTAAGTGATATTGATGTACTTTTTTGAAGCCGGATATCACTTAAATGTATGTAAACTATGTCCGGATCCACCATCCGACCTATTGTTGGTTAACTTATCAAAAGAACTTTTCAATGAGTCCAAAACATTGAAGATCTGGCAACCCTGTCTCAAGATATGGCCATTTAAGTGATATTTATGTACTTTTTGGAAGCCGGATCTCACATAAATGCATGTAAACTATGTCCGCATCCATTATCCGACCCATAGTTGGATAGGTTATCAAAAGACCTTTCCAAAAAGTCCAAAACATTGAAGATCTGGCAACCCTGTCTCGAGATATGGCCCCTTAAGTGATATTGATGAACTTTTTTGAAGCCGGATCTCTCTTAAATGTAAGTAAACTATGTCCGGATCCACCATCCGACCTATTGTTGGTTAACTTATCAAAAGAACTTTCCAACGAGTCCAAAACATTGAAGATCTGGCAACCCTGTCTCGAGATATGGCCACTTAAGTGATATTGATGTACGTTTTTGAAGCCGGATCTCACTTAAATGTATGTAAACTATGTCCGGATCCTCCATCCGACCCATTGTTGGTTAGGTTATCAAAAGACCTTTCCAACGAGTCTAAAACATTGAAGATCTGGCAACCCTGTTTCGAGATATGGCCCCTTAAGTGATATTGATGTACTTTTTTGAAGCCGGATCTCACTTAAATGTATGTAAACTATGTACGGATTCACTATCCGACCCATTGTTGGTTAGGTTATCAAAAGACCTTTCCAACGAGTGCAAAACATTGAAGATCTGGCAACCCTGTCTCGAGATATGGCCACTTAAGTGATATTGATGAACTTTTTTGAAGCCGGATCTCACTTAAATGTATGTAAACTATGTCCAGGTCCATCATCCGACCCATTGTTGGTTAGGTTAGGTTATCAAAAGACCTTTCCAACGAGTGCAAAACATCGAAGATCTGGCAACCCTGTCTCGAGACATGGCTACTTAAGTGATATCGATGTACTTTTTGGAAGCCGGATCTAAAAAATTGATGAAACTTGTGTACAGCCATTGTTGTGAGGAAGGCTCCAACCACATAGGTGGATTAAGTTAGTTTTTTTCAAAACCTCGCTCCACAAGCTGAATATTGTTCCTTGAGCTATTTTACGACTCTGGACCAAATATGAACAAAATCGCTCATCATTTACCCATTGATACTCGGAGGTGAAATTTGTATGGGAAAAATCGAAAAAAATGTTTGGAAACCCCAAGTTTCTTACGGTTTGGTCTGCACGGTGCGCTACTTCCATCCAAATATTCCCAAATGTGAGATTCTTATTGAAAATTTAATGCTCTACAATTTTGTAGAACACACCAAAGCTGTGAAATTCTATCCTGAAAGTAATTATCGATTTAAAAAAGTCATTTTTTGTATGAAAATCATTTTTTTTCACCATTTTTAGGCTCGGGTATCAATGGGTTAATCTCATCCAATTTCGCTCAAAATTTACACAGATGCTTAAAATACCCCAAAAAACCGTTTTCCGCTTGTGGAGCAGGGGGTCATTTTTTCTGGGCACCCTAGCGCACACTTACCTGGTATACCTTTTTATTTTTGAAAAGGTTGTAGTACAATTTAGAGAAACAATTCAGTGAATATCTTTACACGATTTTACTACACTGAAATAAAAAATTACCGAATTCCTTAATTCTAGAAATTTTGCCTCTTTTCCTTACTCCTTACTAAACTGAGTAAAAAGTTCAGACAAATGAAAGGAGTCTGATCTAAATTACCCTTAAGTGCAAATTTAAAGGAGATTGAGGTTGATTCGGGGTATCTCTTGCATTTTTTGTGTGAATTTGTGGAGAATAACCTCAATAAATTTTAGAGTAAGTCAGCTAAATTGAACTGAACTAATAATCCCCAAAAACTCCAGAAACTATTTCTGATCATTTCTCAATAATGATTTCGATGTAAATCTTTTGTGGCAAAACATTTTCACTATCGTTTAATATTTGCACAGCATACATTATATTTTTGATTAATTTCATGTTAGAGAAATTTATATGCTCCAGCAAAAGTTTCACTTTTGGTTTGTTATCAAATCCAAAATTTTGTTTCCCCAGCTTCCAGAAGTTTAATTTAGTTGTAAACGCATAGTATTTTTTTCGGATTTCTAAAAACTTTAATCTGTGATTTTAGTGATTTTTTTTGCGGCTGGAAAAAATACACTTTTTAAATTGTCACAAATTATTTTTTTTTCTCTGGATCAAAAGCGATTATAACTTATTCGGATTGCTTGAAATTTTTAGAAGAATTTTTCAAAAGTTTTTTTTTCTAAAATTGTTATGATTTGAACTTGCCTAATCTTACGCAAAATGTCGAAAACATCGAAAAACATTCAGCTTCATTGCAAATCTTTCTCAGACTGCCACTAAATTCCAGCGTACGGGCAGCACTCCTTGCGCCGAGGAAAGGATCATTTATTATCGTTATCTGAAGATTCTCCTCACGGTTCCCCAAAATGGTCAGAGAGAAATGTTTTGGCAAGATGAAAAAAGAGTTATAAGCCAAACCGAATACGAGGAATTTCTTGGTGGAGTAACAGTTTGACGCCGTGTAGGAAAAGAATTTTTTTTGCGTTACAATATAATAATATTGATATTTAAAAAAAAATCGGCAATATAAGTTTTCAAAGTAAGTTTGCCCTTCTCAAATAGGTTTTGGTTGATTGTGCTGGGGTGGGGTAATCTCTCGCGATGTTTTATTGTTGTCAGTTGAAATTAAAAAAAAAGATTGTTTGGTTATTTCAGGCCCACTTTTTCAAATAAAGATCAAATATTTCAAAAGATTCTAATTTGCGAAATTCCTGCGTTGCGTGCCCTTGAGTTCATTTTCGAACTCGTAACTAAAATACACGAAAAAAAGCACGCTCCAGGAACGGCATTGCAAGAAATCGAGATTCCTTATTTTTTCAAGTCCAAGCCCCAAAACGCCCCTCTTGCGGGCACGGGTTCAGGTAAAAGTGACAGTCTCGCCGGGCGAGGTCGTGCGGAACATGTTATGGCATTTTGGCGTTTTCCGAAGAGGAAGAACCATTTGCGAGAAGAGGTTGCTTGGGGAAAGAAAATAAAAAAAACACAAATGAAAAAAGACAGTCTGAAAATCTCGTTTATGCAATCTTTCTTTTTTTCTGTTGGATTTTTTTTATTTGTTTCATCTCGGTTGTGAAAAGGATGGACCTCTTGTTTTTTGGATCTCTGAACTCGATGAAAAAGAGAGTTCCCTTAACCTGAAACCTACGCTACCTTTTACGGAAAGTAGTCACACGGAGAAAAAAGAGTTCCCAAAATCGTGAACAAGCGTTCATGAAAATGGGAACCACGAACAAAGTGTTCAAATTTCATGGTACGTTTTTCAAAATCGTACCATGGAATTTGAACACTTTGTTCGAGGTTCTCATTTTCATGAACGCTTGTTCATGATTTTGGGAACTCTTTTTTCTCCGTGCAGTTGCACTTGAACTTGAATAAGTTCTGTTTTTTTTTTTTATAGTTTAGGCTTAAATTTTCTTGATTTTTTTTATTAAATTGATTAAATTGATGTCTTCCAGAATTAATTGCAATTTAAATTAAGACTTAAAATTATAACCAAATTTACTCACACAACCCTTTTGAAATAAACTTGAACTTCAGCTGTCAAAGCTGCAGACGCCGACAGCCGTGTGATTGATGACTGGCGTGAGATAATTAGCCCAGAAAATGACGACATCCATATTCCGGGCATGGTTGTTCGGGCCGCGTGAGACGTCCGTCTCACCGTGTGTAAATTTCTGCAGAACCAGTCGCAGAGCTTGAACTTCTGTCATCAATTGTCCATCCGATTTCAAGGAAAGGCAGTTCTTGGAGAAATTTGAAATAAAATCAGAATTTATTTCGGTTTGTTATTTTCTTTATTTTATCAAATGGGTAATTCTCCGCCAACTCACACAGCAGTTGCCCCGACCCCTCTTCGATTTGCGTGAAACTTTGTCCTAAGGGGTAACTTTTGTCCCTGATCACGAATCCGAGGTCCGTTTTTTGATATCTCGTGACGGAGGGGCGGTACGACCCTTCCATTTTGAACATGCGAAAAAGAGGTGTTTTTCAATAATTTGCAGCCTGAAACGGTGATGAGATAGAAATTTGGTGTCAAAGGGACTTTTATGTAAAATTAGACGCCCGATTTGATGGCGTACTCAGAATTCCGAAAAACGTATTTTCATCGAAAAAACACTAAAAAGTTTTAAAAATTCTCCCATTTTCCGTTACTCGACTGTAAAAATTTTGGAACATGTCATTTTATGGGAAATTTAATGTACTTTTCGAATCTACATTGTCCCAGAAGGGTCATTTTTCATTTAGAACAAAATTTTTCATTTTAAAATTTCGTGTTTTTCTAACTTTGCAGGGTTATTTTTAGAGTGTAACAATGTTCTACAAAGTTGTAGAGCAGACAATTACAAAAATTTAATATATATACATAAGGGTTTTGCTTATAAACATCACAAGTTATCACGATTTTACGAAAAAAAGTTTTAAAAAAGTTGGTCGTCATCGATCATGGCCGTTCATGGTCACCCGCGACAGACACGGACGACGAAACAAAGAGAAACGCAAAAAGTAACTTTTTCAAAACTTTTTTTCGTAAAATCGCGATAACTTGTGATGTTTATAAGCAAACCCCTTATGTCTATATATCAAAATTTTTGTAATTGTCTGCTCTACAACTTTGTAGAACATTGTTACACTCTAAAAAATAACCCTGCAAAGTTAGAAAAAACACGAAATTTTAAAATGAAAAATTTTGTTCTAAATGAAAAAATGACCCTTCTGAGACAATGTAGATTCGAAAAGTACATTAAATTTCCCATAAAATGACATGTTTCAAAAAATTTTACAGTCGAGTAACGGAAAATGGGAGAATTTTTAAAACTTTTTTAGTGTTTTTTTCGATGAAAAATACGTTTTTTCGGAATTCTGAGTACGCCATCAAATCGGGCGTCTAATTTTACATAAAAGTCCCTTTGACACCAAATTTCTATCTCATCACCGTTTCAGGCTGCAAATTATTGAAAACACCTCTTTTTCGCATGTTCAAATGGAAGGGTCGTACCGCCCTCCGTCACGAGATATCAAAAAACGAACCTCGGATTCGTGATCAGGGACAAAAGTTACCCCTTAGGACAAAGTTTCACGCAAATCGAAGAGGGGTCGGGGCAACTTTTCCCGATTTCGTGTGAGTTGGTAGAGAATTACCCAAATTTTATCTTCATAAAATTTTTGTTCTTAAAAGTTAATTTGAAATCAACATGAAATCAAGATTTCAACAATTTCTACTTATTTAGACCCACCGTGCTACTTCGCACTGTCCACCCCGAAAAAATCGGGTTCCATTTCCAGCCCTAATGAGAGGGCACTTTGCCCAGGCGGAATGGCGTGGTGGCTACTGTTTACGCTTTAAAGAACCACCACACTTCTCGGAATCGCCGTATCAGACCAGATATCTCTCGCTCCCCAGGAACGAAAATTACACTGACGGAACGTCAAAACTTGCGGCCAAATTTCGCACCGCGAGCACGGGGTTCCTCGCTGGTTTTTCGCTGAGCTTGCGTTGAAGTCTCCCGCGTATTTTCGGCTACAGGGTGGTGTTTCCAATTGTGGAACTTTAGGTTTTAACATTTTCTTACAATTCATGATCGTTGCGACTACCTTACATATGAACTTCGCCGAGTGGATTTGAAAAGGGCAACCCGCACTTCATCGGCTATCAAAAATGGGATGTAATATTTCTGGCCGGTTAAAGTCGTTCTGGGCGGTCACCCAGCGTAAGTGATGCCAAGAGTGCGGGCCCCCCTTAAGTGGTGCTCATTAATCAGGTTTCCCCCGCGATAGCAAGCACCGGGTAATCGGAGTGCCCTTGCCAGATTGTGACTCCCGCTCTGAAAGTTAAACCGAAAAAGAATAAATTTCACGTGAAATTAATAATTCGCATTTTGGACGCTGCTGCGAAAAGTAAAACAGAGGCAATTAATTAAACAAATTTGAAGATTTGTTTCCTTTTCGATCAAATTTCTTCCCAGAAAATGAGTCATCCGGAGAAGGACCCCGAAAAAAAGTCCACCAAGAAAAGAGGCAGACGAAAAAATAAAAACGGTGGAGGTCATTCAACTTCGTGGATGCTGATGCGAGTTACGCCACTTCCTTTGTCCTGCCAGTAAACTTTCAATTTCCAATGCAATGTGCATCTCCGAGCGATCTGGGTACAACAATCGATCCGGACATGACGGGGTAGATTTGTGCAGACGTGACGTGCGGGCACTTGAATTTTGGTATTGCTGAAGAATCGGCTCGGACGGAATAAGGTATAATTGACTTCAATATTCTGGACAATTGGTTAGGTAAAAATGTTTAAATTTTTCATGTGTTTCAAGAACTTTTTAATAGAATTTCAAAATTATTAGATCTTTTATTTTCAATCATTCAAAAATAAATTAGGGGCATTCCAGGTCAACAGGGTACACTTGGACTCGACCATCACCGATTTGGACCAAACTTGGGGGAAACAACCTATCGATAGTTAACGAAAATTCCGATTTTGGAGCTAATTGTACCATTCCTTTTTCTTTGACACGCCCATTTTTGACGATTTACTAAACAACTTTTTATTCTTTTACTCGTAACTTTCTAACTATTAGACCAAAATACTTTCTTCTGGTTGCATTATATAGGAAATTGTCCAAGGAATATCAACCCTCAAATTCCTTCCAATATTGTTTCATTGAAGTTTTAGTTGAAAATGTGATTTTCACCCATTTCATAACTTTAAATATTTTTTATTTGTTCACCATCGTATTCCCCAGACAATTTAACATAATCACCAAAACAAAACTCACACTAAGCCAAACCAGAAGCAGACCTTCAAAATAAAAACTCTGAATTTCCTATTTTTATGATTTTATGATTTTATGATTTTATGATTTTATGATTTTATGATTTTATGATTTTATGATTTTATGATTTTATGATTTTATGATTTTATGATTTTATGATTTTATGATTTTATGATTTTATGATTTTATGATTTTATGATTTTATGATTTTATGATTTTATGATTTTATGATTTTATGATTTTATGATTTTATGATTTTATGATTTTATGATTTTATGATTTTATGATTTTATGATTTTATGATTTTATGATTTTATGATTTTATGATTTTATGATTTTATGATTTTATGATTTTATGATTTTATGATTTTATGATTTTATGATTTTATGATTTTATGATTTTATGATTTTATGATTTTATGATTTTATGATTTTATGATTTTATGATTTTATGATTTTATGATTTTATGATTTTATGATTTTATGATTTTATGATTTTATGATTTTATGATTTTATGATTTTATGATTTTATGATTTTATGATTTTATGATTTTATGATTTTATGATTTTATGATTTTATGATTTTATGATTTTATGATTTTATGATTTTATGATTTTATGATTTTATGATTTTATGATTTTATGATTTTATGATTTTATGATTTTATGATTTTATGATTTTATGATTTTATGATTTTATGATTTTATGATTTTATGATTTTATGATTTTATGATTTTATGATTTTATGATTTTATGATTTTATGATTTTATGATTTTATGATTTTATGATTTTATGATTTTATGATTTTATGATTTTATGATTTTATGATTTTATGATTTTATGATTTTATGATTTTATGATTTTATGATTTTATGATTTTATGATTTTATGATTTTATGATTTTATGATTTTATGATTTTATGATTTTATGATTTTATGATTTTATGATTTTATGATTTTATGGTTTTATGATTTTATGATTTTATGATTTTATGGTTTTATGATTTTATGATTTTATGATTTCATGATTTTATGATTTTATGATTTTATGATTTTATGATTTTATGATTTTATGATTTTATGATTTTATGATTTTATGATTTTATGATTTTATGATTTTATGATTTTATGATTTTATGATTTTATGATTTTATGATTTTATGATTTTATGATTTTATGATTTTATGATTTTATGATTTTATGATTTTATGATTTTATGATTTTATGATTTTATGATTTTATGATTTTATGATTTTATGATTTTATGATTTTATGATTTTATGATTTTATGATTTTATGATTTTATGATTTTATGATTTTATGATTTTATGATTTAATGATTTGATCTTCAAAGATTTGAAAACTTTTTTCACTCCAAATCAAAAAAATCTTCCTAAACTTAGAACATCACTGGCTCTGACTAACATCCCATCAACTTTGCAGCTCATATCGCAGATTGAATTCCAAGCCGTGCAATAATTCTGGTGGAGTTTTTTTTCATTATCCTTTTTATGATTTGGTACAAAACTCGTAAAATGGTCACATAAAATTCGCACATTTCAGCCCGGTCGACCATCAAACTGTCCGAAACTATTTTGGGGAGACGAGGAAAAAGGTTGAGAATTCCACTAAATTGCATCGTTCAAATCGGTTGCAGTCGTAATGATGACATTTTTCTGGGAAATTACGAAACTGGTTTTGACGTGCCGGATCGCCCCTCGAGGGGATCGGATCGTTTGAAAAGGAAGAAGATCGATCGTTAGAATTCCTGGGGCCATTTCGGCTCGCATCTCAATGGCTCCAGCCTAAATTATGTAAGCAAAAGGGCTAAAGTTTTGAAGGGGGGATCTGAATGAAATCGGTTGATGCACGGCATCGGTCAAAAAACGAGGGTCATTCATCTCGCTGAGCAAACATTGATACGTAACTGTAACGGATTTCAGCTCGAGCATCGCTCTTCAAGATATCGCCGAAAAGCGTCCCGATTGTGATCTGATGCTGCCGTTTTTTGGGCACGATGAGTTTACATAAAGGGCGGCTCCAAAAACAACCTAACCTTAAGATAAACCCCCTGCGGGATCACAATGTTTTGCTGGTCCAACCGCATTCTTGGATTTTGGACTCTTCTTGTGGATCAGAGCGAGATTAGTCAGCGCTTTTTGGGGCGGCTTTTTGATGGATCAATGATGGTCACTTAGCTAGAATGAAAACACAATCAACCGTCAGCAGATGTTGGGGGCTGATCCGAGAAGAATGCAAATCTATTATGTGTTCTGATTTAGGGAAAAAAAGGGAGTGAATGTTTATCTATTACGACTTGGGCTGACGTGGGAGCTATTACTTGATTGGAAAAGGAGTTCAAGAACGGTTTAAAATTGAAGATTTGTTTATTTTGTGTTTTCTTAACATGAGTAACGGTTGTAGCGGTCACTATTTACTTCAAAAATGTTATGCAAAGGAGTCCCATCACTGCAACCTATAACATTAACTTCCCACCAATAATCTTCGCCAATAAATTCCAAGGGACACCCCTCTAATTCATGACCCCGGTAGGGATGCGCGAAAGCGCCACCCTCTCTGACACCATTAGACCGTGGCCCATGACCATGTTCTATTATTTACTGCCACACGACTGCCTGACTCCTCTGACAGTAATTGCGGCTAATGAGGACCACGCAAGGTCCCTCATCCAACCTAACAAACGAGGATGACTTTAACGACTAAAACTGCACGAGACTATGGCGAGCCCAGCGTGACCTAATAAAAAAGAGTCTTGGACGGATTCCCACACAGCCTACGAGCTGGCGCAGCTTCTGGTGCCGTTGACCAATATCCAGGCCTCCCCCTTTTTGACGTGCAACGATGCAGTTTCGCCAACGTCCATCCCGCCGCTACATCTCCCGGAAGGGTCATAACGCGCCCGCTGACCAATATTGTTTCGTCTCCAATGAATTATTGTTCGGACCCAATGGGTATCATCCCCTTCGGGGGGTCCCGGGAAGTCCAGTCCGAGCGGCAACAGCAGTGGCCAGCGCGTGTAGTACAAATGAGGTGTTCTCTGGAGATCAGCGAAATAAGAATCTTCATCAGAAAAGTTTCCACTGATGTAGTGATCGAAATATTTCTGTCGTTATATCTCGATACTACAATTTAAAAATTCCAAACATATAAAAAATTAAAAATAAGGTAAAAAAATTCAAAAATAAAAAAACAAAAAAAGATTTTTTCAAATTTATAAAATAAATAATAATCTTAAATTAAAAAAGGCTCTAAATGTAAAAAAAACATCATCATCAGAAATTCTAAAAATAAAAAAATGTCATAATCTGGAAAACTTTTGGATATTAAAAAAATCTTCAAATGAAAATTTCCAAAATTCTGAAATTCTGATATTAAAAGTAAATCATCATTTTTTTCTGAATTCTTCAGTTTTTATTTGGTTTTTTATATATTTTAGTATTACTTTCATTATTCTTTAATTCTGATATTTTTAAATTATTTTATTTAGTTTTACAGATTTTCTTAATTTTATAAATTATTTTTATGATCTTGTGAATTTTCACTTAATTTCTTCAATAAAAATATTATTTTTGATTTTTAACATTTTATTATTTAAAATGATGTTTTAATAATTTTAGAAATTTAGCAAATTTAGTTATATTAAATTTTAATAATTCTTTAAGCTTTATTTTTTAAATTTTTCACTTTTTTATTTTTTTTAAATGATCTTATTATTCTGTGATTTATTTCTGTTTTAAAATAATTGATTTTATTTTTAATAGACCTATTTTTTCAATAGGCCTATTTTTTGAAATCATTTTATTATTGTTATTGTTATGAAAATTTAAGTTAAAATTATGTTTTTTCTTAATTTAAAAAAAAATCAAGTCTACGAAAGTTTTGAAAATCTTTTTTGATTTATTTCTATTATTTTTTTATTGTTTTCTTATAAAGTTTGGATGCATTTTTTTTTGTAATTTTATAGATTTTTATTTATTCTTTGAATTTATAAACTGTTAATATCATTTCAGTCTTGAATTCTTTAAATTATATTATTTTATGTAATTTCATTGCTGGTATTTTTTTATATTTTTAAAATTAATTTTTTATGTATAATTTTTTAATTTTATTTTTATTTATGTCTTTTTGTTCAATTGCATTTTTTTTTTATTTGAACAATACTTTCAATTTTTTTTTTATTTAAACTTTTTTATCTTTTAAATTTTAAAATTTCATGAGTTTTAAATATGTTAAACACTTTCGGAGTTTTGAATACTGACGGTTTTTTTTTTATTAATTTTCTTATTTTTCTACACTTTGAATTTTTGGCACCTCTTATATGTTTAATTTTTTTTTCATTTTCTGAAACTTTTTATTTGTATAACATTTTTAAAACTCTTCTATTTTATATTTTTAACATCCTTTAAATTAATCCTTTAAGTTACTTTTAAAATCCTTTTTATTTTTCTGAGAATTATAAAATTAAAAAAAATCTCTGACATTTTCAGAATTATGCTTATTTTCATCTTTTTTGGCTTATTTATTATTTTTTTACAATTTCAATTTTCTCTCAATATTTTGCCTTTTTTTTAAAAAATTCCTTGATTTAAAAAAGTATTTTTGGAAAATTAGATTTTTTTATTCATTTAATATTTTATTGATATTCCTAGCATTAAAAAAAATCATTGGCAATTTTTTATTTTTTAAAATGTTTATTTTGAGGATTTCAAGTACGATACTTTTGTATTGCTTCAATAAAAAACCCGATTTAATCCCACCTGGGGTGAGATAGAGCCTTTTTTACTAAAGTATATTTCAATGTATAACATCGACTTTGTTTATTTATAACGTCAGCACAAAAGAATATGACGAAAGCAAAGTATTATAAATGATATGTTTTCCAAAAGAAATAAAAAACGCAATTTTCACCAAAAAAATATGTTTAACCGTACATATAAAAAATGTGACATTTTCAGAAAACGTTATTTGAGTTGTCTCCTACAAAACCCTTCAAACAGGATCAAGTTTCATTGAAAAGACTGAGAAATTGCTAAGTCCATAAAAAATCAATTTTGACCTAATTTCACCCCTACTGCAGGTTTATTTTTTGATGATTTGGCAATAAATAGCCACTCCAGCCACAATAAATTTAATTATCGCAGCGAACAAAAAATATTTACTTCTAACTCAGACCGGACCCTGATATACCATTACACCGGTCATTGTATGCTAGCGATGCATAAAACGAACAGCGACCCAGAAACGTAGCAACATCTAGAAAGAGGAAAGATTCATCAAAACAGAACAAGTTATAGAGCAATGCAATGTTTCTCTTGGGCCCTGCTGAGGGCGCCAAATTGCACCCTGTTCAATTAACTTATTAAATCACGAAAAAATGGAATCTACTTTTAAGCGATTTTAGGAGCAAACGGGAAACAAATTGATTATAGCAGGATGAATATCCTATGTCACAAAAGTTTTAGCATAAACATTGGACAGATATGCAAAACGGACAGGACAAAAAAAAACGAGAAGCTACGATATCTTTCATGTTGAACGAAACATCGGTAGACAAGCTACTACAAACGAGTATAAGTCGAGCAAAACATATATGCGCCAGCATTCTCGCGCCAGTATTCGAAGCTCAACTTGACAACTTGTCGAAGCGTCAAAAATCGATGCAGTGTGATTTTTTGGCGATTTTTCCGATTAAAATTCATGCTGAATCGACATATTTACGAAGATGGAAATGACGTCCTGCCTTAAAGTAAAACCTATACCTTTCTTTAGTAAGAAAGGCAAAAAGTAAATCGTTCTAAAATTGATCCGGATTGCCGATAGATGTCAAATTTGTTTCAGATGCTCACTCATGGTCTGTACTATGAATGTAGAAAGAAATTTCGAATAAAATTAGGAAGAAAAATGTTGGCGAAGGTCACCAGGTGGGCTTTTACCTTTTTTTAGGGATTTTTTTGTTTATGGTAGGTTAATCAAACGGCTCTAACTCGAGAACCAAATTATGAATCGGGATGAAAATTTGGGAGGTTGTAGAGCTCGAAAAATGCATTTTTTGAGATAAATAAAAGAAATGAAAATGACAAATTTTGACCATATTTTCATTTGAAAACTGTGTATTTTCTGGAAATGTCTTGCCACATCCGAAAACAGATGGATATTTCGAAATTTGCGCGGCAACTCGCCCAGGTTCAGCACACTAGCTTTCATCTGCATTTAAAAGAATCGAAATCGGATTTATGGGAGCTGAGAACGGCGCGACACAAAATTTTGCAAAATTTTACCACATACGAACATCACTCGACCTCCACGAAATTTATTTTCTCAAAATTCGAGGGTTTGAGATAGACGAGTTCTGTCAAGGTGAATCGATAGAGCGTCGAAAATCGATGCAGTGTGATTTTTTGGCGATTTTTCCGATTAAAATTCATGCTGAATCGACATATTTACAAAGAAGGAAATGACGTCCTGGCTTAAAGTAAAACCTATACCTTTCTTTAGTAAGAAAGGCAAAAAAAAAATCAAAAAATATTTTATAAATTTTAATAGTTATTTATTAATTGCAAAAACAAAAACATTGCAGAAACAAATGCACCTTGATACGGCTCCGCGAATGTTTCCTAAAAAAACCACCGAAACCGAGTCCCGCCGCGGTCCGAAGTGTGATTAATTTGTGCCGCCGGTAGTTGTGAATCGATTACGAGTGTTGTTTTCGTCCCGGCGATCGAGACCAAGCAGATAAAGTGGATTTTATTTTGCGTTTTGTCGTCGTCGTCGCGTGCACTGTCCAGAAGCTCTATTGTTGCGCCGTGGCCTGCAGAAGTTGTTTTGCTGTGTCGCGTGTGTGCGTGTACTGCGGATTCGTTGCACGGAGTGTTCGGAGTGCAAGATTTTGGAAATTGGAAAAAAAAATAAAAGTTTTTGTATAATTAAAAATATAACTAAAAAAGTGTTTGTGTATCGTGTGGTGTGCCGCACACTAAAAGGAGGCACGAAAGTGTGCCGCCACGTGCTCTTCCGGAAATGAAGAATACCGTTAGGCCACGGGAAAAAAAGCCCCCGTTACGGTAGCGAGAGAAAACCGGAGCTAGGTCCCGGAAGCTCACAGGCGTAAAACGCCCCGGGACTAGGCAGCGCTGCCCCGATCCGGCCGCCTGCTGAAAAGTAGGAATCGCGAAGGACAAGGAGAATGACGACCCGGAACCAACGGCGCAAGCCCACGTACAAAGAGGACACCGATTGGCGACTCGGTACCTGGAATTGTAGGTCGCTGAAGTTCGAGGGTTGCGACATCGCTTTGGCGAACGAATTGCGACCCCGCAAATTCGACATTGTCGCACTGCAGGAGCTTTGCTGGCAGGGGAACAAGGACTGGGATAGTCGTAGGACTAACGCCACATTCTACCAGAGCTGCGGCACCAACAACAAGAAGCTGGGGACCGGCTTTATTGTGATGGGTAAGATGAAGGATAGGGTGATTGGCTGGAAGCACATCAGTAACCGGATGTGCAAGTTGAGGATCAGAGGCCGTCTCTTCAACTACAGCATCATCAATGTCCACTGCCCACACGAAGAAAGACCCGAAGAAGAGAAAGAAGCATTCTACGCGCGGCTGGAGAAGGAGTATGACAGCTGCTCACGAAGAGATGTGAAAATCGTCATCGGGGATTTTAACGCTCAGGTGGGAAGGGAGGTGATGTATCGACCGGTGATAGGGCCTTGCAGCCTTCACACCGCCACGAACAATAACGGCCAACGCTGCATCAACTTTGCAGCCTCCCGCGGAATGGTGGTAAGAAGTACCTTTTTCCCACGCAAAGACATCCACAAAGCCACTTGGGTATCGCCAAATGGAAGAACGAAAAATCAAATCGACCACGTTTTAATCGACGGACGATTCTTCTCGTACATAACGAACGTTCGCACGTATCGCGGTGCGAATATCGATTCGGACCACTACCTGGTAGGAGCATGCATGCGCTCAAAATTGTCGACGGTCTGCTACCAGCGACGAAGCCCTCCGACACCTCCGCTGAACGTCGAGCGTTTGCAGGATAGCGAAGTGGCTGATAGTTACGCGCAGCAGCTGGAGGCGAACCTGCCAAGTGAGGAAGAACTAGGCGCTGCTTCTCTCGAGGATGGCTGGAGTATGATTTGCTCAGCCATCGGTAGTGTCGCTGAAACTTCATTAGGTAGGGTGGAACGAGTCAGGAAAAACGATTGGTACGACGACGAGTGCCAACGATTATCGTACGAGAAGAAAGCTGCTTTCAACAGAAAGCTGCAGACCGGTACGATAGAGGACGAGGATCGATACAAACAGGCAAGGGAACGACAAACCGCGGTCTTCAAGATAAAGAAGCGCCAGCAAGAAGACCGGGACCGCGACGAGATGGAGCGGCTGTTCCTTGCAAACGAGACGCGGAAGTTCTACGGGAAGATAAACCAGTTCCGGAAAGGCTTCGTGCCGCGAGCTGAGAAGTGCCGGGACGCAGAGGGAAATCTTCTCGTGAACAGAAACGAGGCGATACGCAGGTGGAAGCAGTACTTCAATGAACACCTCAACGGCGAAACAGCAGACGGAGACGGCATAGAAGTTAACCTTGGAGCTCCCGGAGCTGATGACCAGTTCCCGGCTCCCGATCTCTGGATGGTTAAGAAGGAGATCAAGGAGCTGAAGAACAACAGAGCCGCCGGTAAAGATCGGTTGCCGAGCGAGCTTTTCAAATATGGAGGAGAGAAACTGGCTAGGGCGCTCCACAAGGTAATTTCTATGATCTGGGATGAGGAAAATCTACCGGAACAATGGATGGAGGGGGTTATATGCCCCATCTACAAAAAGGGCGATAAGTTGGATTGCTGTAACTACCGCGGCATAACTCTTATCAATGCTGCCTATAAAGTACTCTCCCAGATCCTCTGCCGTCAGCTATCACCCCACGCAAAAAGGTTCGTGGGGCCCTACCAAGCAGGCTTCACGGGCGCGCGAGCCACCACGGACCAAATATTTTGCCTCCGGCAGATCCTTGAGAAATGCCGCGAGTACAACGTGCCCACACATCACATTTTCATTGACTTCAAGGCAGCCTATGACACGGTCGACCGCGAGCAGCTATGGCAGATTATGCACGACAACGGTTTTCCGGACAAACTGACACGGCTGGTCAAGGCAACCATGGAGCGAGTAATGTGCTTTGTGCGTGTTTCGGGGGAATTATCGGAACCCTTTGAGTCACGGCGAGGGTTACGACAGGGTGATGGCTTATCTTGTCTTCTGTTCAACATCGCCCTAGAAGGTGTTATACGAAGAGCGGGCATTGACACGAGTGGCACGATATTCTTCAAGTCGGTTCAACTGCTTGGTTTTGCTGATGACATCGATATTATAGCGAGAAGTCAAGAGAAGGTGATGGAAATCTACACCGGACTGAAAGCAGCAGCCATGCAGATTGGACTGGCGATGAATGCGACGAAAACAAAGTACATGAGAGGTCGAGGCTCCAAAGACGGGGGCCCCCCGTGTCTGACTCCCCTAGCAGTGGACGGTGACGAGCTGGAGGAGGTAGACGAGTTCGTGTACTTGGGATCCCTGGTGACGGCCGATAACAACACCAGTAGGTCGATCCAGACTCGCATTCATGCAGGAAATCGTGCATACTTCGGAGTACGGAAGACCCTGACATCCGATCGAGTGCGACGCCGCACGAAGCTAGCAATCTACAAGACCCTCATTAGACCAGTCGTCCTCTTCGGCCACGAAACTTGGACTATGCTGAAAGAGGATGAACGTGCCCTTGGAGTCTTTGAACGGAAGGTGCTACGGACGATCTATGGGGGTGTGCGGACTGCTAACGGTGAGTGGCGTAGGCGCATGAACCACGAGCTGCACGCTTTGCTTGGAGGTCCGACTATCGTCCAAGAGGCGAAGGTCGGCCGACTTAGGTGGGCTGGTCACGTTGCGAGAATGCACGATGACAGTCCCGTTAAAATGATCTTCGACCGCGATCAACTGGAAGGCGGTAGAGGACGAAAACCGGGAGCACAGCGAGCACGATGGGGTGATCAAGTCAGGCGAGATATCCGGAAAATCTGCAACTTAGAAGATTGGAGACAAACAGCCCAGGATCGAGAAATATGGAGGCGTCTCCTTGTCACAGCACGGACTTCCCTCGGAGCCCTATGCTGATTGGTATGGTATGGTTATTAATTTCTGATCAAGATTTCTTGATTTTGATCGTTACGGTAAATCGTTACTTACGTTACGTTACTTATCGATGGTAGATCGTTATTTGTTGATGGAAGATCTTAATCTTACTATAGAAAAATATCGATCTTGAGTCGAGTAATTACTAGCAAATGCTATGTATTACCACTAGGTGAGTATTAACTAAGGGAAAACATTGAAAGGTATCTAGTCTCTCTTCAGTCTTATGCCAACCATAGATTGGCTGAAAAGGTTTTCAAGATTTTCAAGCCTTTGAATTTGATATGTCAAGAACATGAATACAAGTGAATTTTTTGGTGTTGAGGGAAATAATGAAAGGTTTCTGCTTGATTTCAGTTCAAACGCTTTTTACAAGCTGAAATTTTATATCGTAAGATATAGACTATTGTCAAATTCCCAGAGAACTGCTCTAATAGGTTCCTGCTTATTTCTCATTGAGCTGCATTATAAGCTTCCCAAAGAAAGAGAGAGAGGGGAGGCAGGGCTTCCTCTAATGATGATCATTATTCGATCGTTATTAAGCTGCATGTAATAATAATAGTAATTCCAGGGGATCGCGCACAACTCAGCCCCGCACCGCACGTGTGTGGTGGTGGCACGTTATGACCACACGAACCCACCGGATGGTTCCTCCGGCCATTGGTGCATCCGAAAGCGCAACCCCGGGAGTCCTTAAATGGCAAGAATGAATAAAAGTTTACAGTTATGCGATCACCTCGCCAAAACCAATAAGGTACTCGAGACCTCGTGTTGGGGGGGTCTCCACTACACACAGCCCCATCTAATGAGCATTCCGCAAGGGTTCGGCAAAAGGGCAGGAAGAAATTTCACAAACATCTAGGGCACACGTCGTGGTTGACGGCATCAGCTTCCTGGTTCCTAGCGGATCGCAAAGGTGAACAAGTCATCGTTCCGAAAAAAAGAAGAAATTAGGTAATCAAAAACGGCAGCGCTCCGAGCGTCCCAAGCCTCAGGTTCAAGTTCAAGCCTCGAAAGGGGAGTTACTCAATTACTTCTTTTGTTTAAACCTTCGTGGCCATCGATCGTAGGTTGCTTTCAGCTTCTTCTGGTTCATGGATCAAGTCGTGCTCGACTTGAACTTTGCGCGGTCTGAACGTCGTCGTCGTCGTCGTCTTGAGGAATGACACGTATGGTTGATTGTTGGCGGTGATTAAGTACCAATTTAATGAACAAATTTCCTTCGATTTTCGCTAGGTCTGTAGATCTGAGTGGAGAGGGCTGAGTTGGAGAGTAACAACGAGGGCTTTTTTTAATAAATTGTTTAAATTTTAATAGTTTTTTTTACAGAATCGTTTAGAACTTTAGAAACAATTTTTTCTCCAACATATTTATATAAAAAAATGGTTCCCAAAAAAACTCAAAGCTCAAACCGGCTCATAATGTATCGAACTTATCAAAATGGACGACCCATCAATCGCCGTTACACCACACCGTTGCTCTCACCGTTCCAATCAAAGCCCGGCAAAAGTTCGCGCATCTTCCGCCGTCGACACCACGTTCTCCAAATCTCCTTCACACCACGCTTGGTCGGTCAGTCAGTCACTCAGTCAGTCAGCCGGTAAGTCAATTCTGCTCTAGCGAAATGCAGTCCAACCCCCCTAATCCATGTGGCGGCCGCCAAATTCGCATTTCACCGAATTCACAGATAAGAAGACTTGCAACTGAACTGAAACTGAACTGAAACTGAACTGAAACTGAACTGAAACTGAACTGAAACTGAACTGAAACTGAACTGAACTGAAATTGTGACTGAAATTGTGACTGAAATTG